>NW_024429186.1:5349155-5897818 GCF_017639785.1 Mesocricetus auratus
AGCTATCACTTGCCAAAATTAAATCAAGAACAGATAAGCAATTTAAATAGACCTATCACCCCTATGGAAATAGAAGCATTCATCAAAAGTCTCCCAACCAAAAAAAGCCAGGTCCAGATGGCCTCAGTGCAGAATTCTACCTGAAATTCAAAAAACAGCTTACACCAATTCTTCTCAAAGTATTCCACGCAATAGAAGCAGAAAGGTCTTTGACAAACTCTTTCTATGAAGCTTCAATAACATTGATCCCCAAGCCACACAAAGACACAACTAAGAAAGAGAACTTCAGACCAATATCCCTCATGAACATTAATGCAAAAATACTCAATTTAATACTGGCAAATCGGATCCAAGAACACATCAAAACAATCATTTCCACGATCAAGTAGGTTTCATCCCAAGGATGCAGGGAGGGTTCAACATACGAAAATCTATCAACATAATCCACCATATAAACAAACTGAAAAACAAAAATCACATGATCATCTCACTAGATGCTGAAAAAGGCTTTGACATAATCCAACACCCCTTCATGATAAAGGTCTTGGAGAGATCTGGAATAACAGGAAAATACTTAAATATAATAAAAGCTATATACAGTAAAAAAAGAACTAACATCAAACTAATTGGACAGAAACTCAATGCAATTCCTCTAAAATCAGGAACAAAACAAGGCTGTCGAATCTCTCCATACCTTTTCAACATTGTACTTGAAGTTCTAGCCATTGCCATATGACAACAAAGGGGGATCAAGGGGATACAAATTTGGAAGGAAAAGGTCAAACTTTCACTGTTTGCAGATGATATGATAGTTTACATCAATGACCCAAAGAACTCTACCAGGGAACACTTACAGCTGATTAACACCTTCAGCAAAGTGGCAGGCTACAAGATCAACTCAAGAAAATCAGTAGCCCTACTATAAACAGATGATAAAAAGTCTGAGAAAGAAATCAGAGAAACATCACCCTTTACAATTGCCACAAACAACATTAAATACCTTGGAGTAATGCTAACCAAACAAGTGAAAGACCTGTATCGCAAGAACTTTGAATCTTTAAAGAAAGAAATTAAAGAAGCCCTCAGAAAATGGAAAGATCTCCCATGCTCTTGGAAAGGTAGGATCATTGTAGTAATAATGGCAATCATGCCAAAAGCAATCAACAGATTCAATGTAATCCCCATTAATATCCCAGCACAATTCTTCCCAGTCCTTGAAAGAAAAATAACCAACGTTGTATGGAAAAACAAAAGACTCAGGATAGCCAAAACAACCCTCTTCAACCAAGTAACTTCTGGAGGCATCACAATCCCTGACTTCAAGCTCTATTATAGAGCTATAGTCATGATAACAGCTTGGTTTTGGCACAAAAACAGACAGGTAGACCAATCTCATCGAACTGAAAACCCTGATATTTACCCACACATGTATGAACATCTAATCTTTGACAAAGAAGCTAAAAATATGCAATGGAATAAAGAAAGCATCTTCAACAAATGGTGCTGGCATAACTGGAGGCTGGCATGTAGAAGACTGCGGATTGATCCATGTTTATCGCCATGCACAAAACTTAAATCAAAAAGGATCAAAGACCTCAACGTAAATCCAGCCACAGTGAACCTCTTAGAAGCGAAAGTAGGTGGTACCCTTGAACGAATTATTACAAGAGACAGCTTCCGGAATATAACACCAGTAGCACAGACAGTGAGATTAACAATTAATAAATGGGACCTCCTGAAACTGAGAAGCTTCTGTAAGGCAAAGGACACAGTCAGCAAGACAAAAAGGCAGCCCACAGAATGGGAAAACTATTCACTAACCCCACATCTGACAGAGTGCTGATCTCAAAAATTTTCAAAAAACTCAAGAAGCAAGTCCCTGAAACACCAAAGAATCCATTTAAATAGTGGGATGCAGAACTAAATAGAGGATTTTCAATTGAGGAGTCTAAAATGGATGAGAGGCACTTGAGAAAGTGCTCAACATCCTTAGCCATCAGGGAAATGCAAATCAAAACAACTCTGAGATACCATCTCACTCCTTTCAGAATGGCTAAAATCAAAAACACCAATGACAACTTATGCTGGAGAGGATGTGGTGAATGGGGAACACTCCTCCATTCCTGATGGGAGTGCCAACTGGTTCAGCCACTTTGGAAATAAGTATGGAGTTTCCTGAGAAAAATGGGAGTAAACCTACCACAAGACCCAGCAACCCCACACTTAGGCATATATCTAAAACATGCCCATTCATACAACAAGGATGTCTGTTCCACTATGTTCATAGCAGCATTATTTTTAATAGCCAGAACTTGGAAGCAACCTAGATGCCCCTCAACCGAAGGGTTGATAGAGAAAATGTGGTACATTTACCCAATGGAGTACTATTAAGCAGAAATTACCATGGAATCCTGAGATTTGCAGACAAATTGATGACACTAGAAGAAACCATCCTAAGTGAGGTAACACAGTCACAAAAAGAGAAACATTGTATATACTCTCTCATATATGGATTTTAGACATAGATCTAAGGAGTGCCAGCCTACAATCCCATGGCCAGAGGGTCTGTGAAACAGAAACTTCATTCAGTGGCTGATGGAAAAAGAGGCAGACTCCCATGTCTAAATACTGAGCTGAACTTAAGAAAGCCAGTAACAAAGAGGAGAGGACTGATCACCAAAGGAGTTAAGGGCTGATTTAACCACAGAAACAGCTGACCTGACAAGAGTTAACTCTTGAATTCCAGGCTGATACCTGGGAATCCAACATGGGACAATACCCCTTGAATGTGGGTGTCAGTGAGGAGGCCTACATAATCTATTGTGCCTTGGGCAGTAGATCAATATTCATTCTGAGTATACACATGGACTTTGGACTCCCATACAACAATATGAGATGAACTCTCACCCTGAACGCTTGGGGGGAGGGTCACAACCTGTCATGGATGAAATGACAGTCTATGGACACCCCCATGTAGGGCCTCACCCTCCCTGGAGAAATGAGGGGATAATGGGGGAATTGGTGGGAGGGCACAGGAGGAGGAACGGAAAAGGGAGAGGGACCTGGAACTGACTTGTGAACCAACCATATTTCTAATCTAAATTTAAACTTATAAAATAAAGAAAATTAAAAACATAAATAAAAAATATACATAGGATTAAGAGAGAAAAAGAAACGACATAGTGGTAAATAGAGAAGCCGGCTGTGGTGGCACATGCTTGTAGGATTTGCTTCAGAGGCAGAGGCAGGCAGATTTTTAAAGAGAAAAATAAATAAATAAAAATAAATAAAAGTAAAAAAATCGAGTAATAATATGTAAATTCGCCATGTAAAGATAGAAAATACACAGAGATTCTGGATAATGTATGCTATTGTGTTTTTCAGTTTTTTGATTGCTAAGGAATGAACAACTACTAAAGTACACTTGATTATAAATGCTGCTGAATTAATTCAACTTATATCTTTTGAAAATCCCTTGACTTCAAAATTTAAGTATAAGGATATGTTACTTTGCTAAAGAGGTTTTGTTTACGTTACAGAAAATGAAAAGCTGAGGATTCCTTCCAAGCTTCTGCGGTTCGATGAACCAAGACCTCCGGAAGCAATGGCCCAAGTAATTCAACATCTAAACCAGCTAAGATGATGCAGTCTTTTTTTGGTTTTATGAGACAGGGTTTCTCTGTATTGTTTTGGAGGCTGTTGGTCCAGCCCGGCCTCGAACTCACAGAGATCTGCCTGCCTCTAACTCCCGAATGCTGGGATTAAAGGCATGTGCCACCACTGCCCGCCAAGATAATGCAGTATTACAGACCCCAAAAATAAGGACTTATACCTGTTTCTGATTTTTGTCATGATCCTCATGGTATGAACAGCACCCCCTTCAAGCAGGAAGCAGTTTGGAACAAGCAATGTCCAAATCCCCATATTGTTTATAAATCTTTGTTTTCATTTGAATGGGGTTGTTTTTAATTTGTTAATGATCACAACCAATTATTTTCACCTCTGTCCATGAAAACCAGCCCTGATCCTAGAGTTCTGAGGGATGAACCCAGCTCTGAACTCACAGCAGGCTGGTAAGTTTGAGAATTTTCTCAGGACCACTTTGTTCAAAGACTCAATTGAATTCAATCCAGTCCTGTTTCAGGAAATTTCATTTGGTGAATACATATGACCAATTTGGACTCTGTCTTCCTCATTATTTAAAGTATTCACTTATATAGCCATAATATATTTTAGGAAGTTTTCACTGCATTAAATATTCCTACCATACAAAAACACAATGAAAATTTAGCTATTGTTCTGCCATTTATTCGTTCAAACTATTCATCCTCCAACACCCAAAAGGACACTCCTATTCCAGTCTACATCTACCCAGAGGCAACTCAGAAAATATGTTATGTTACCTTCCCCCAGATGTTGTAATATAAGAAATATACTGTTTGAGAGAAAGTTGTCATTACTTATGGTTCATGAAGAGGTGAATTGTAGCTGGGAAAGGGATCACAAAACAGTAAAGAAGAGGGGGTCATCTAACCTTCAGGTAAAGAAGCAACAGCAGAGAGGAAAGAGTGATGGAAAGAAAGAGAGAGTGAGGTAGAGAGACAAATGGAGAGATGGGACATGGGAGGAGGACAAGGCTTTTTAAAAGGAAGCATAGTGAATATGCACAGGAGGTTCATTTTCTGGCTGCGTATGAGGGCATATCCTGTCAGAATCCCAAGAAGAGGCCTGTTCAGATGCCTCAATACTAACACCATCGACACCAACATGTAACTCTGGTCCCTTCCTACATAACTAACTTCTAAAAGGCTACTAATTGTGGTTTGGTTATCATTCATAAAAGGATACATTCAACAATGTAAAGATCAATAAGGGCATGGAAGAACCTAGTGTTAGTACATCAGAAAGACCTAATTATCCCAATGAAGAAGAAGCAGCACAAGAAAATGACCTCACAAGTAGCTTGATAAAGATGATGGAGACCCTTAAAGAAGAATAGAGGGAAAGGCAAATAAATATTTGGAAGAAATTAACAAATACCTTAAAGAAAACCAAGAAAAAACAGACAAGTCCAAGACTTGACATTTAAAACAGAGGCAATAAAGTAAACAAAAATGGAGGGAGTCCTGGAAGTGGATAATGTGAGTAAAGGAACAGGAACTACAGATTCAAGTATATCCAACAGAATGCAATAAACAGATGAGAGAATCTTAGGTGTTGAAGATACAATAGAAGAAATAGATTCATCATCCAAGGAAACATTAAAGCCAACAGAGTCATAACACAAAAAGTCCAAAAATCTGGGACATCATGAAAATGCCAAACATAAGAAGAATAGGTACTAAAGAAGGAGACAAATACCAGATGTTCAGCATAGAAAATATATTCAACAAAATTTTAAAAGAAAACTTTCCCAATCTGAAGGAGGAAATACCTATGAAAACACAAGAAGTTTATACAAAACTAAAAACACTAAATAGCCTGGACCACAAAAATGTCTCTTGCTTTGTAATCCTTAAAGTTATATGCCTCTCCATTTCCATATGAAGTACAGAGAAAGCCAGATCACATAACCTCACAGTGGATAGATCTTTTATTTCGATCTCATTGAAATTCTTGATGTGTGCAGTGATAACATCCCTAGGTTCTCTTGAAAACCTATAGATATTAGAGAAGCCAGATAATTGAGATACCTGCCCAGGAGACATGTTAACAAGCAGTGGAACTAACATAAGAAAAGAAGTGTGTGGTAGTCAGTCAACACAGCTGAAAGGCATTAGGGACCTGAAAATGCGTTGACAACAGGCAGATGCAATTGAGATGCAGAATGTAGATTTTGTCTGTTTTATTTGTCTTACTTTAGTCTATTGTTTTCTAACTGCCTTCCTTCTGACCACTTTGGAATAGTACTGTATATCCTTAGCTATAATATGTTGGAAGTTCTTGACCAGTTTTTTGATTTTTGTTTTATAGGGGATTAAAAGTAAGGGATTGTATGCATCTCAGAAGAATTGTTAAATTTTAGATTTTTGAAAAATTGTGATACTGTTAGAGGAGACTTTGAAGTTTAAATTCATTTTGCATTATGTTTTATTTATAAGCCTATGGGGCCCAGGATGTAGAATGTGATGGTTTGAGTTGGTATGACTCCCTACTGCCTCAGTCATTTGACACTGCTGAGAAGTGTGGTATTGTTGGAATTGTGGGGCATGTGTCACTATGGAGCTGGGATTTGATATTTCATATATACTAAAGACAAATGAGGTTATATGGTGCTTTCTGCACCCTTTGGATGTTGATGTGGGGCTTTCAGTCCTTGTCCAATATTATGTCTGCATAATGCCATTGTGAAGATAATGAATGAAAACAGTACTGGTGAGCCATCCCCATTTAATGTTTTCCTTTCGAAAAGTTGCCATGTTCATGGTGTGTCTTCACTGAAAGTGGAACCCTAAGACAATCCTTTCAGATGGAGAGTAGGAACAATTATTTTCTATTTTTAAGCTGCTGACTGATATGATTGATAATGCCATTTCTGTAGAGGAGATTATCATTTTCATGAGTCCCTATTTACTAGTTTTTCTCTTATTACCTGTGCTCCTGAAGTTCTCTTCATAAATTCTTCTCCTATTCCAGTTAATCCAACACCACTATCAACTCTTGCATTTATCAGTATTTATGTTTAGGGGTATGATAAGTCTGGACAAGAGATTTGTGAAAAGTGATAAATATAGATCTCTTTTCATTTGTCTACATGCAGACATATAATTTGTGGATACCATGTGTTGAACATTCTGTCATTATTCCAGTTTGTATTCCTGTGTTCTTTGTTGAAGATCATGTGTCCATGTGTCCTCATCTATGTGAGTTTATATATGGGCATTCATGATGATTTTCTCGATCAGCTTGTTTCTTTTTATGCCAATACCATGACATTTTTAATGCTATGTATGTGAATACAATAAAATCGGGTATGGTGAGACTAGAGCAGTTCTTTCATTGTACAGTTTAGCTTTATCTAATCTTGTTTGTTTGTTTTTTCATATTGAAATAAGTACTGCTCTTTCATGAACTGTGAAGCTTTGTGTGTAAATAGCGGTTTCTGACAGTGAATCTTTTCTCTATGGTTCCTGTTTAACTCATACATTTTTCATTACCAGAAATGTTGCACTTTTGTTTCATTTTATGTTTCATTTCCATTTCAGGTCTTCAACTGTTTTATCCATTGGTTTCCTGTTGGGGAAGTCCTGTGTATTTGTCAAAAAAGCACTGTTGGCCAATAGTGAATTAAGATAGGTGGGACTAGGAGTCCAGAAGGACTCTGGGAAGGAGAAACACAGAGAGCCAAGATGTAAAGCCATGGCGTACGAAGCCCAGAAACCTCTCCGGTAAGATAAATATTTGGATTAGAAATTATGGGATAAATACTTAAGTCAGAGCTAGCCAGTAAGAAACAAGCAAGGCCAACAGCTTCATAATTAATATAGCCTCCTGTGAGTTTATTTGGGACTGATGCGGCTCTAGAACTAGGCTGGCGGGAAGGCTTCTCTCAAGGGAAAGGTTTCCCTTTACAGTTTCCTCTGTTTTTTTTCTTAACCTATATTACCTTTGTTGTGTTACCTTTAAGAGACTTATTAATTCCCTTTTTAAGAATGTATATCATATTTATAAACATTTTCTTCAATATTTTCTCTTTGTGATTCAGCTATACTGTAACATTCTGGGACTGTGTAGTGGGAGACTATACTCTACTGCAGATATTTTCGTGGCTGATTTTGGTGTTTTTCTATGCTTGTATCTAGGCACCTTGATGAGGAAGATTGCAGTACTAGTGCAGATATCTGTTTTTAATAATTTGTTGTTTGAGTGTTTTTTTTCCTTGATTTCTAGTTTTTATCACATTTATAAGATAAGTGAGACAGATATATATTGCCATTTAGGTAATTTTATGTTTGCCTGATAGGTATGAACTGTGATAAAGCAAAGAGTAGGAGAAGGGAGCATTGCAGGGGAGAAATGTGTGATCCACAAGAGACAGGTAGAGGGCAGGGAAAGTTTCTGGGGATTCATTTCACAGCTGTTGCTTAGTCATGGGAATTGGGTCTGGTGAAAGTTTGAAGAGGTGAAGATTTTTAGCCAACATAACTTAAGTACTGGCTAGAATGTACTGTTGTTTAGTCTCTTAGTTTAATTTGAGAACGTGAATTTCCAGTGGGAAATGGAACCAATGGATATGAGCTTGGGAACTTTTGTCAATGGTTAATTATTAATTCTGGAGGTTAATAGATGTTCATTTTTGAGATCACAAACAAACTCAAACACACACAGTGTTGGTTGTTTCCTCTGGATCTTGTTGAAAACCTAATAATCTACATGTAACATGTGCAGAATCTCTGAGTATGTGGTTATCATTCCTTGTAGAGCAAACACATGGATAAATAAAGACATAACTACACATATCTTTTATGAGAAGACAGGACTATTCATCTTTAGAGAATGCAATCAAGACTGTGAGTTAATAGTTTGTGCATGCAACACAGTACTAATATTGTCTTTCTCAAAATTTTGTCTTTATTTTGTAGTATGAGCACAATAGATTCCTTGTGGTACTTTGATACATGTATTTCATTTGTTTCTATTTTTCCATTGCCCTCATATTTGGGCCCAATGATAGTAATTATTTCATGTATAAAAATGTGATTGTTTTCTACTGTAATTTTTATCATTGTAACATAATTGCCTTGTTGAAATCAGTTAAACATATTTTACTGTAGAAATACTCTCCCTTACTTTATTATCTCTCTGTATCTCTCTATCTCTGTCTCTCTCTCTCTATCTCTATCTCTCACACACACACACACACTATTCATTTTGCCATCTGCAGGTAAGATAACAAGTACTTTTGTTTCTGACTTCATGATACTTCATTTTGTTCCTATTCTTGCCAATAAGAATGAAACAAGAGTACCACACAACTATGTTATATAATCTCCATGAGCTTTTATAAAAACTAATATTTGTAATAGAAGATTGGACAAAATGACATTATTTGCTTAATGTTACCATCCATCATTTCTAAATTAAAAAAATCAGTTACTTAAGTTTTGGTAAATTTGCACTTCATTATTTAGTTAAAGATTTCTGTGTACCACCGAGAATAGAAACTTCAGTGTTTAGTAACCTAGGGGAGCAGAGTTCTTATATATATATATATATATATATATATATATATATATATATATATGTTTAATTTAGAAACGATGTTACTTATGTTATTTTACATAAAAATCCCATTTCCTTCTCCCCCCATCCTCCCATAGCCCTCATTTATCCCCCATGCCATCTCCATGCCCTGTCCACTCTCAGGAGAGGATGAGGCCTTCTACTAGGGATCCTCAAAGTCTGTGACACCATTTGGGTCAGGGCCTTGAACCTTCTCCCTGTATACCTCAGTGGGGATTGGGCTCCCAAAGTCCTTTCGTATACTAGAGATAAATACTGGTTCCATAGCCAGAGGCTTCATAGACTGCTTATACATCCTAACTGACACCCACATTTACGGGGTCTGGTAAGGACCTATACTGGTTTCTGGCTGTTAGTCTATGTCCATGAGTTCCCACTTACTAAGGACAAATATTTATGAGGGTTTGCCCAGTATGTTTGTGACCCGTTTGCTCATAACTCCTCCCACATTCCAACTTGTTTCCAGGATTTCGGCTCGGTGTTTAGCTGTTTGTGTTTCCAGCAGCTACTGATTGAAGGCTTTATGATGACATTTAAGGTAGTCATCAATCACAGTATAGGGAAGGGCATTTAAGTTGATCTCTGGTTATTGATTGGACTCATAATTGTGATCTTCCCTGTGGATCTCTGAACATTTCCCTAGTGTCAGATTTCTCTTTAAATCTATAATGGCCCCATCAATTAAGGTATGTCTTCTCATGCTCTCTTCTCTTCTTCCACCAACTCAATATTCCTGATCCCTCAAGTTCTCCTCCCCATTACTCTTATCTCCCCTCCCTTTCTCCTACTTCCCTTCCCCTGTATATGTTTTTCTTAGGTTTCTCCTTGTTTCTCTCTGGAGGTGTAAAACTTTTGAGTATATGCCTAAGGACGGATTGCAGGATATTGAGCTCTACAGTAGGGCATGAAATCAGGGATGTTGATGCTTCCAGAAGTTCTTTAGCATCACACAGTTGTTTTGGCTATCCTGACTTGTTGTTTTTCCATATAAGTTTGAGCATTTTTCTTTCAAGATCTGTGAAGAATTGTGCTGGTATTTTGATAGGGATTGTAATGTCTCTGTAAATTTCTTTTGGTAAGTTTGCCATTTTTACTATGTTGATCCTACCTGTCCAAGAGCATGGCAGATCTTTCCATTTTTCTGGTATCTTCTTTAATTTTTTCTCTAAAGACTCAAACTACTAGACAAACAGGTCTTTCACTTGTTTGATTACCATTATCACAAGATATTCATGTTGTTTGTGGCTATTGTAATGGGGGATATGATGAGTATATATGTTTCCCTTATTGCTTAATAAATAAAACAGTTTGGTCAATTAGGTAGAAAGATCAATCTGTTTGAATTGCCTTTGTGCTCTTGATTAAATTGTTCATTTCCTTTAAATTTTCCAATTTTGTGTATACTTATTTCAAAGTAGGACACAATGGTTCTCTGGATTTCCTAAGTGCCCCTGGTTAGATCCCCCATTTCATTTATGTTTTTGCTAATTTGCATGATCTTTCTCAGTCTTTGGTTAGTTGTGTTAAATTTTAGCTATCTTGTTGTTTTTCTCAAAGTATAAACACTTTGTTTCACTGATTCTTTGCATTGTTTTCTTTGTTTCTACTTTAATGATTTCGGTGCTCAATTTGATTTTTTTCCTGGTATCTATTCCTCCTGGGTGAGTTTGCTACTTTTTGTTCTAGCTCTTTCTGTTGTGCTGTTAATTCTCTCTTGTAACTACTCTCCAGTATCCAGTATCTTCATGTGGGCTTTTACTCTTATGAACTTTCCCCTTAAATGCTTTCAAATTATCTCCTTACTTTGCATATGCTGTGTCTTCATTCTTATTGAATTCTATGCAGTCTTTATTTTATTTATTTCTTCCTTGATGCAGGAGTAATTCAATTTAGCATTGTTCAACTTCCATGAGTTTGTGGTGTTTCTGACATTTGTGTTGTTGAATTCCAATTTACACCATGGTTATAAGATAAAATACAGGTGCTTATTCCACAGTTTTTGCCTCTGTTGAGGTTTACTTTATTTCCTACTATGTGAACAATTTAAGAGGAGGTTTTGTGTAGTGTTGATAAGAAGGTAAATTTTTTGTGATTTTATGGAATGGTCTGTAGATTTCTCTTAAAACCAATTGGTTCATAAATTCTGTTAGTTCCTTTATTTCTTTATTAATATTCTGTCTGTTAGTCCTGTCTAGTGGTAAATTTGGGCTGTTAAAGTCTCCACTATAACTGTGTGGATATTTATGTGTAACTTTAATTTTAGTAATGTATCATTTATGAATTATTGTTCGATTGTATTTGAGGAAAAGATGTTCAGAACTGAGGTGTATTCTTGATGGATTTTTCCTGAGATAAATATGAAATGACTTTCTTCATCTCTTTTGATTAATTGTAGTTTGAACTCTAATTTGTTAAATATTAGGATAACTACCCCTGCTTGTTTCTTGGGTCCAACTGATTGGAAAATATTTTCCCAACCCTTTACTCTGAGGTAATGTCTGTTTTTGAAGTTATGGTGTGATTATTGTTTGCACCAGAAAAATTGATTTTGTGATAATATCAATTCTGTCATCCTGTGTCTTTTTATAGGTGAGGTAACACCACTGATATTGAAGAGTATTAATGGCCATTGATTGTTAACCTTTGTTTATTTTTACATTGTTTTATTGGTGGTATTGTGTGTTGTTTCCTCCATTTTTTGGTTTTTGGAAATTTGGGATTATTTCTTGCCTTTGTTTTCATGAGTGTAGTCTACTTCTTTGAGGTGTAGTTTTCCTTCCAGTACTTTATGTAGTGCTGGATTTTTGCCTTTTCACCAAAGCATCCCGCATCTGCTACTATCCAAGTCATGGACCAGCACCCACCAGGAGAAGTGTGTGCCAGACCTTCTCCTTCCCACCTTTCTCTGTTGGAGTCTCCTGACCTGCAGCCCCCAGAACATTCCAATTACTGAATACCCCAGGGATACAGGTAGGCAGAACAAAGCATGCAGCATCAGTCAACATTACAGTCTTGAACCTGTACCCACCAGGAAAAGCCAGTGCAAGGCATTCTCCAGCACACTTTGTGTGATGGAGTCCCCTGACTCATGCTCCCAAGGACTGTTATGCAACTGAAGCCCCCAGAGGGGATGAACCCACATGTACCCACTGGAATAAGGGATGGAAAGATGACAATATAAGAACATATTCAACAGCTGGACTTTGGTGGCACACACCTTTAATGCCAATACTCAGAAAGTATAAACAGGCATATCTCTGTGAGTTCATGGCCAACCTTGTATACAAAGCTACTCAGAGAATCACTCTCTTAAAAAACAAAAATAGAACACATTCAAGAAGAGAAACAATAATTTGATACCCAAAGAGTCCATGAATTCTACACCAGCAAGACCTGGTCATGCCAATGCAGTTGAATCAAAAGAGAATGAACGTAAAAACATCTTTATGAAAGTGATAGAAACCATAAAAGAGAAAATTGCTTAAAGAAATGGAAGAAATAAAACAAAAAATGAAGAAATGGAGGAAAAGACAAACCAAAAACTGTAAGAAATCAATAAATCTCTTAAAGAAAGCAGGAAAGGCAAAGAAAAAGCAATCAAACAGATCATGGAAACTATTCAAATAGTTCAAGACCTGAAAACTGAAATATAGACAATAAAGAAAATACAAAATTTTGTGAATGATGAAAATAGGAAATCTGGGTAACTGATCAGGAACTACAGATGAAAGCATAACCAATAGAATAAATGAGGTAGAAGAGTGAATCTCAGGTGTTGAAGATGCCCAAGAGGAAATAGAATCATCGACCAAAACAAAACCTATATCCAACAAATCATTAACACAAAATATTCAGGAGATATGGGACACTGCGAAAAGGTCAAACCTATTTATTTTATTAATTTATTTCTTCTTCAAATCTTCATTTTGCATTCCAACCACAATTTTCTCTCATAGCCCTCATACTGACTCCACTTTCCTCCTCCCTCTATCCACCTGTCTACTTCTCCTCTCGTGGGTGGTCTCCCATAAGGAATCAATGATATCTGGCACAATAGATTTGGGGAAGACCAAGCCTCTCACATGCATTAAGTCTGAGCATGTCATCCCACAAGAGGATATGGGCTCCAAATTTGTATCAAGGAACTACTTCCAGGGGCCTCTCAACTACTGTAAGTTTCACAAATGTCTCCTACATGCAGACAGCCTATTTCAGTACCCTGAAGTCTGCATAGATGTCACACTAGAGATCATGAGTTTCAATGAGCTTGGTTCAGCTGTTTCTATAGATGTTTCCACCATGATCTTACCTCCATTGCTCATGTTTTCCCTTTTACTGTTTCACTGAATTTCCAGGGCTTGGTGTGGTCCCAGATTATAGATCTCTGTGATGGGTTCCATCTGTTACTGGATGAAGGCTCTATGATGACAGTTGGGGCATTGCCAATCTGATTGGAGGGGTAGGCCAGTTTCTACTTCCTCTCCAGTATTGCTAGTAAGGTTAGCTGGGGTCATCCTTGTGGATTCTTTGGAATTACCCTAGCACATGGTTTCTCCCTATCCCCATAGTGGCTCTCTATATAATGTTTTCTTTTTCATTGCTCTCCTACTGCATCATTCCCTCCCTCATACATTCTTTTTACTTCATGTCTCATCATCCCTTCCCTTGTGGTTAACAACACCATCACCCAACTTACCCAGTAGATCTAATCTAATTTCTTTTACCTGGGTCATTCATGTATCCCACTTAGAGTCCTATTTTTGC
The DNA here is from genome assembly GCF_017639785.1 of Mesocricetus auratus. Taxonomy (NCBI): domain Eukaryota; kingdom Metazoa; phylum Chordata; class Mammalia; order Rodentia; family Cricetidae; genus Mesocricetus; species Mesocricetus auratus. The sequence goes on from NW_024429186.1 coordinate 5,363,163, forward strand.
CTAGCTTCTATGAAACTTTGGATTTTTGTCTGGTTTTCCTTTGCTTTCCATTTAATAGATACTTATATATGAATAAATACCAGGTTTGTCTCTCTGACACTGGGTTACCTCACTCAGGATGTTTTTCTCTAATTGTATCCATTTATCTGAAAATTTCATGTTCTCATCATTTTTTACAACTGAGTAGTAGTCCATTGTGTACATGTCTGACATTTTCCTCATGCAGTGTTTAAGTGAGGGGAATCTTGGTAGTTTCCAGGTTCTAGCAATTATGAATAATGCTGCTATGAACATTGTTGATCAAGTATCTTTGTAGTATGATCAAGCATCCTTTGGGTATGTGTCCAAGAGTGGTTTCACTGGGTCTTTAGATAAATTGATTCCCAATTATTTTGGATACTGATAAGATAATGATTTCCAAAGTGGCTGAATAACCAGTGGAGTTGTGCTTACCTGACTCCACATAATCTCTAACATAACCTGTCTTCAAGATTTTTCATCTTTGATTTTATACCATGTGTAAGAGGGTATCTCAGTGTCATTTTGCTTTACAATTCCCTCATGATAAAAGATATTGAGCACCTACGTAAATAACTTTTGGCTATTTGAGATTATTCTGGTGAAAATTCTTTGTTTAGATCTGTAACCAATTTTTTAATTGTATTATATTGTATTTTCTTTTATATATAGTTTCTTGAGTTTTAGTATATTTAGGAGATCAGTCCACTGTCAGATTTGGGGATGATGAAGGTCCTTTACCATTCTTTGGCTGTCAATTTGTCTTATCAACGGTGTCCTTTGCCTTAGAAAAGACATTAGTTTCAGGAGGTACCATTTATTGATTGTTGCATTTAGTTTCTGTGCTACTAGGGTTATATTTAGGAAGTGACCTTCTGTGCCATTGGGTTGCATAAATTCTGAGGGATATCCATTGCCAGGATATGTGACAACATCTTCCAGCCTCCAAAGTTAGAGTATGCATGCCACTTTTACACACACACACACACCCCACACTCACTCAGTCATACACAAATGATAAATACCAAATTCCCCTGAAAATAAATATATGTGTATATGATTCAGAATGGTAAAAGCAAACATTTACGTTTCTAAAAATGGCATGTAAGAGATTATTGTACTCTAAGTACATAGGATAAAATCATGTTGATTTAGACGATACATTCCTTTATTTACTCAACTATTTGCAGGTGAGTTGCCTGCTTCCATATCTTCATTATTCTGAGTAATCTTTAGATGAACATTCAAGAGCAAATGTCTCTGTGCTGTGCTGATATCAGAATATGGCATAAGAGTTAGAGATGGAACATATGACTGTTCTTCTTTCATTGATTGAAGCACCACATTATAATTTCCATGGGGATGACTTTAGTTTAGACTAACACTAAAAATTCATAAGGCAACTTCCTTCCACTGTAGTTGTTCATAAAATAGCCCTCACTTTTTTGTGATGACTTTTTGGTAGAATAATGGATTGTCAATGTAGCTTTGATTTGCAATTAAAGAAACCTTAGGATCTTTGAAACTGTTCCATTCTCATATACTTCAGTATAATTATAAAATTAAAATTCAGCACCTAATTTTAAATTTTATGTATTGCCAATTTTTAAAACACTCATAAAATATGAATCTAAACTGATGAATCAAAAGTTGACAACATTGCGATCTCTATTATGGTCCTGGATAGAAGAACAAAATAAAGTTTCTCATTCCAGTTCTAAGAAATACAAAACTTTTTTTGTCCACCACACTATCTCTATTCTTTCACTTCATTTTATGGTTCAGAGGGCAGTAGTCTATCACTTCCTGTATATAAAAAGAATATTTTAAAACAGACCTATTCAGTCCAAGAGCAGTAGTTTCATAAACTCCTCATTATGCTATCATTGATTTTTTTAGTGTTATAGGAGGTTGACCCCACTGTCAAAGAAATGCAGGACATGTGCTTTGCCACGTGTTTGTCTCTCCAGCAACAATTATTGAATCTTGATCTTTTCATTCATATTTATACATTTCATGAGTTCATTCAGGCTAAATAACGATTAACATACCATTGTGATATAGAACAATACATTATTGGAGGAAGTAAAAAAGAAACTCACTTTAGAATATGATGAATAGATTGGTCATGTGAAAGTTTTAACTTCAGAGATTAGAATAACTCTTGGTGCTGATCTCTATTTTTGGTCGTTTGAGGATGTTTTCATTCAAAATTCATTCACCTCTCTGCCTTTAATACCTTTCTTATGTTAAGAATAATTTGAAATATACACTAATCTAAACTTACAATTCTACCTTTTTTAGACATGGTCCATCTTTGTCCTTTAATATTCTATCAACCCACGATGAGCTAATCAACTTTATCCTGTTCAAGAAAAGAATGAAACAACAACATGCTCATTGATACAGATGAAATACATTATGCAATAATTGTTTTACAAATGAGGGTCATTATTAAACATTTTTTAAAACTTATTTTACATTTTTCTTCCTTTATTTTTTGTTTTTAAAATTAAATCTGACTAGATAATTTTTATGATCCTATTTTAATTCATTGAATAGCTACAATAGCCCTCTTTCATTTTAGCTCTCTTTTTCTCTCTCTCAAATTCATGAAAAATCAGTTGTTTCATAGTTTGATTTTGACTTACATATAAAGTGTGAGAAACAGTCAGTAGAAGGATGAATATGCCAGAATAAATACATAACTAGATGTTTTTATGCTGCACACAATAGAATTTTGCTACTGATTGTTAAGCTTTTTAATCAGAAATTGCAATGATCAACTGTACCCTGCTTCTATATTTATTTTTATGTATGAGTGCTTGGCTTGCATACGTATGTGTGTACAACACACAATTCTTGTGCCTATGCACAAGATAAACTCACTTGTCAGCAATGATATGTTTACTAGGAATCAAACGTATGTCCTATGCAAAACAAGTCACTGTTCTTCAAAGATAAGATATCTCTCTATCACCAACCTAACATTTTAAAAGTCTGGGAACCAAAATAGAATTTAATGAATTTTCATGATAAATTTCATGGTCCATAGCTTCCTCATGATGTGAATTCCTATTAGTATGCCATGTGTATGGGTAGGACTCGCCCTAATTGAAGGGCAGGGTCACACTCCCTCACTATTGGTCACTTTAATGAGCCCATCACTTCAACACTCAAGAAAAGAAGTAAGCCTCTAATTGTTAAACATTAATAACCAACTGAAATCTAATAAATGCACTTAGTAATAATGCCTGTTAATCTAGAGTACCTGGAATTACATGCCAGTAACCAAATTGCAGCTAGGAATATTCAAATTTCCAGTTTTTGGTTAAGGGAGGATTCTGGAGAGACAACTAATGAAGTGTTCAACATCCTTTGTCATCAGGGAAATTCAAGTCTGAGATACCATCTTACTCCTGACAGAATGGCTAAAATAAAAATCACCAATGGCAGTTTATGCAGGAGAAAGTGGAACATTCCAACACTGCAGGAGGGAGTCCCAACTCATACAATCACTTTGGAAATCAGTATGAAGATTCCTCAGAAAAAATGGGAATCAGCCTACCAGAAGACCCAGCAATTGCACTGTTAGCCATATATCCAAAAGATGTCTGTTCCACTATGTTCATAGCAGGATTATTTGTGATACCCAGTACGTGGAAGTGACCTAGATGCCCCTCACCTACAGAGTCGACAAAGAAAATATGGTACATTTACAAAATGAAGTACTACTCAATAGGAAAAAATACAATGGAAACTTGAAATTTGCAGACAAATGGAGAGCACTAGAAGAATCCATCCTGAGTGAGATAACTAAGTCACAAAAAGACAAACGTATTATGTAGTCACTCATATATGGATTTTAGACATTCATCACGGGAGTGCCAGGCTACAATTTCACTGCCACAGACTCTAGGAAACAGGATGGACCCTAAGAGAGATATGCATGTTACCCTTTTTATTGTAAGGAAATGTAAACTCTACATGTATCCATTTAAATATGATGGTATTTATGCCCTATTTACTATTCAACTAGAATCATATCTTTCCAAACCAAAGCATCCCACAGCTTCTTGACATTTTTACAAGTCAGTGCTGCACATATGTGCATGTGATTGGTGCCAAGCAATGAAACATATAAGATGTATTAATGACCAGAATCTTAAAAAGTGGATTCTTCTTCCACAGTAACTGTCTACATCCAATAGCTCTTCAGAAAAATGGGAAATTCCCGGAATATTCTATAATACGGTTTTGGTCTTAGGTAGGACTTACGTAGAAAACAACAGCCATAATGAGTTCATGCATGTGATAGGTATGTCATATCCAGTAGACAGCATTTCACAGCACTCTTCCTCATGCTCTGCCTCTTACATTCTTTTCACCTCTTCAGTGCCCTCTGAGCCTTGGAAAGACGTGAGTGGATCTGAAGTCCATTTGTTACACCAAAGATAGGGAAGGACAAATACTGCTGGTTTCTGTAATATACATAGTCTCACTTGTGTGTGTCAGGTGTTCTGTCGTCTGTTTTGTAGGTTTTTGGAGCTACAATGGGAACCCTAGTATGGTAAAACATTTTAAGTGAGGGACAAGGAGGGCTAAGAAGGACCTAGGGCAAGGAAATAATGGTGATGTCAAAGCAAGAGTGAGGTGTGGTGAGAAAAGTGAGAACTGATTAAAGAAGGTCATCATAAAACTTAATTCAAAGCCTAGGTATCCTATTTATAATAATAGAAGAAATGGACATTAGCTTAACACAGCATAAAGACAGTCTTGAGTTTCCTGGTATGAGGATGGAAGAAGATAATAGAAATTGGAAGTTTAAAGGAATCAAAGATAGAACTTCAGGATCCAAAATAAGTGAGTTTGTTGCAAATAGTAATACATCACTATAGCAAGTACAGAACAGTAGAGCTATAGGGATGTCTCATTTGAAATCCTATTATGACCTGAGGAAAACATTGTGTCTTAAAATGAAAAGTTCAGCAAAATTCCTATTTTTCCCATCACAGAGAATTAATCCTTCTAGCCTCATGAGGAGGTAGTGACACTGTCCATGCTCCACATCATGGAGTCAGTGAGAAGCCATGTCCAGCAGAGTTTGTGGAGAATGAGCTCCTATATAGAAACTCAACTGTTTGTGGCACTTCAATTTTACATAAGTACTAAGGAGATGTGACAGTGTGGAAACAACATATTCTAAGCAACTGAACAAAAGATAACTAAATGTAATATGGAGAGTTCTTAATAAGGAAAATATGCACATAGGGCTGCTTTGCTATGTCAATTTCAGTGTCATTAGTGTATTTGATGTCTTATATCTTCTCAGAGCACTGCCTACCAGTAAGGGTCCAACTCCAGAATTTGTTATAGAAGGAAGACATGCACACAATGCATCACTGTGCCATTGAAAACCAGCCCTGCCCTGACCCTGCGGATCTGGCTGTGGAGCCCATTTCTGGATTCCCAGATCCTTCCATTCCACTACCAGCACTGAACACAGATCACTTGCCATGGAATTGGTTCTTAGCTGGCTTTCCGTCTTGTTATTTTAAAAGGTAATTATGATAGAAGAGATGCTTTGTGATGTATGTACATGAGAAGAGCAAAATGAGAGTCTATAATAGTTTTCTGTGCAGAGTTCTTCGTGGTTCCAGGTGTCCAGTATGAGTTGCAGCTGGTGGAGTCTGGAGGCGGTTTTGTGCAGCCTGGAAAGTCCCTGAAACTCTCTTGTGAAGCCCCTGGATTCACCTTCAATGAGTAGTAAATGCACTGGGTCTGCCAGGATCCAGGCAAGCAGCTGTAGGGTGTCACATAAATTGGTAGTAGTAATGGCTACATCATCTATTCTGAGGCTGTGAAGGCTCAATTCACTATCTCCAGAGACAACGGCAAAAAGACCCTGTACCTGAAAATTAACCCTCTCACTTCTAAGGATATAGCTAAGCATTACCGTACAAGCCACACAGTGAGTGAATTCCTCTGTGAGCTCAGACACAAACCTTCCTGTGCATGCTCAGGAACATCAGGGGACTCAGACAGCACACCCCGATGTGGATCACAGAGGAGCCTATTAAGAATGGCATACATGGCTGGACTCCTCTGTGTCTGGTGTGCCTCTTCATGTCACACTTATGGATAAGGAAGTTAGTGAGGAGAGGGAAGATAGTAAGGAAACAGGATGGATGGCATGGAGACAGGAAAGGAGAGGAGGAAGGAAAGGATAGAAGAGGCATGAGAGAAGAAGTGGACAGAAAAGGTCATCAAAAGTGAGAAAATGAGTAGAGAGGGTACTAGGGATGAATTCTTCATTGATTTTTTTGGATACATTTTTTTCTGTCTCAATCTTCATAAACTTTCTTCTTCTGCAGTAAATCCCTTTCCCTGTTTCAAAGGAAATATCCTCCAGTTCCTTCCTGAAGAATATAAAGGATATCAACCTGGGGATTGGTTGTGTATCTCTACATCTGATTCCATGAATTAGAGAATGGAGGCTGATGGGGGAAATCCTGTACATTTGTTAATAAAGCACTTCTGGCCAATAGGAATCTAGATAGGTGGGACTAGGAGTCCAGGAGGATTCTGGGAAGGAGAAACACAGAGAGTTCAAGATGTGACGCCATGGGGTAGGAGCCCGGAACTATTCTCCGGTAAGAGATATACTTAGATTAACAATTATGGGGTAATTACTTAAAGCAGAGCTAGCCAGTAAGAGACAAGCAAGGCCAACAGCTTCATAATTAATACATCGTCTTGTTTGTTATTTGGGGACTACAACGTGGCAGAGGCCAGGTGACTGGTGGGTGATAAACCAAATCGGCAAGCAAAGAAAAAGCTTCTCTTAACAGAATGGTTGTCAGGAGCGGGATTGAATTTCCACGCAAAATAACAAAAGCTTTAAAGGAATTTTAGAAACAGAGGAACAGAGAGAAGCACAGATTTTGGTAGCAGCATTTTTCTCAGGTGTGCTCTGTTTTGCTAGCCACAAGCCGAGATTCACGCGGCTCGCTTACCGGAGTCTTCCTGACTTGGCATAAAAAGAAAAAAAAACCCAGCAAGGTTGTTTTAAGAGACTCTGCTAACGATTAAAAGGTGTGTACATACAGCTGGAAGTGGCAGCTTTTGCTGGATGTCAGCATGGACTGAGGCGGTAACCTGGAATCACGCTTATGCCTGCCATCTTGAAAAAAAAAAAAAGAGGCAGTTTAAACTGCTGCGGTTTTACAGATAAGACACGTGGCCAGAAAACGTAAAGCTTTACAGTAAAGTCAGACTTGGATGAACAAAATCTCTAAAGGTTTACAGTGTGTTTAAAAATATACGTAAGATTGAGAGAAAAAGAAGCCGGCTGTAGTGGCACACGCCGGTAGGAATTGCTCCAGAGGCAGAGGCAGGCAGATTTCCAAAGAGAAACCATGTCTCAGAGAAAAATAAATAAAAGTGAAAGAAATAGAATAATAATAAATAATAGATAAACAAATAAGCCACGTAAAGATGGAAAATACACAGAGACTCTGGATACTGTACGCTATTGTGTTTTTCAGGTTTTTCATTGCTCAGGAAGGAACTGCTGCTAAAATACACTTGATTATAAATGCTGCTAAATTAATCCAACTTCTATGTTTTAAAAATTCCTTGACTTCAAAATTTAAGTGTAAGGATATGTTACTTGGAAAAGGAGTTTTTATTTATGTTTCTACAGAAAACGAAAAGCTGAGGATTCCTTCCAGGCTTCTGTGGTTTGACAAACCAAGACCCCCGGAAGCAGTGGATCAGATGTTCCTACAATTGAAACAGCTAAGATGATGCAGTCTTACAGACCCCGAAAATATGGACTTATACAGGATTCTGGGTTTTGTCATGATCCCCATGGTATGAACAGCGCCCCCTTCCAGCAGGAAGCAGTTTGGAATGAGCGACGTCCCAATTCCTATCTTGTTTATAAATCTTTGTTTTCATTTATATGGGATTGTTTATAATTGGTTAATGATCACAACCAATCTCTTCTTAAAGGAAAAAGGGGATTATGGTATGGAAATGAGTACTTTGTATTGGTATTGTTTTTCATTTATTGAGACAAATTCAAGATCAATTTTGTGATATGTATATTTCTCCTCTTGATTAAGTATTGTGCTTATACTGATCTTTTAAAATGTAATGCATAATTGAATACAGACTATAGATAGTTACTTATAATAGAATTTATAGTTAGATAAGTTAGGTTTTCTAGATATACAAAAATATATTTGAGATAGATAAACAGTCTTCAAACCTCTCAAAGACCTTCAGAAAATGGCATTTAAAATGTTTTAGGGTTTTTCTTGACAATGAGAAATATCTGCTCTTGGCAGCACCAATTATGTCTGAGAGGAAGATGGGCATCGAAGAAACTCGTTATGGAGTTTACTTTCAACATGGCAAGATTAGCCATTTGGGCAAGAAACTGCTCTTGCCTAGACTGTTTGGCTGTTGCTGTATAAACTGGACATGCAGGACCCACAGGAAAGTGACTGCTGAACTCAGTCTTACAGTGTTCCTGCTTCATGAAAGAGTCTAAGAGACTTTCTACAGGACAAAGAAAAATGACTAACAGACTGCCAATGCAGATGGACAGTTTGAAATTCCCTGCTTTGCTGAGAAATCTTCTGGACACATTGTGGCTTATGGGCTGGAGATGGATGCCCCAATGTTACAGAGGAACTTCGGGTGACTGTCCAGGCAGTAAGATACCTCTGTCAATCTTAGTGTTTATATATTATCCTTCTGTGGTCTTTGATGGAGTTGAAGACAGATAGTTATAATTATAGTTTTCCTTAGTTATGATAAAAGATAAGCTACATATAGGACTTTGAACTCACAAGGATGGCATGGATGATATTTTCTTTAGATCTTGCTAAATGTTAATAGACAAAATGTTGTAACTGTGTTGTTACTTGATAACTGTTCTGTTATATATAATTTGACTATGTTAAAGTTAAGACCTTTCTTTTTGTTTAAAAAGAAAAGAGGAGATGATGGGGGAAGTCCTGTACATTTGTTAATAAAGCACTGCTGGCCAATAGGAATCTAGATAGGAGGGACTAGGAGTCCAGGAGGATTCTGGGAAGGAGAAACACAGAGAGTTCGAGATGTGACGCCAAGGGGTAGGAGCCCGGAACTATTCTCCGGTAAGAGACATACTTAGATTAACAATTATGGGGTAATTACTTAAAGCAGAGCTAGCCAGTAAGAGACAAGCAAGGCCAACAGCTTCATAATTAATACATCGTCTTGTTTGTTATTTGGGGACTACAACGTGGCAGAGCCCAGGCGACTGGCGGGTGATAAACCAAATCGGCAAGCAAAGAAAAAGCTTCTCTTAACAGGAGGCTTTTTGAAGATAGAGTAGTCCAAGTCTGATTACAGGGGATGACCAGTTTTAGGTGCCTGGCAAAACTCCAGGAATCCAATCAAAGAGAGTGAGGAGTGAGTATATGAAGATGGAGGTGAAGATCAGGATGGAGAAATCAACAGAGACAGCTGAACCACACTGGTGGAAACTCATAAACTCTAGACTGACAGCTGTGGAGCCTCCATGGGACAGCACTAGGCTCTCCACATGTGGAAGACAGTTGTGAAGCTTGGGCTATCTAAGGAGCTCCTGGCGGTAGTATTAGGATATATCCCTAATACATGAGTTAGCTTGTGGGAGCCCATTCCATATGAGGAGATATCATGCTCAGCTCTAATATAGAAGAGAGAGGCTTGGTCCTGCCCCAACTTAATATGCCAGACTTTCTGGATTCCCTGTGGGAGATCTTACCATTTGGAAGGAGTGGATTGGATAAGGGCTTCAGGGGAGTAAAGGGGGCCACAAGGATGGGTCTGAGTGAGAATGTTGGTTGGAAAGAAAAATGAAATAAAAATATCATATGAAAATATTATGTAAAGGAAATTGTTCCATTCTAGTGCTGCAAAAATGATCATAGTTTGTGTTACATTGACACAATTCTAACCACCACAAAAATATACAGTGTGTACTGTATTCTAACATGACCTATTAAATGAGTGTTCATGTATCCACTAGACATAATTAAATAAATGTCTCAGTAAGCATTTAGCTACAAGGACTTACACCTCAAATGGAAGATAATTACAAATAACATGCAGGCATTCCCTTCAAATGTGACTTTTCTTACTGACTTTCTTCTGAAGAGTTTCATGAAGAAGGGATGGTCACAAGTAATCTCTTTTAAAGTTAAAAGTAGATTATGGTATAGAAATGAGTACTTTGTCTTGGAATGGATTTTCATTTATTGATACAAATTTAAGATCTAAAACGATGCTCGACGGTATATAGGGAAAACAATATATTTATTTACCAGAGAGAGGTATGTGGGGTGTTGAACTTTTGACTCTAATTTCCGAATCATAAGCTCATGTTTCTTCCATGTGATTACATGTATTAATACACTAATCACAAGCATGGCACACATATACGTATGAAAAATATTATAATTGTCTTTTACTGCATAATCCATCACATTGGTAATGGAATCTCTAAAATCCTGCAATGTTAAATTACCTGCCATGTTATAATTAGATGTTCTTGCCATCAATTGGTGATTCTTAAATTGGAAAAAATCACCTCCTTTATTGTCTCAAATTAAAATACCTGTAGTTACCGTGCCTGGCCAGCAGATGGCGAAGGCGTACTGCCAAACATTGCCTCTCCCAGGAAAATCGGATGCTCCCCTAGGAACCTGTGAAAACTTAAGAAATAGATTTGGGAAGGCGGATTGGCCGCTCAGCAGCGGAGCTCACAGTGGCTCTGGTAGCTGCTAAGGTGGTGGAAGGAACTGGGCAAGGGAATCGGGCGGGTAGCAGAGGGGGTAGGCAGCAGATGGCCTCGGACAGCAAATGGCCAGGGTGCTGCAGCGGGGAACGCGGTCCTCTTGGCAGCCTGCTCGGCGGTGGAGCAAGGGAGGCTCCTGCTGAGGCAGAGGAGGCTGAGGCAAACTGCACATTCAGCGGGAGAACTGCAGCAGCACCGGTCGCAGTGGAGGCAAACGGCACGCGCGGCGGCGAGTCTTTGCTGCATCCCACCCAGGGATCCGGAGCGGGCAGCAGAAGAAGTGAGAAATGGAATTCGGGATAAATAGAAGCAAGTGCACACAATGCAGTGGCAGGAGAGAGCTGGAATGGTGATTAGCACTCACCTCGGGTTGAAGATACAAGCCATTACCCGCCACCAAGGCTTGGGCTGTAATTCCAAACTACTTCTGCACCAGATATAACGATGTTTGATGCTATATAGGGAAAACAATATATTTATTTACCAGAGAGAGAGAGAGAGAGAGAGAGTCACACAAACCAGGAGTTAGAAGCGTGGCTGGCTTCCTGGAGAAAAGGGGGAAGCCCCTTTTCCTTTCACTTCCTTTTATCTCTACCTTGACCCCGCCAGGATGGGCGGATAGCTTTGTGGGGTTCACTCCTACAAATATCAGTATATTTCTCCTCTTGTTTGGGTATTATGTTTGAATAGGTCACTTAAAATGTATTGTATAATTAAATACAGCTTATAGATACCTATAATAGCCAAAATTTATAGTTAGGTTTTCTAGATATATATATATAGATAGATAGATAGATAGATAGATAGATAGATTTTAATTGGATATGCATTCTTCAAACCTTTAAAAGACCTCCAGAATATGGCACATACAATGGCTTAGGTATTTTCTTGACAATGAGACAACTGCTCCTGACAACAACAGTGTTAGACATCCTACACGACACAGTGAGAAATAACTGAAAGACTGTCAATACAGGCAGACAGTTTAAAGTTTCCAAATTTGCTGAGGAGTCTGCCAGACACACTGTGGCCTATGGGTTGAAGACACAAGATTACAGAAGAACTTCACATGACTGACCAGGCAGTGAGTTGTCTCTGCCAATTGTCAAGTTTATATATTATCCTTCTGTGGCCTTTGATGGAGTAGAAATAATATAGTCATGGTTATAGTTTTTCTTAGATATGATAAAAGAGAAGTTACACGTAAGACTTTAGACTCACAAAGATAAAATAGATAATAGCATACTTTCTTTAAATCTTACTAGATGCTAATGGACTAACTATTGTAACTATAGTTCTTACTTGATAACTGCTTTTTTATATATAATTTGGCTATGTTAAATGTAAATCTTATTTAGGCAGAAAAGAGCAGATGATGGGAATTGTCATTCTGTAAATATGTCTTTCTTCTTGGTTGATGAATAAAAAACTGTTGACCAATAGAGAAACAAGATATGCAAGACTAGGAGAGAAGAGGGGTTCTGGGAAATGTAGTAGGAGTCGCCATGTGCTTCAAGGAGGAGAAGATGCATGAGTCTGGTGTTCTTGGTACGTTAAGACCATATAGAAATAAACATATTAGTTTTTATGGGTTAATATTTTAGACATAACTAGCCAATAAGAAGCACAAGGCATTGGCCAAAAGCATTTTAAATAATAAAGTCTATATGTGTTATTGGGGGAGGGTTAAAGCAGTGATGAGACCCAGGAGGGAATCCCACAACATCCTGTGACATTCTTTCCCAAGATTTTATAACTACAATGAAAACTCAGACAAACCCAAGATGTGATACAGTGAGTATAGTGTCTCAAAAATATGCTTATAATCCTCAGAGGAACATGAACAAGAGTGACAGAGCACTCAAGGTGGAGGGTGCCCTTCAGAAATTGCACAGGAGTGCTGTCATCCCAATTTTAGGATCTGTCTCCCCCACTGCCACTCACAGTACAGAGTGTGCACAGAGAAATAAAGGATGCAATATGTGGGATGTTGATTGAAAATGAAGTGATGGATGACTTCTCTGTCCTTACTGAACAGGTTGTTTTAAGCTATTCGCTTCCCTTCTGTGGTGATTTACATCACCAACCAATAAAGGAAAGCCCACAATCCCTTCTTCTCCATGGCAAACCTCTCCACAAAGCAACCAGTTCCTGTTGTTCATGCACGCTCTGCTCTACATGTCTTGTCATTATTTAGGGTTCTCTTTCTTTTTATTGTTTCAGTTAAATAATCCTCAAGCCCGATTGCATGCTACTTCTTTTCATGATGTGGTTTTAACAGCTGTAATTCCCAATGCAATAATCATATTTATAAACCTGGTTTTGGTATGTGTTTCCAACAGTTACTAGACAAAGAGAGAAATATAAAAGCTCACAATAACAGGCAGAGAGAGACATAAACATCAGGTAGTAAGACCAGTTATGGTGTCCATCAGTGGGCCGGTGAATACCTTGATACCATAATCATGGCAGCAAACTGGTGCCTTGTGTTTCCTCTCACGTAAACATTTAAATCACATGCACTAAAGGTTTGTGAGATGCTTCCTCACAGGATGGATTTTCTAGGTGAGTGAGAAGAAAAAGGTTTGCCACACAAAGATAAAGGATTTTGAGTACTTCATGAATCTGTATTTCACAACACCAAGAGCCCAAAAGGGTGACTAAATTCATAGCACTATCTTCTATTGAGAACAATCTGATAGAATTTACAGAAACATAAAATGCCTTGAGGGTATAGTATTCTCTTTTGTCTGTCAAGCATGAATATGGACTATTTTAATGTTTAACATCCAACACTTGCATAGTGTAGATCAAAAAATGTCCTCTTTATATGGAACTGGAAACACAGAAAATATCAGAGATTGTTCCTGCTTATTTTGTCACCAGTTCCTCTAAGAATCACAAGGCAAATATCAGTCACCTGAGGATGAATGGAAACCATGACCTTGCCTCTTTTTATCCTCTCATGATCCTCCCTCAATGAAAGCAGCCACAGGCTCAGGCTGAAAGCCCAGGTCTAGCTGAGCAGCCCCATCTCCTTCTCACTGGAGCCTCCAGCAGAACATGACTTTCCTGATGCTGCTCCTCTGCCTGGTCACCATTCCAAGACGTAAGCATCCAGGGTTTCATAAGGGATCCAGGCATGTCTTTATGGTATGTATGACTGAAGGTGATCTTGTTGATCCCCAAGTATCCTTTCCCATGTGCAGCTGAAGGAGTCAGGACCTGGCCTGGTACAGCCCTCACAGACCCTGTCTCTCACCTGCTCTGTCTCTGGGTTCTCATTAACTGCTTATGGTGTAACCTGGGTCAGCCAACCTCCAGAAAAGACTCTGGAGTGGATTGGGGTAATAGGTATTATTGGAGACATAGTGTATAATTCACCTTTCCAATCCTGATTCAGCATCATCAGGGAAACCTCCAAGAGCAAAGATTTTTATGAAGCTGAACAGTTTGCAAACTGACGACACAGCCACATATTACTGTGCCAGATAAACAGTGAGGAAATCCAGTGTGATTTTGCACAGAAATCTCCCTGCAGAGACACTGAGGACCAGAAGGGGCAATGACGTCCTACAAAGACTCCCATAAGCAGTATGAGGTTGCTTCAGAAATATGAAATTCTGGGCTATTCTGCATGAGCATGTGTTTTTATGTTAGCACATGTGGTTTCCCTTTCCAGCCAAGGAGATACTCTAGAGGCCCTTCTACTCTCACATTCTATTCAACTTTTGTGTTCACACACTAGAGCAAATGGATTTTTCTCACAAAACATATAAGCAATACAGTTGCTTCTTGTTTTCCCATTAAAAGGCACCATATAGTCTGTCATTTCATCCAGGGCCTAGACCCTCCCCCAAGAGTTCAGGGTGAGAGTGCATCTCGCATTGTTGGATGGGAGTCCAAAGTCCATGTGTATACTCGGGATGAATACTAATCTACTGCCTAAGGCTCAATAGATTACCTAGGCCTCTGTATGTGATGGTTGGATATGGTGATACACACTTTTAATTCAGTCATGAGAGAGACAGTGACAATAAAATCTCTCACAGTTCTATATCAGTTTGATATACATAGTGAGTACAGGTCAACCAGAGTGACACTGAAAAAGAAAGGAGGAATCTCAGCTCATCACCAGTGAACATCTGTTTCTTCATGTTGATGTGATGACAACGATGATGATATTTGTGTGTGAGTGGTGTGTGTGTGTGTGTGTGTGTGTGTGTGTGTGTGTGTGTTAGGATGTGTGACTGTGTGTGTGACTATAGTTGCCGTTGTATAGACTGGAGATGACCCCATCTCCTTTCTTCAAAGCCTTTGAAATTATCCTAGCTTTTTATCTATAGATATGTCCAATATCATGTCAAAAGCAACATGGGAAGGGAATGGATTATGTCATTTTACAGACTATAATATACATGAAATCAAGGCAGAAGCCTGAATGAAGGAACCATGAAAGAACTGCTTACTGGCTTTACTACACGTTTGTTTAGCATGCTTTCTTATACAACCCAGGAACACTTTCCAATGAATACCACTACCCCCTTCTGCCTGGACCCTCTCACATCAGTCATTGTTCAAGAGAATCACCCTACAGTAATTCTTGCACAACAACTTAATGGAGGCATTATGTTTCAAGTGAAGTCCCTTGTTTCCCGATGACCCTAGTTTGTATTATATTGGCAAAGTCTTAATCACAACTCAAAGTTCCAAGCTGGTACTGTCATGATAACATGACCTATTCAGTAAGTATCCAAGTGTCCATAACACATAAGTAAACAAATGCCTGACAAAACCCTCAAGGATAAGATTCCACCTCTCAAATAGAAGATAAATATAAACAATGTGTGGCTTTACTATGAATTCTATACATTTGCAAATAATTTTTCCCTGGTGACTTCTTTTATGAAACTGATGGAAAAGGGCAACTCAAGGATAAAGAGAGTACAGAATATGGATACAAAGTATTTCTAGAATAACCAAAGAAAAAATACTTGAATAAATAGACTTATTCCAAGTTCTTCAACGTAATATGAGCCATGGGCATTAATTTTTGTAATACCCTTTCCAAATTTTGTTACAATAATGAAATTATCAGATAACCCAAAGTTAGATGTACTGACAATAACATCTGAAAAATATTCACTTAACACTGAGAGTTTCAATCCTGGGGGAACACAGCACTCATAATGTCGGAGGCCATCGGAGCTTGCACAGGATGGCTGGATCACTAATGCTAAGAACAGTCTCTACCTCTGTCACGTTGACTATGAGGATTATGCACACAGATATCAGGGACACACATGTGAGGTCTCCTCTGCCAAGCAGCAGACAGACATTCTCTGGGTGCTGACTGAAAAGGTTGGCTCCAGCTCTGCACTTATTTCCCCTGTCCTACTTTTACTTTTCCAAGTCATGAGGGAAATTCTAGTTCTGTTTGGTGATCAATACCTCACTGTCCAGGGTTACCCATGCTCATGTCCACCCTTTGTTCTAACTCCTGTCATGAATTCACAGTATTTGTCTTAGTTGTTACTTTAAATAATGTAACTCTCAAAAATAGTTGCATACTATTGTGTTTTATGAAGTTATATTAAAAACTGACCTTCTAACCCCTTACCAATGCAATAGACCACTTTTAGTAACCTGGGTTTTCTTGCGTTCTAGGCTAAATAGAGAGATACATAAAGTCTTCAAAGTAAGTTAGACTGACATAAACCAAGTTATACTAAAATGCTACCCCAGGCAAGATGTTCCCAAGTGAGATGGGAACCAAATCAGTATACTGGGTCTTCTCTCAGGGAACACATGAAATCACATGTAATGATATCAATGAGCTGCTTCCTCACAAGTAATTTTATAGACGGGTGATGGGAATAAGAATTATATCACTGAAAACAAATGAATAAATGAATAGTTCCTTAAACAGGGTTCCAGTTCACTAAGAAGCCCACTTCCATCCTAAATCAACTTCTGGACAAATGTATGTGGGACATGAAAGCCTGTTGTGCCTGCATAGTGTGAATATTAATTCACTTAGTGTAAATATTTGCATGTTTTACTGTGTCAGTTCTGCAGTTTGTGACTCATACTACACCCCATGTATCAGGGATTGAAAATCCAGAGAGAACCAGGAAAACATTCTTGAGTTTAAACCTTCCGTGCCTCTGAGAAGCACAACGTGGATTTCAGGGACAATAGAAAACTTGCCCTTTGCCTCCTTTTATCCTCTCAGGATCCTCCCCCAATGAAAAGCAGTCTCAGGTTCTAGGCATTTAAATGTCTATTATTTCTAACTCAAAACTCAAAATATAGAGTGGGAAATGCAAACACACAGGCCTTCATCATCCTATTCCTCATCTTAGTATCTTCAGGTAATGGAATATCCTGTTCCAAACCTGAAGAAGCGACAGCGACTGAGGAGAAAATGATATCTAATCTGTCTTTTTCTCCACAGGTGTCCATTCCCTGGTCGAGCTGCAGCAGTCTAGGGCTGAGCTGGGGAGGCCTGAGTCCTCAGTTAAGTTGTCCTGCAAGGCTTCAGGCTGCAGTTTCACTGACCACACTTCATGCACTGGGTGAAGCCAAGGCCTGGGCAAGGCTTGGATTGGATTGGAAGGATGTATCTGGAAGTATTGGTACTAACTTAAATAAAAATTTCCAGGGCAAGGCAACACTGATTGCAGACAAATCCTTCAGCACAGCATACATGGAGCTCAGCTGCCTGACATCTGAGGACTCTGCAGTCTATTACTGTGCAAGACACACAGTGTTACAACCACATCCTGAGTGTGACAGAAACCTTGTAGGAGCAGGAAGCTACTCTGGGTCTGAGATTTCAGAGAAGATCAGCCTGCGGAATTACACAGATATAATCATTCCAAGTGTCTGTCTTTCACTTCACTGTCTTTTAGGGTCTTTGTCAGCTTTTCTAAAGGACCACTGGGAATAAATTCATGGTGATTCAGGGTGCCCTTAAAGTTACCATACCTTGATCAGCTCTTTACTCGTAACCATGTCTATTTACTTATTCCTTTTTAATAAAGTAAAACAGAAAGAACTGCGACAATACATTATGATGAAAATATCTTTTAAGTCTAAGGTAACTGCTCCTGGAGCAGCTGAGAGTGAGCTGTAATATGTACTAGGCTAGTAAAGACTAATCAACAGCATGAGGATAACAAAGCCCATTTCATAGTCCGATTTGCTTTACCTCTAACAAGGAAAGGCTGTTTGTTGGAAGAGGTCTGCATAGATTTTGGTTTAGGTGCTTTAACATCCAGTGGGAATTCTCATTTTATGTCTTTATACTGATACATCTTATCATGAATTGCGTTGACAGTAATAATCAATTCTCTTTTTGATTTAGAATTAATGATGAATATAGATCCAAAATATGTGCACATGTGTATGTTTGTGTATGTGTGTGTGTGTGTGTGTGTGTGTGTGTATTTGTGTGAAATCACATGCACACATGAGTCCAGGTAACCTTGAAGCCCACAAGGGGCCATCTGATCTGTGGGGACACCAGACCTTGAGCAGAAACCCACTTCCCCTTCGGCCTGGGAGCAGGCATCTGTGTAATGTTTACTGGAAACAATTCAGTGCTTTAAAGCTTCATAGGGCTCAGATAAGGGCTGGCTCACTGAAATACCATGACTGTCACACCTCCTATGGCTAGATGCCTCTTCCTGTCCCCGCCCCCTGCGGTGTCTCCCTGATTCTGGGGCCGGAGATTAAACCACCAGCCAGGAGGGTGAGAAGTGGAAAGAATGGTATGTAAATGGATGGCAAAGTCCTTAAAAAGGGAAGCTCCTTTTTCTTGGAGGGACTTCTCCTGAGAGCTCTCCTAAGCCGACTGGGGTCTCCTCCTAAGCTTACTTGGGAAGCATAAAGTTTTCTTAAAGCAACCGACCGGTCTCTGTGTCATCTATCCAGACCACCTCGCTACATTCTTGGATGCAGGCCGCACAGCAGGTGCGACACTGATCCTTTAGATATTTTGGTCCATGAAGTACTTAAGAGAATGTTGATGATGCATATTGTTTAATGTACTCTTCACCTACAGCATATGCTGTTAACTGCTGAGGCATCAATCCAGATTCTATAAAAGATTTTCTATCTGTTCATCAAAATGTCACTCTCTTCCATGTTCTATTTTCTAACTCCTTGGATGCTTCATGATCTTCTTCACTTCCCCCCACAAGATGGAATGCTGTTTTAAATATATTTGCAAACCAACCAAGCTGCCTCAAACATAACTTTTATTTTGCGCTTAGCACTCTACTTCCTTCGAAGTCATCCATTCATTCATTCATAGCATTTATTTTGGACAGTTTTACATTTTAAAGCAGACAATAATATTTTTACTCTGCACTATTTTTCAGTGGCTAGGTCTTATGAAATCAGTAACTAAGTGAAAGACTATAGGAAATAATGTAGACAACAATAGTACATATGATTCTGGATGGCTGCATCATTAAAAGAAACAGTGAGAGTCATTTTAAAAGAGATAGATCTTGCATTGCAATTGAATATTTGGTGAATATGAGTGAACAATAAAATTCTGAGTTAGAATTATTGAAATATCAGTTCTGGAAGGTGATAGTACCCTGAAACTTTGAAGAGATTTTTCTTGCTGGTCTTACCAAAATTATGTAGCACTTGGGAACAAAGATGCATCCCAGCATCCCAGCACTGGAAGCCAAGATGGAGAAAATTTCCACAGCTACCATGACCTTACCCTTAGTGCTATGGTACACAGGGAGGAATGTGATCCAGACACAGCAGAACAACAGCATGCTAAAAGTCAGGAACTTGGCTTCATTGAATGTGTTAGGCAGATTCCTAGACAAGAAAGCCATGGTGAAGCTTACCTGAGCCAGGCTGGCCAGGTATCCCAGGACACAGTAGAAGGCAGTTAATGAACCCTTGATGCATACAATGATGATGTGGCCATGCTCAGAGTGTGCATCAATATTAACAGAGGGAGGAGAAGCTCCCAACCAGACTGTACAGATAATAACTTGGATGAAAGTACAGATGACAATGATGTAGTTAGGTCCTCCTGAAACCAAGAAGTATCTAATTCTTCTTCCAGGGGCTGTGATTTTGAAAGCCAGAAGCACAGTCACTGTTTTGGCCAGCACAGTGGAAACAGCCACAGTGAATACAACTCCAAACGTGATTTGCTGTAAGATGCATGTAGCTGAGTTTGGATGGCCAATGAAGAGCAAGGGGCAGAGGAAACAAAAGAAGAGTGAGATGAGCAAGATGTAACTGAGCTTCCGGTTATTGGCCTTCACAATGGGAGTGTCATGGTTCTTGACAAAGACTCCGAGAACCAGAGCTGTGAATGCAGAAAAGCACAAGGACATTAAGGAAAGAGTCATCCCCAAAGGGTCTTCATAACTCAGAAATATCATTTCTTTGTGAAGACACTGGTTCTGCTCTATGTTGGCAAACTGGTCATCAGGGCACTTCACACACTGATCCACATCTGAGGAGGAGAGTAGTGTATCATTAGTTCACATTCAGCATTTTTATTGACAAGGCATTTCAGGTATGTGTACAGAGGAACCATTGTAATGTGTGCATTGTGTTTTTGAGGATGCCATAGAAGTATCTTGCTGCATAGAAATACTTCCATTTCATAATGCTCATTATCTATATAAGGAACAAAAGCAAAGAAATTTTGTCTGTTTAGTGCTATTAACGAAATAATGTGATCTGACATCAAGAAGCACAGATTTTTTGCTACATTCTGGGGGCTATGAAAAAATTACCTATATTGGTAAATTTAGAAATGCTAATTTCATTTACCCAGTTTTTCTGACTGTTTTTAAAATCCCAGATCCCATGGATTCAGTGCCTCCTTATATCTTGTCTTTGTCATTTCTATCAATGCTGTCCCCATGAGATATGAAGACTATGTTTCCTACTGGCAACAAACCCTTGTTATATTTTCTGTTTCAAATTTTTAGGCCAAAACACGTTTAAGTAAAAGCACCTTTAAATGAAATCAGCAGTTTGTATAATTGTGTTTATATTCATGTGTAAATATTCATATATAGTATCAAAAGATGTGTTGAATTTGAAAGTTAATGGGATTATATAGAGTAAGTAGGAATGTGAGAGTGAGTGATAAATAGTGTTTGGGAAACTGCATAAACAAGAAATATCATAAACACAGCCTTAATTTAGTCGTGTTCTAGCAGTAACAACAGCAAACTACTTAGTCTTGTCCAGAAGACACTGTAGCCTATCTGTGAAAGTAGAATCCTCTGTACATACTTGGCTTTAGAATGCCTGTACATGGTGATTATGCTCCATTTTGGAATACACAATACCTTTCTTCTTCCCTAAATTCCGTCTCTATGATACCCACAATCTGTGGATGTACTCAGTGGTGAACTTGATGCTGACAAGCATCATTAGAGAAATAACACATGCGCCTTTAAGACAGAGTGCTAACATAGAATGTTGTGTTGATTAATAGTACCCTATTTATAAGTTGTGATAACCATTATAACAAGTGTAGAAAACCTTATAGCAGTTGCTCTTAATCACCTTATAATTGCAATCAGTAATAGAGAGCTTTGAATATTTTAACTGTATTATCTAAAACAATGGTTTTTGCACTTTATTCTGTTAATTTTTTTAAGGGATTGGGAATTTCGTTCAACTGTAAGAGAATGTATTGCTCTGGCAGACGACCTGAGTTCAATTCTCACTATAAATTCAGGTGTCTCACAAATTTGTGAAACTAACTATATAGGCATTGGATGGCTCTCCCCAGCACTCTACTTTAAATGCACATAACCACCAACCTTACATACATACACATAATCAAAGTAATAATAAAGATATTTTGATAACATTACTTAAATATTCATTAATATTATGTAGTTTTACACTAAAATAGTTAATGATACTTTGTTAAATTACTTTTGAATGTGTTTTATGTGACGCTGCATGGAATTCCTTCTATGACATGGGTCCTGAAGGTGAGCTCAGGCTCTCTGTGTTAGTAGGAAATAATTTAACTGCAGTATCATCTCACTGTCTATAAATATACATTATGAACTTTCATTTCATTATGTAGGATGACAGGCAAAAGCAGTAAGAAACCATCAGCCTACCATTTTGTTTATAATGTCCTGAATAAATAACCATTTGACTAATATGTGCTTTATAGTTGATAGCATTGTTTAAATAATTGTGGCTAATTTTGTGACATAATTACTGGGTTATGTTCATAAAATATTGAACACAGTTTTAATATTATGTATCAATACATTTTGCCACTTTCCTAATTTTTCATTCAAGTTGAAACTTTGATAAGATTTCTCTGGATATTGCATGGAGTTTTCTGCCTCTTCTCAGCTGCTCATGAAAATTGAACTTTAATAATTTTCTCTTAATTAATATGACAGAGAATTTGTATATGATTACCACCAGGCACATTAAATAGTAAAGAGGACTTATTGCCCTAATCTGTTCTCTGTGAGCACCTGTGCATATCGGGTATGCATAAACTTATGTAGGCAAACACACATGAAAAATATTAAATCATTTGGAAAGATTTAAGGCCCAAAGTAATTCAAGACCAAATGTAATTTTAGAAGAGATTAATCACTGGAAATACCTTGTGTGAAATTCTCTCAGACTGCTCATTGATTATCAAAACCGTCTCTTTGAGAAAATGCCACCTGCTGTGAATTTACAATGAGGATTTTTATACTGAGACATAGTTAATGATCATGTTTTATAAAGTTTAACTTAGGCAAATATATTGTGCTTGTGCAATTCCCTTTCAGACACCTTCAGCACCTCAGTGTGGCAAGTGGGAGGAATGATCAAAGTGAGGTATTTATTACTTCCTCAATACTCACTTGTCTCATTAGAGATTTCATTTTCTGGGCAGGGCTTGCATTTAAAACAGCAGACGGCCATTCCTTCCTGCCGGAATTTTCTGAAGCCGGGACCACAATCATCACTGCACACAGAGGGTGGTGGTATCTGAGTAAAGTTAGACAGATGGTGATACCAAAAGTTTTGCCTAATCCTTTCATACTTATATTACATAGCATGTTTACGTTTGGGTAAGGTAATTTCATATAAACCATCTGTGTGATCTCATTACAAAATCCAGGTTTCTAAAAAACATAAAGAATATAAATAAAAATTCTAGTATACAGACTAGTCTATAACCCAATCTGTGAAGCATTTTATTAAGGGGTAAGGGGTAGTTTCCCTAAACAGGGCATTATGATAAATGCATGGAGTGCAAGCCAATTAGCAGTGTTGTTTCAGGGACTATGCTTTAGCTACCATCTCCAGATTCCTGCCTGGTATTACTTTGACTGTAAACAATGAGCCAAGTCTCCCAATTCCCCCTGAATTTACTCATGAAAAGTGTTTAATCACAACTGAAAAGCAAAGTAGGATGAATGGGCATCTGAAACAAGGGAAATATCTCCTAAAATCTCAGACAACACACATTAACTCCAATGAAAGAGTACTGCAAATAATGTCATATAGATTGGGAAGAGCAAAGAACTCAACAGGCAGAGCCCAGTGTATTTTGTTATGAGGAAGTGCTGACTTGATGTGTAGTGATCTGGAAGGTAATGTTTTTCCCAATGTGAAACGTCCAATGAAAACCACGAATGCATGGGTACACTTTTTAAAGTTAATTTAAAGATTTCTTAATTTAAAAATGTATACACTATCTTTCATTTATAAGAACCTCATGATGGACATCTATATGTTGAACTAGGGGGGTCCTGATTCTTGCTTGTTCACTTTGCATCTTTGGTTTTGTGTTAACTTGTACGTCAAACAGAAGCATCTCATAATCACAGAATCATTTCATGTTCACAAGAATGGAGAATTACAATGCTTCTTTTCTGTTGTTGTTTTCGTTGAAGCAAAGTTTCAGTGGGTAGTTATGGATTTCATAAACTTTCTTTACCATAAAATGATTAAGTCCTTCCTTTTTATGTCTCTTCATTTATTGTTCAAGTTGATGATATTTTATGAGCTAGTTTGAATTAGAGTTAAGACAATGAATGCCATTGTCCCGCGCTACCGTCTCGCCAGCAAGAACGACGTGGCACACTTAGGATCCTTCTGCATAACAGCTTTAATGCGTCTTGAGAGGGAGAGCATAAGCTTACAGAGTGGAGACCCCGGGGAGCGAAAAGCCCAACCCTTATATAGCTCAGCAGTCCCCGCCTCGGATGTGTCATCTCCTGACTGGCTCCTGCTCGACAGCCCATATGACGCCACGGGAGAGGCAGAGAGTAAGGGATAGAAAAGTAGCAGGCACATGCTCACCAAGGTTGTTTACTCCAACCGACAACAGATGTCAGTGCCATCTTGTAACGGAGAATGTGGGGGCGGCTCCCTACATGCCATTATCCACATTCTGCCAGTTTCACTTAATTAAGATGTTACTTAAGGATTTCTGTCTGGCTAGAACTCCTCAAGTAGTTCAGGTTTACCACAAAAAGAAAAAGTACCAGATTCTTTGCTCAAAGAGTTTGAATTAAAGATATGCACCCCAAACACACCTGACTCCTTCTGACTTTAATGAATATTATTTGAGTTACCTCCCCATGTAGTACAATTCTGTCAATATGTGTGTCACAGAAAACATTAATATATCAAAGTGTGCTCGTTGTATTCTGTCAGGGTTTGTGTCTTTATTATTTTTAAATTTAAATTTAAATTAGAAACAAGGTTGCTTCACATGTCAATTCCAGATCCCTCTCCCTTTCCTTCCCCTCCTCCCACCTACCCTTCCAATATACCCTCATTTTCCCAGTGAGGGTGAGTACCATCATGGAGATGTCCATAGTCTGTCATTTCATCCAGGGCACTGCCTAGATCCTACCCCGAGAGTCCAGGGTGAGAGTACATCTCTGATTGTTGGATGGGTTCCCAAAGTTCATTTGTATACCCAGGATCTATTACCCAAGGTTCAATAGATTACCTAAGCCTCATCACTGACAATCATATTCTGGGTGTCTTGATCAGTCCCATGCTGGATTCCCAGGCATCAGTCTGGGATTCAAGAGCTAACCCTTGTCAGGTCAGCTGTTTTTTTGGGGTGAAACCAGCCTAGTCTTAACCCTTTTGGTCATCAGTCCTCCCTCTCTGTCACTGGATTCCTTCAGGTCAGTTCAGTGTTTATAGCTATGGGAGTCCGCCTCTGCTTCCATCAGCCATTAAATGAAGGTTCTCTTTCCCAGACTCTCTGGCCATGGGATTGTAGGCAGGCACTCCCCAGATCTATGTCTAAAATACATATATGAGAGAGTACATGGCATGTTTCTCTCTTTGTGACTGGGTTACCTCAATCAGGATGGTTTCTTCTAGGGCCATCCATTTGCCTGCACATTTCAGAATTTCGTTGTTTTTTTTTCTGCTGAATCGTACTCCATTGTGAAAATGTACCACATTTTCTCTAAGGATGTTGAGCACTTTTTCAAGTGCCTCTCAGCCATTTTAGACTCCTCTATTGAAATTCTCTATTTAGTTCTGTAGCCCACTTTTTAATTGGGGGATATTTATCTGAGATTTTTACTTGATGTTTTTTGCTTTACTTTTGTATGATTTCATTTGAAATTCTTTGTTATTTTTTACCTTTACAGAAATCCCTTGTCATATAATTATTGTCTAATTGTGTGCAAGTTATCATGATTTCATTGTTTTTCCAAGAAGTGATTTGTGTCCTCTTGAAGTTTTTTTGAACACTCTTATAATAGTTTTTTCATTTCCTTGTTCAGTATATCATGGAACATACTCTACTTTGTTTATTAATGTAAGATTTTGAGTCATGATGCTTTGATATCTTTCTGTATATTTGTTTGTTGATTTTCTGCTTTTTAATTTGCATTTCTGAAAGCAGAACACAGGTTTAATTGTCTTTAATCCCCAGTATTCTTCTGGTGTATGCTTTTTTCCATGCTCAAGTGAGGTGTGGGTAGAATGGACATGCACTTTTACTGATGCACTCTGTGTGAATACGCAGATCAGTAGCTACACATTCAGCTTATATGTTCTTCTCCCTGAGTATGACCCTGCTCACACTTGGGGAAAGTAAAAAAACCTCTAACTTTCCTACTATCTAGGAAATCTGAGATATCACGTAAGGTTATTTTTGAAGAACTTGCTGAAATCACGGACTTTGAAGACTATTTTATACTCGGCTGCTTGAATTGCATACCTTAACACCACACGTATCATCCCAGTAAAATACCCATGACAGATAATAGGATATTTCATTTACAAATTTCCTCAAAACTGATTATTTACTAGCAATTCTCCAAATAAAGAGAAGAAAATTAGACACTGCATTAATAGTTTGAATGAACTATAAAATAATCAATGGGAGCAAGAAAAATATCTCTAGTGATAAAATACTTTTACAGTATGTTATTCAGAGCTGGAGTTATAACTCAGTGTTACATAATAATTCCTGCTCAATAATAGGACTCAGGTTTGATTTCTAATAGTCACTGTGTAGAAATAACTTTCTCCATTTTTTAAGAATAAAATAAATCTTCTGTTGTCCATATGAGCCACATTCACAGCAGATGTAAGTGTACATGTGGACAAACCTCCCATACAAGCACAAAAAAGAAATAAAAAACAAGGTGATAATTCATAGACTATATAATATGCATCCTAAAAATGTTAATTTATGGTTAGAAGTGCTGACAATTAGGGAATTCTTTGTCAACATATTTAAAAATTAAATGATATAATGCAGGTTTTTAATTTTGATTTTACTCCATCCTTAGAGCAGCCTAACTTTTCAAAATCTGTGCCCAAGATTCAGCCCAAAGAAGAAATCACTTTGTGGTAATCAGTATGTTACCAAGAGAATATTGTGCACTTAACTGGAAATTATACTTAATAAATTTGACAGCTGGTTTATACTCATATTTATAACCAGAATCAGGTTTGGATATGATAAAAATGCACTGTATTCATGCTGAAAATCTTCAGAAGATTAATAAAATTTCACATAAAAAAGGAGAAAAGGAGAAGCATAAAGTAAGAGACTTGATAATGGTCCATAATATGACAATTTATTACATAAAGTTTTAAGGAAGCTGGAATATTCCCAATTGACAGTGTTATTGCTGTGTAATGGAAATATGTACAATTTGATTAGACGTACCTGTGTACTTCCTGTGACCCACTCTATCATTTCTTCATATACATGGACCTGTTGTCCATGTGGAAAATATGGACTATACTTTCCTATTTTTACTTTAAATCTAAGACCATGTGGGAAATTCCAAATCTGGAAAATGTCATACTCCTCCTCAAGGTCTTCTTTATGGTTCATATTAACTATGCCCCCAACAGGATTTCTGAATTGGGTCTTCTTCAGAAATGAGTTCAGCTGTAAAACAGGCAGAATCCTATATTTTGTTTGTCCTTCATTGAAGAAAAAAATCTTATTTTATCTTAAAGTCAACACAATAAAATTCCTCAAATCGTATTTCCCTCTGAGGAACCTGACAAACACATACAGAGAAATATATGCAGACACCAAGAAAGGTATGCAGCACACAGGCACAGACAGACACTCACATGAGGCACATACACACACAGAGACACACGTCCATCCAGAGATACACACAAAATGCAGCCTCACAATTATCTGACAAACATACACATACATAAATGCCTTGCAATTCCTATACATATGCAGGCAAACATACACAGGCATATTCATCCAAACATACATCAAAAAACACTGAAAAAGCACCCACAGAAATATATACATGCACAAATACATACAGGGAAAAGCACACAGATACAAACACTAACAGAGAGAAGTATTAGGAAACAGAAAAACATATGCACACATCAAAACACAGACACACACATTTACACACATACACAACAGAGCAGGTGTGTATATGTGAAAGAACACAGATGGAAATGTACAAATATACAAAAAGTCTCATGCAGAAACATTCACTGCCAAATACACACAGGTAGATACACACAGGAAAAATACCCATACAGAAAGACACAAACAAATTTATTATCAGTTCTTCCAGAAGACAGACAGATACTCATAGGAAACTATATGAAGACATATACACACACACAGATGAACAGAAAAGTTCAAATACACACAGATAGAGTGAGAAACCTCCAATCACACACACGAATGCACATGTACTTAGTGAACTGAGTCACAGCACTATTTCCTGTGTAATAACTATCAGAATGCCAACTGTCGTTCCCAGAGCTGTGAGTGGGGGAAGAACATCTGAGAACACTTGTAAATATCATCCCCTACATTAATTACAACATTATTGATGACCAATGTACAAAAATCTCATTTAACGACAGAGATATTTCATGAGAAAAGACTGATAATGCTTACAGTGTTAGAGCAGCAATGATGGTGTTCACATGCTCAGTAACAAAATCACTTATTTTATTGTACTCCATTGCCTTTGCACTAGAGACTTCTACCATTTCTAGATTTACTCTATGAGAAGAAAAAAATGCTCAGACAACTTTATTTTGGGTGGAATAATTCCTAATCCACTGAGTTTGGGCATCTGAAAGACTCCTAAACATTTGACATTTGTGACACCAAATATTATCCAATTGAAGAAATACTACCTTCCAGCAGCTAGAATCACTTCCTTTCCCTCTGTCCATTGGCTGAGTATCTACTTGTTGTAGGTCCGCAGCATGCAGTGCATGGGCTAAAGCATACACAGCATTGTATATGTCGTAACTGCCATCACTAAGGGTCATGTCAGTAGTCTGTATCAATAGCCATTCCATAGAGGTATTCCATGAGTATTTCTTCAGTGTCTTACATTTGGATGTGCAAACTTCACACTTGAAGTTCATCCATTCCATCCTTGCAAGGTAATCATCTGGTTTTTTGATAGTGTTCATTGCCAGGACAAATTTTTTAAAACCAGAAATGTCTCCATGATGACGAGCAAAAGCTAGAGTCATTTGGGCTGTATGAACCGCGAAGTCTCTTTCACTCATAGTCACATCCCACTGTGAGGTGATGACCCATATTCTCTGTAAACCTTGGGATTCCCACATTCGAAAGCTCACAGCAAGAGTACTGTCTGAGTCACCATGAATGATAACTACATTTGCAGATGATGTCTTGATTTGGTTATAATATATTTCAGCTCTTGACACATAAAACTGTGTGCTGATTGGAATCGTATTTACAAAGGCAAGGCAAATTGTATTTTTTTCCAAGTCTTTTCTCAAATATGAGAGAAATTGTGTGCCCTGATCATTGTCAGAGATGACCAGCCCCACCCAGTTCCATCTGAAGTGAAGTATGACAGAGACCATGGCCAAGGCTAGAGATGTGTCCTTGGGGGCCATTTGATACAGATATGGAAATTTTTCAAGATCATTTAGAATTGGATGGAAGGATCCAAATGTAACTTGAATGATCTAGGATGCAGGGAGCAATATAAGGTACCATGCTCTCCTAAGAACTTGACAACTTGTTTTTTTTTATTCAAAGATTTCTAGAAAACCCCCTAGGCTAATCCCCTTAGCTATGAATCTTCCTTCATCTGTATTTGAAGCAAGGAAATGGGGACAGCCCATCATTACCTGAATAGTACTCATGAGCTACATAGATTGACATAAAATTAAATCTAGTCCCCTCTGATACAGTTTTTAGTATCTGAGAATGGTGTTTATGAGGACACCATTTCAGTCAAACCCAAGATATAAAATGCTTACCTGTAGGGATTTCCAGAGGTAAATGTTAGTCAGAATGATTGCAGATGTTTCCCAGCTTGGTCCTGTAAGTATCACATGACATACGTCTTCTTCACAGTAATAATTAGGGAACGAATCAGGGTCTTGTGCATTAATATTATTGATACTGTACATTCGAGACACACTGATACAATTATCTTCGTAGAAACTAAATACTAAAGATTTATTTGGTAATAGGTCATGGTTCCTGTTGACCTCATCCAGAGTAAAAGCCAAGACCAATGCGAACTTTTTTCTCTCATTTGGTATTCTGTAAAATGGTACAGATTTAATATGGTCAGAGAATGATACATGAGTATTTGTAGTCACTACAAGGACTGTTTTGTACGAAAAAGTATTCCCAACCTGCCTCAAATACTGAAAAAAATGTCCTTTGTTGGTAGGCTAACTGGAAGAAAACAGAACACACATTGGACAAACAAAACAGTAAAAAAAACAGAGTCTTTAAAAGAACTTGGGATCGTTGGTTGGTATGCAGTTTCAGAGAACAAGACAGAAGATGCAGTCCCATCTTGAATTAGTCATAAGGGCATTTATGTGGAAACTACAAAATACTTACTGTATATTCAAAATTTGTTTGAAATATTCTTTATCCACTGGCCACGGCACAGTTGTTGGGGAGAAGACACAACCTGTCTTCAAGTCTCCATCCCTGTCTTTACTCTGCTTCATTTTCCAAAAACACCTGGGTAGCGTAAAACTGGATGTGAGAATTGGAATGTTCCGGAGCAGCAAGAGGAAAATCAAAATGAACATCTCTGTCCTGTGCTACACCAGGGAAGCATGAATTGTGAAGTGTCATGCAGGGAAGCTCATAAAATGGGCACACACTTTTCCTACCTGCTTTTATTCCTTGGGAAAATGAGGCACTAATTTTGAATCTGTGATTGCTTTTTCTCCCAGGTGTTTCTTCAACCCTGAAGGAATATTAGAGAGTCTCTTCTCTGGGACTCTGCATCTGGGGTTCACAGTGCATGTGAAAAATATGGGCTGATACATATATAAGGGAATAATTCAGTCTCTCATTCTATGACATCACTCATGTTTGTTGTTATAAAGCCCCTGAGAGGAACACATTTTCAGAAAATTTTGTCCCTCGACTACCTGAATTTATGTGAACACCATTAATAATGAGGTGAGTATATTTTCTCAAAAGACTCACAGGGAATCCATAAATTAATGGTTTAAGAAGCAGACACAAGTCAGAATTCATGATTTCACATGGGACATTCCATCAACAATTCCATGCCAGGACTAGGAAGGCTAAATTGTGGATCATCTGACACACACAGAATATTCTGTGTGACCTATGTTACACCATTGACAGGTACGGGATATTCAAGAAAATCCTGTGCTTTCATTGTGTAACCCATTATCAGATCAAATCATGAAATTCCTGAATATTCCTGCACCCCAAAATGTCCATGTCATTACAGAATCACAATTCATTTACATGTTCAATTTTTATTTTTAAATATTGAAAAATATCCAGAGGGAAAAAACAGATCTCTGTGCCTTACTTCAAATACTGAGTCAGATCTATCATTGCTCTGCCCAACCAATCATTATCAATGAGAAGATAAACTGAAAATTTGAGTTTCAAACAAAGATCTCCCTCTCTGATCCTCAGTTTTCATGGATACCTTGTGATGACTAAGTTCTACTTTTTCTTTGATTTCCTACATTGTTTTGCTAATTTTCATTACAGAAGTGAATTGAAGAAGACTTGTGTTGAGTGACATATATATATGTACATATATATATATATATAGTATATATATAGAGAGAGAGAGGGTGATAGAGAGAGATACAGTCAGAAAAATAGATAAACATACTGAAATACTGACAGACACAAATTGTTGCAGCTAGAGTTGGTGAAAAATCTTAGCTTCCCAAAGATAACTCTTGAGTTTAACATGATTTTTCCTATTCCATCCCCTGTTCCTCTGATATAATTTAACTCTTCCAAGTTGAGAGCATTTTTGCTGTGTGTATATATATCTGCATGAATTTTATCTGACGTTTATTTTTGTCTAATTGAATCATGAACCCAATAATATTATTCATTTAACTTTACCTTTAGTTTCAGACATGTATGAATTACATATACGTTCTTTATTTAATCTTGTATATATTTGGTTAATGCAGTTAAAAATCACTCTGTACATATTTAAGTGAGATAATTTATTGAAAATATTTCTCAAAATTCTAAGGATGATAGTAAATAGCAATAATTATTATTTATGTTTGGAGTGAAAAAAATTTAGATGGTATCTGTTCTTGGTTTGTTAATTTGATGGTAAGCATCAAAGTTGATTCCATATCATTCGTATTCTGAATAATGCTAAAACAAACATGGATAGACAAGTGTCTATGTGCCATTTTGACTCATGTACATTCAGAAATTCCCCTTAGAAATGTAGATTGACCATAATATATTTGTACTTTTACTTAAAAAATCATCTGTATTCTGCTTACTACACTGGCTGCCTCAGTTTCTACTCACATTAGATAGGTACAGGGGATTCCCTAAAATTCCCACATGCTCATTATTTTTTAGTCATCTTTTGATGCTCACCATTCTAACTCTGATGATGGACTCTCATTGAATCTCTGATTTTTATTTTTCCTATCTAAGGCACCTGAATGTAATTCCATACTCACAGAATTTTGCATAATTTCAAAACAGGAATGTTAAAATATAATACTGGTTGTAAAGATATGCATTTGTGGAGCTGGAATCATTATCTCAGTAGATAAGAACATTGACTGCTCTTCCAGAGGACTTCAGTTCCATTCCCCGACACTCAATCAATCCTATTTCTCCTCTCATACCCAACATAATACTCTTATTGCAATATACACACACCCAGTGTCCACTGATAAAATATATTCTCTTACCCAACCCCAGATGTTGTAATTTGCAAAAATTAGCCTGAGAGTGAGAGCTGCCATTCAGTAGGGTTCAAATAAAGGGTATTTTATTAAGGAAATTGATCATAAAAAGAGGAAAGTGGAGGGAGGATTAAAGTCTCCAGGTAAAGAAGCAGCATGGGAAAAGCAATCTAGAGAGAGAAACAGAGTGAAAGACAGACAGAAAGAAAGGAAGAAGGAAGAAAAAAGGCAGTGAAAGGAGGATGGGAAGTGGTCAAGGCCCTGTTAAAAGAGAACATAGTGAATATGCACAGGAGGTGCTCTTAGTGACTGCAGCTGAGGGTGTAACCTGTGAGAACCCCAAGGACAGGCCAGTACAGAAGCCTAAATACTAACATCATAGACACATACACATATATACACATATATACACATATATACATATATATATATATATATATATATATATATCCCTAGCTCCTCCTTCCACAACTAACCTCTACTAGGCTATGGATAACAGCTTGCTTATCTAGGATGGTGCCTGCTTGATTATGGTGCATGGTCTTGTTGATGTGTTCTTGGATTGAATTTTTGAGTATTTTTACATCTATGTTCATAATGGAAATTAGTCTGTGATTCATTTTGGGGGGGTCTTTATGTGCTTTGTGCTTCAGGGTAAATATAACCTAATACAGTGAAATTATCAATATCCTTCGGGTTATTTTTTATGGAATAATTGAAATTTTAATGGAATTAATTCTTCTTTAAAATTGTGATTGAGTTCTATGCAGAAAACACATGTGATGGGATTTGGTTGGAGATAACTTATAAGCTTATGAGTCAATTTAATTTGTTTATCTGGTCTTGATTTTACTAAGCTAAGTGCTATGTGTTAAGGAAATTAGACATTTGTTTTAGATTTTCCAATTTGGTGGAGTACAGGCTAAAGTGTGTTTGAACACTTCTCTGTATTTTGTAAGTGTCTGTTTTTTAAGTTCATTTTCTGTTCCTTATTGTGTTACCTTGAATTTTCTTATACCACATTTTAGTTTCTTTGAATAAGGATATGTCTATTTTGTTGATGAAATTAAAGAACCAGCTCTTTGGTACCATGATTCCTGTACTTTTCTCTTTGTTTATATTTCATAGGTTTTTAACTCCCAATTTCATTATTTCATATTTTCCACTGCTGTTTCTAATGATTACTTCTTTTGGTTACAAAAATTTCATGTGATTTGTTGAGTTACTAGGAGGAGATTTCTATAACTTACAGGGGGACTCAGTACTATAAACTTTCGTTTTAGAACTAATTTTATTATATGTAATAAGAATTGTATGCTGTATATTCATTTTCATTGAATTTCAGAATGTCTTCTGGCACATTCATAAATAATGGGAATTATA
Organism: Mesocricetus auratus; assembly: GCF_017639785.1. NCBI lineage: Eukaryota > Metazoa > Chordata > Mammalia > Rodentia > Cricetidae > Mesocricetus > Mesocricetus auratus. The sequence goes on from NW_024429186.1 coordinate 5,397,112, forward strand.
GAAGTCATAAAGCCACCAGAGCTAATTTACAAATATCCAGCAATGATTAGCTGCATGATTACTGCCATGGATCCTTTGGCTTTATCTCTACCTCTTCCATATTAGGGAGTTTTAAAATTTGTATATTTTGGGAAATTTGAATTGATGGAAAATTTCATATACATTATCTATGTCTTCTCCCAAGTGTTTGTTTCTAAGATTGCCAAGAAGGTCCTCAGTATAATAAAACTCCCTTCCCATTTTTATGTAGCTATCCTTATCTACTAGAAGGTCTTCATTATGTATTTGTAGAGTATGAAAAAAAGAATCCTTGGGTTTCTCTATGAGGAAAGAGACATTTCTGTACTTGTGTAGGAACAAGACAATAAAAAACAAAGTAAACTCAAACTTCTCAACAAGATCCAGTGGGCTAGAAGACATGGATATAGTTCAAATGATGAGCAAACCATGGAATGCCAAATGATAAAGAACGAGATGTCATGGAAAGGTAATCATGGGTCCCTGATGCAGTGACAACTTCTGTTTGCACACTTTGAGATCTCTTGGCCTTGTGAAGGCAGGCAGGTCAACTTATTCCAGGAAGAACAAACAATGAATGTAATTATCACAATGCTGTTCTGTTCCAGAACCCATCTACCAGAAGAAAGAGTGGCTCCAGCCTGCCTGCAAATACTGGGAGAGACCCCTCAGAGTTTTGGTCTTACTTGAACACACTGGAAGAGAACCTTGTACCATTACCCACCAGGAGAGAAAGAGACCTTACTCGCACCCAATGGAAGAAGGCATGGGAAGACAACAATATAAGAACTCACTAAGCAACAGAAAACTCATTAGGATGCCAACAGGGTCTAAGGACTGTACACCAGAAAGACCTAAACATTACAAAACTGATGAAGCAGAAAAGAACACCCTTAAAAATAACTTAATGAAGATGATGGAGCCCCTAAAAGAGGAAATGAGAAAATGTTTAACAGAAATGAAAGAAAAAACAAGCAAAAACTTCAAAAAATGGAGGTAAAGACAAACCACAAATTGCAGGAAACAATTAAAATAGTATAAAGTTTGAAAGCTGAAATAGAGAAAAAAATCCCAGTCTGATGGTATGGTAGGACTAGAAAAGATAAGCAAATGACCTGAAACTACAGAAGCATCCATAGCCAACAGAATACAAGAGATGGAAGAAGGAATCTCAGGTAGTCAAGATACACTAGGACAAATAGATTCATGGACAAGACAAAAATCTTAAATCCAACAAATTCCTAGAAACATTGGACACTGTGCGAAGGCCAAACCTAAGAATAATATATATAGAAGAAGGTTAAAAAAATTAAAAGGTGCAGAAAATACATTCAGTAAAATCATAGAAAACTTACCCAACCTAAAGAAAGACACAAGAATTTTACAGAATACAAAAGAGAGTGGACCAAAAATCATACAAAATAAAGAAAGAATATTAATAGCAACAAGAAAAAGACCAAGTATCATATAAAAGCAAACATATCAGAAATACATGGAAACTCTGAAAGCCAAAAGATCCTGGAGAGATATTCTTTGCAAATTAAGAGACCATGGATGGCAGCCTAGACTACTGTATCCAGCAAATTCCTCAATCACTACAGATGGAGAAAAAAGATATTTTGTGACAAAACCAGATTACATAATACATATCCACCAATCCAGCCTTACTCCAACCTAAGGAAGTTAACTACAGTCACAAAATCATAGCCAACAGATAATCCTACTTTACCAAAAGTTAAAAGAATAGTGGGGTAAATCCACACATGACATCTCCACCATCAACAAATAAAAAAAAAAGAATTATTATGTGATGGTCCTTAATTTATCTCAAGATCAATGATCTTCACTTTCCTACAGAAAGTCACATGCTAACAGAATGGAAATGAAGACAGAATCCATCATTCTATTGCATATAAGAAACACACCGCAACTTCAAAAACAGGCATTACCTCAGATTAAGGGTTGGGTTAAGTTTTTCCTCTCTGAGGCCCCAACGAAAAAACTGGTGAAGCTATGCTATTTTCTAATAAATGAGACTTCAAAATAAAATAGTCAAAATTGATGAAGTTCATTTCATATTCATCATCAGGATGAAGTCTCAATTCTGAATATCTATACTTCAAATACAAAGGCAGCCATGTTGGTAAAAGAAATATTAAGAAATTCAAATCCCACAGTAAACCTCACACAGTTATAGTGGGAGACTTCAATACTACATTATCACCACTAGATAGAACCAAAAGACAGAAACTTAACAAAGAAACTAAAGAATAAACAGAAGTCATGACCCAATTGAATTTAACATACATCTATAGAACAATATAATACACAAAAATACCGTCTCATCATTATGTGATACCTTCTCTAAAATCAGCCACATACTTAGAAACATAGCAAACCTCAAATGATACACAAAAGTTGGAATAACCTCCTGTATCTTATCAGAACACAAAGTTTTAAAGTTGGAATTCAACACCAAGAAAAACTGCATTAATCCTACAAGCTAATGGAAATTTGTTAATGTGCAATTGCAACATGCCTCGGTCAAGGAATAAATCAACAAAGAAGTTAAAGACTTCCTAGAATTGAATGATAATGAAGACACAACATACCAAAAATTATGGGATACTTTGAATGCAGTAGTAAGAGGAATGTTCAGAGCACTAAGTGACCAAATGAAGGAACTGTATAATAATCCCATGAGTGAATTAACAGCACAACTGAAGCTATAGAAGAAAAAGAAGCAAACTCAACCCAGAGGTTTAGATCCCAGAAAATAAACAAATTTGATTGCTGAAAGCAATAAAGTAGAAAGAAAGAAAATAATACAAAGAATAAATGTAAGAAAGAGTTGCTTCTTTGGGAAAATCAAAAAGATAGAAAAAGCTTTATCCAAACTACCAACAGGAAGAGAGAAAAATGCAAATTAACAAAATCAGAAATGGAAAGTGGTGCATAACAATGGACATTTTGGAATTCTAGAGCATCTTCATGTCACAATTTGGAAAATTCTACTCCACAAAATTCGAAAATGTAAATGAAATGTGGAGTTCTTGCCATTTGCTCTTGCTTTACTGGCTAAAAACCTTGCGTGTATATGTTCATACTTTTCCACATCCTAGTGCATACTTGAGTTTTGACATCTTTGTATATAGTTTTGTATCAAGGCCAACTCTTTAGAGTAAAGGGGAAATTGAAGGGAGAAATCTAGGTAGGTATCTGGGCGATAAACATGACCATTCAGGTGTGGTCACAGGTGTATATGGGGCAGGTGGGATTTAGGCCTGAGGAGGGTATAGGTGCTCTCTCTCGAGGTTCTGATTGGATTTCAGATGGCAGCTCAGATTGGATACTCTGAGCACTTACCCTGTGTTAATGGTTTCTCATGGACGTGATTTCTCCTCTATAAAATTAACCTACATCACCTCATCCCATGTATGCTAAACTTATTCCAACATCCTGGTGCCAGAGAAGTGGGATATTCAGGGGACTTGGGGAAGTAACTTCACAAATTTGAGTGGGCCAGTGAGGCGAGCATTTTCCTCCAACAGACTTGGCCAAATTGTAAGTGTTCCCTGCTCCCTGTCAGTGCATGGGCTTCTGGGTGTCTGGCATAAAAGAAGCAGTGGTCTCTTGTGGCATGCACACACCATATATGAGATGATTAGTGGACTCATGGGCAAGGACTAATACATTGACCCCTAAGTATTGGGATCAGTTAATATCAGCTCTGCTTGAAAATTCATCACAAATAGACTGGAGGGCTTCATGGAGAGAAGAAAAATCCCTTGAACTTATGGAGCTCACCACGACAAGATTCTTGGTGAGGGTCTTTATGCTGTCCCAGAAACTGAAGCTGCATGTGAGGAACACATTTTTCCCTATGCCGTACAGCATCTTTGAATGATTGGGATAATGTTCATAAACCAGGAGAGAGAATGGATCCCTATGCCAACATGGTACAGGGGCCAAGAGAATGATAGAGAAAAATTTTTACAAAGATTGTCCTGAGCAGTAGAGTTAGAGGTAACAGATTCAGATTCTAGATGGATATTCATAGAATCCCTAGATTATGAGAATGCATACCTCAATGCAAAAAATGCATTGGTCCTTCAAGATCAGATCAGCACCATTGGATGAATGGATCCTCTATTTAGCCAGCACTGACCATTATGATGATGACACTGGAACATGGGTGGGATAAGCGATCTCCAAATGTTTGAAAAGACACCAAGGTAGCAGATGCCTTAGCTGTAGTGACACAGTAGATTTGGTACAAGAAGCAATCTCTAAAGGTTTAAAAATACATCAAAATACCAGATGTTTTACTTGTGGTAGAATAAGGCATCTAAGAAGTAATCATAAGTAAAGGATTCCTGGCAATAGTTCTCCTTCTAGTAATGACAAAAACAGAAGGCATCAACCCTCTTGATTATATAGGAGGTATGGCAAAGGCCTCCTTGTCAAAAGTGATTCGATCATTCCCAGTTCCTGTGGAGAACAAACCTCCTTAGGATGATTAGAAAATCCAGTACCTATATTAAAAAAATCATATCACTCTAGATGATAAAGTAGCCATGGAAAATGAATCAAACAATCCAAGTCCTCAATTAAGAGTAAAATAAATAACAGTTTGGTTGAGGGGATATGTGAAACAGGTTATGATGTGCCTTTTATAACACAAAATTCTTGGCCTCTATTATGGCCTCTGAAAGAGGTAAATGTCCAATTCTGAGACATTGGAAACCGATCCCTGGTAAAACAGAGCACAAGATGGGTTGAATGTTTAGGGACAGAAGGGCAAAGAGAAAGACTGAGGCCATATGTTGCTGACATAGTGATATATCTGTGGGGTCATGATCTACTGTAGCAATGTAATTACCAGATTAGCATTGCGCAGCATCAGGTATGATTATTAATAAACACATGGTAGTGTAAAAAATACTGTGAGGCACTGAAAAGAGGAGATACCAACCGTCCAGGCTGTACATAATCAGAATACAAGTGCCAGACTTACTGATCAACCAAAAGCCCTACCGTTAAAATGGCTAACAGAAGATCATTTCTGGGTAGGGCAGTAGCAAATGACCTCTGAGAGACTAGAGGCTTTAGAAAAGCTAGTTTAGGGACATCTAAATACTGGACATATTGAAGAATCTACAAGTCGGTGGAAGTCCCCTATATTTGTTACCAAAAAGAATTATAGTGAATGCACAAGGCTTACAGACCTAAGAGCCATCAATAAGATGATTCAGCAAATGGGCTCTCTACAGACAGGGATGACCTTGCCTTCACTGACACCTAACAAAGGGCCTATTGTAGTCATTGCAAGAAAAATATAGGAATAAATTTGCTTTCAGGGTGCCCACTTGCAACAATTCTCTGCAGGTTAAGAGACACCAACGGGACATGCATTGGTGGCGCATGCCTTTAATCCCAGCACTCAGGAGGCAGATGTAGGCAGATATCTGTGAGCTCAAGGATAGCCTGGTCTACAGAGCGAATTCCAATACAGCCTCCAAAATGATACAGAGAAACCATGCCTTGAAAAACAAAAAAGAAAAAAAGAAAAAAAAGAGACACCAATGGAAGGTCTTGCTACAGGAAATGTTAACTAGTCTCTCCCTGTGTCAATATTTTGTGCAAAATCCTTTGGAAATAATTCATAAACAATTTACACAGTCCATAATTTACCAGCATACTGTTGGATGATTCTCAAGAAGTAATGTTGGAAAAGATGTTTGAGAGAGTATAGGAAGTTTTACCTCACTGGTGATTACATGTTTGTCTCCAAAAATTAAAATAAGGACATTCTATCAATTATTTAGGTTATAAAATAGGTCTACAAAAGTTAGACCACAAAAACTCCAGATCATGAGAGATCCTTGATAGACAATTAATGATCTTCAAAACATACTGGAAGATATTTCTCTACTTCAGATGATTATTGGAGAATAAGTGCATGATCTTAAAAATATTGAAATGGCGCTAAAGTTGGACAAAATTTTAAGAAGTACACATATATTTTTTCTTTTCTCCTCACATCCCCAATACCCTCAATCCCCCATCAAATGCCCACTGTACTCTCCAGGGACAGTGCAGCTCTTCATGGGGATCTCCAAATACTTTTTTATTGTCCAGGAAACGGCCTTGGCCTTACCACATGTATTCAGGTGGGTAGAGCACTATTCCATGTGGAATGGGCTCCCAAAATCCATTCAAAATCCAGGGATGAATGCTGATCTTGTACCCAAGGGACCAAAGTTTACCAACGCCTCCACACTGATACCCACCCAGGGTTTCTGGCTCAGTACCATGTTGGCCTATCTGCCAACAGTCTGGATTCCATGAGCTCCACCTTGTTCGGGTCAGCGCTTTCTTTTTTCTTTTTTTTTTTTTTGGTTTTACAAGACAGGGTTTCTCTGTATTGTTTTGGAGGCTGTCGGTCCAGCCTGGCCTCGAACTCACAGAGAACCGCCTGCCTCTGCCTCCTGAGTCCTGGGATTAAAGGCGTGCGCCACCACCGCACGGCTCGGGTCAGCGCTTTCTGTGGAATTCCCTCACCCAGCCATGACCCCTTTATTCAACACACCTACTTCTCTGCAACTGTTATCTAGGACTTCATTTCAGTATTTAGCTGTGGGTGTCTGTCTCTGCTTCCATCAGCCAGTGGATGAAGTCCCTGGATGGAATACAAGGTAGTCATCAACCTCATTATCAGGGAAGGGCATTTTGCGTAGCCTCTGCACTATTTCATAGATTGCCAGTTGTTGTCATCCTTGTAGATGTCTGGAAATGTCATTAGTGCAGGATAACTCCTCAAACTTATACTGTTTCCCTCTATTATGGTATTTCTCATCCTGTTCTGCTCTATAATTCTCCCAACTCAACATTCCTGATCCTGAGTGTCCTCCTCTCCCCTTCTCTTCTCCTTGTCACTTTTATCCAGATCCATGTCCCCTCCCTCCATTCTCCCAGTAATTTTCAGCCTCATAAACCATCTTCTATTGTGTGGAACATTTTGAGGAGTATTGGAATTAACTCATCTCTGAATTTCTGGTAGAATTCTGCACTGAATCCATCTTGGCCTGTGCTTTTTATGGTTGGGAGACTTTTGATAACTGCTTCTTTTTCATTAGGGGTTATATGTCTGTTTACATTTTTACGTGTTCTTGATTTCATTTTGGTAAGTGATATCCATCCAGAAAATTGTCCATTTCCTTTACATTTTCAAATTTTGTAGAGTACAGTTTTTCAAAGTATGACCTGAAGATTCTCTGGATTTCCTCAGTGTCTCTTGTTATGTTCCCCTTTTCATTCATGATTTCATTAACTTGCATGGTCTCTCTCTGCCCTTGGTCAGTTTGTATAAAGGTTTGTCTATCTTGTTTATTTCCTCAAAGAACCAACTATACCTTACAATGACTATTATTTTTATTGTTCCATTTGTTTAGACTTTATTGATTTCATCCCTCCATTTGATTATTTCTTGGCATCTCCTCCTCTGGGGTGAATTTGCTTCTTTTTGTTCTAGAGCTTTCAGTTGTACGGCTAATTCTCTTCGGTGACTATTCTCCACTTACTTCACATGATCATTTAGTGCTATTAAATTTCCTCTTAGTAGTGTTTTCAAAGTGTCCCATAAGTTTGGGTATGTTGTGTCTTCATTTTCATTGTATTCTAGGAAGTCTTTAGTTTCTTTCTTTATTTCTTCCTTGAACCAGGATTGGGTCAGTTGTGTGTTTTCAATTTCCATGAGTTTGTAGGGTTTTTGCAATTTGTGTAGTTGTTGAATTCTAACTTTAAAGCATGGTGGTCTGATAAGATACAGTAGGTTATTCAATTATTTTACCTGTTGAGGTTTGCTATGTTGCCAAGTATGTGGTCCATTTTAAAGAAGGTGACATTTGGCACTGAGAAGAAGGTATAGTCTTTGTGTTTGGATGGAAGGTTCTACAGATGTCTGGTACACCAGAATGCATCATAACTTTAATTAGTTCTTTTGTTTCCTTGTTAATTTTCTGAATGGTGGTCCTGTCTCTTGGTGAGAGTGGGGTGTTGAATTCTCCAACAATAACTGTGTGAGGTCTTATGTATGATTTGAGTTCTAGTAATGTTTTTTTACAAACATTGGTACCGTTGTATTTGGAGTACAGATGCTCAGAATTGAGATTTCTTCCTGTGATGAATATGAAATGACCTTCTTCAATTTCTTGAAGTTTAATTTATTAGATACTAGGAAAGTAACAACTCCTTTTTTCTTGGACCCATTTGATTGGAAATCCGTATCCACCTCCACACTTGTAACTCTGACACTTCCTATCGTTCATGGTCACATGTGTGTACATGACCAGTAATAAGGATTGGTTGATGAGTAAAACACTGTTGCCCAATAGGGCAGCAAGATAGGTGGCACTAAAGGATGAGGAGGATTGAAGGAAATGAAAGCAGAACATGTCACCATGTAGGATATGAAAGATGAGTTAATAATTCAGAGCTAACCAATAAGAAGCCGAAGTGAACTGCCAACAGGTTCATAAATAATATAGTGTCTGCATATTCATTTAGGACTGACAAGGCTCTAAGACCAGGCTGGCAGTAAGAATGCTTGTAACAGGGTATGGCTAGAAGGAAATAGTCACACTGGGTGATTTAGGGATGTCAAAGAAGAACTGGCAGTACCTTTAGCACAGGGAATTGCAGGGCTGTATGGTAGGTGGAGAAGATGAGAACAGGATGAGCTAAGCTTGTGTCTTAAAAATGTGTTTAATCACTGTTAAAGAATAATCTCAGTGTTTATATTTACATGGTAGCTCTACTGTTTTTTGAAGATCAGTCTGAGGCTTTTGTGCTTGACATGTCTTACCACTCAGCTATGGCCTCAGCAGCATTTGGCTACTTCAGTTTGATGCATGCCATGCATTCATCATTCACTTATCCAATCATAATTATCTTTCAGTTTTCTTGTCTGAGTTACTTATTAAGTCATTTAATATGTTAACCAACGGCGGGAAAAGAGTTTAGAAATACAGAGAATAATAAAGTAAGCCTGAAAACCTATATCTCTATGTAAAACCATAAATTCATACTAAGTAGAATTACTATTTTTCTCATTCCTTCTTTTTTCCATATTCTTTCTGACAAAGAGGTCATAAATTCCAAACATAACTCAAACCTCTGATTCCCCTGCCCCATCCTCTTGCTTATCATGCATTCCTGGGAATAAACATAGGGCTTCAAAAATGCAAAACAATATACAATCAAATTAATTATGCACTTGGAAAAAAGGTGATAATTTGATGCTATACCTGCCACTTCGGTCTTTACTTTGTCTCAGACATCTGCATCATTATGTGTCTATGCTAAGCCTGCTGACCCTGTACTCATGATATAACAGTGATACATGCAAATTATGTCCCCCTCTGCCCATGAAAAGCAGCCTGAACCTACAGCTCTGACAAAGGCACCCAGCTCTGGATTCATGGGTATTCCCACTCTGTGGTCATCAGTGAACATACAGCATTGAGCAGTGGACATTTGTGCAACTTTAACAACATGAGTCTCTTTTCATAGGTGTCCAGAGTGAGATCCAGGCTTGATGAAGTCTGAAAATTCCATGAAACTCTCCTGTGCAACCTCTGGATTCACCTTCCAGTTCCACCAGACTCCATAGAGCAGACTGGGTTGGTGTAGTTGAACACAAACCTGATGATTATGCAACACAATGTGGTCAGTGTACGAGGAGCAGTTTCACCATCTCAAGAGATGACTGCAAATGCAATGTCTTCCTGCAAATGAACAACTTAAGATCTGATGACACCAGCATTCATTTATTACTGTACTGCAGATGCAGTGAGAATAGTACAATGTGAACCCTGACGAAACCCTCCCTGCTGGAGAGTTCCGTACCAGCAGGGGATAGGGATCACATGTGGAGGGGAGCAACAGTGCAGGAAAAGGTGCAGATGTTAATTTGGGAGCTGATTTATGTGGTCACAGCTGTCACCTGTCTCAGGATACTGTCTGTATTTTTGATCTCTGAAATCTGTGATAACAGAGTTCTCTTTTGCCAAAAGTTAAAATATATACATAACCCAGTTTGAATTACATGTAAAATAACTCAGCTTTGATAGCAGAAATGATTCTGGGGAAGACAAAGATCAAATGCCAATAAAGGTCTACATAATTGGTGATGATTTTCCCTCATGAGATTCAGGAAAAATCCTTGGTAGTATCCAGTTAGGACAGTGCGTGTAGGGGAGACACTAGGGAAGTGAGGCTGCTCTCAGTGGCCAACACACCCTAACAGGTCTCAAGTCTTCTGATTTACACATCACACACAGATGTGACCCATTTTTCCCCTGATGTAGTTGCTTAACCCTTGACTTACACAATAGTATATCCAGTTACTTTTTGTTCATCTAATGTCTAGCCTTTGTTCAAAACAGACATAAACCTCTTACTTGACTCAGCTGAGGCCTAGGCTGTAACTCTGTGGGTCTCTCTGAAGTTTAGGAACATGACTTGCCCCAGGTATGTTGGAAGAGAAAGTTTATTTTAGCTATGTTTGAAAGTATAGCCCGAGGCATGAACACCTGGAAGAATCCAGAGTGGAACTTTCCCTAAGTCATGTGAGAAGTAGAGTGAGAGAGAAATGAAGAAATAACAGGGGAATCACTCAGGAGGCCCAAAAGAAAGATGAAAAGGACCTGGTAACTAAAATATTTGGATTGTGCAAGGATTAGGAGCTGGGGTTGTGTAGCACAGCCCAGGGTTGGAACATTTAAGGTAGGTGGAGGAATATGCCAGCCAGGAGGATCCTGTAAAAGTTTAGGTCTGAAGGTGGCAGGTAGAATATAGCATCCACTTTCTGTCTTGATATTTTAAATCAGAACCTCAGCCATTTGTCTCAAATTTGAAACCTAACATCCAAGGATTTTATTGATGATCAACAAACAACAAGTAACAACGTGTAATATTCTCTGTGACTGCTTCCTTTTGAAACGGAGGCATCATTGTTTGGTGGTGTAATATATGATTGTAATAGAGTCCATGAAAGTCCGATAAAGGGATGTCAGGTATTTAATAGGGAATCACTCACTAGCAAATATAATAAGGTAGAGAACGACTGAGGTCTTCTGCCCAGAGACCCGGAATCTGCTCCCTCATGTGCTATCACCCCCAAGACAAGAGCTCCCATCCCAGTATTAATGTCGCACCTCAGACTCCAACAGGAAAGGGCAGGTACCTTAAAGTCTATTGTTTGGAAGAGTTCCCACAACAGGGTTGGGGCCAAAAGAAGCTGGAAGGCTGGGCCTGCACATGCTGACCAGGCTCTGAGGAAACTTCTAGGACTAGGGACATGTCAGCATCAGGTGGAGCAAATTGTGAATCAGGATCCCCTAGGGTGAACCATTTTAAACTTGTCCCAGCATCAATATTTTTGAGGGAAAACCCGGAGCTAATTGCTGACAAAGTCTGTAGTTGATATTAAATCTGATACAACAAATAGAGTAGGCAGGAAGGGTAAAATAAGAAACCTAGGGGACTTTTACCTGGGTGTACATTGGAAACTGTTGGGCCATGGTATGTTATTAGAGGGAGGGTAGCCTGAGAGCTGAGAGAAAGAGAGAGACACAGAAAGACAAAGGCAGAGTGACAGTGAGAGAAAGAGACAGAGGGAGATCCTACGCATGGGAATCGGGAAAGTAAGCAGATGTTCTATGGAACACAGAGAAACAGACGTGACTTGAAAGCTTATCTGAATGAGGGAGTGCCTTGGTATATCAGGAACTGGAAGGCACATAGTGCCCCAGCAGCCAAGGACACTAACCGAAACCTCTGACAGGTGCCTCTCAAAGCACCTACACTAGACAAACTCCATGATTCCATTCAAAATGTGATGGGACTAACAATAACAAGCTGATTAATATTCAAAGGTACAATGACTTAGCATGCCATAATTCCCGGTAGTCACTTTAAAGTAGCAGTGGATAGTGATGAGCGGGAACCAACTACCAGCAGAGAAGAGCCAGATGTTGAGAGGAATATTAGTAATGATAGAGTTGCTACATACAACCAGTCTCTGCCACATCCATTCAGTGCTTCCCGGAAAACAAGACACTACATTTCCTAGAGCTGACCTCTGTGAACAGTGAAGTAGCAGGAATGTGTTACTGCTCAACCTACACAATGAAACTTGAGTGTAAGCCATGACATACCAACCTGCAGAGGTGCACAGGAAGAGCAGGGGTCACAGTGGAGACAAAAGTCAATGGACACAAATGAAATGAGGAGAGGAGGGAACTCCATAGTTTCTGTGGACTCCTTTTAAAAGTCTGCTACGTGAACAACACCTGTTGTACTTGTTATGTGAAGTCTCCATTATTTAGTGTGAAAATTCTTCATTTAATATTGTATATTTAATTTTCTTGTTTGTTTTAATAAGATTTATTAATTTTTCATATTTGAAAAACATTTTTTCATATAATATTTTAGACCACAATTTACACCTTCTTATCACTCAAATCCACAACGTTTCTTTACCTCTATAAAAAGTCGAAACATAACAAAAAATGATGGGGAAGTCCTGTGTGTATGTAAATACAGCATTGTTGGCCAATAGGGAAGCAAGATAGGTGGGACTAGGAGTTGAGGATGATTCTGGGAAATGTAGTAAAAAGAGTCATCGCCATGTTTTTCCTGGGAATAGGGAACGCAAGTATCCGTTCTTGGATAAGATAAGACCTTATAAAAATATATATTAGTAATTATGGGTCAATAATTAAGTCAGAGCTAGCCTAACTCCATAATTATTATGTCCTCCTGTGTGTTCATTTGGGACTGACATGGCTTTGGAACCAGGCTGGTGGGAAGTCTATGCATTAAACTAAAAGAAAAGGATAAAACATCAAACACACACATACACACACACACACACACACACACACACACACACACACACAGGAAACACACACACAGACAGGAAACACACAGACAGCATCATGCTACCAAAGCAAATAATGTATGTCCATGAGAGAAGAATACAAAAGCTCCTAATTTAGGAACTTTTGAAATATCCATTCACAATTTTCACCCCCACCTGAAAGCAATTTTGTCACCAAGAGGACCAAAAGTATCTGATTGTGATTCTATCTTTAAATTGAGAGATTAGGAACTGGTGTTTTTTTCCACAGGGTCTGCACTGGTCTCAGGAATGGCTACTTATCTAAGACATACCCTGCTCATGAATAAGCAAATCATGTGAGTCTATGGTGGTAAAAACAAAGATTTCCACACCACCCATAACATGTAATCAGTGTCCTCTCCACAGTCAGTGAGCACACAGGTCCTCACATTGGGATGGATCTGGATCTTCCTCTTCCTGGTGGCTCTAAGTTCCAGACATGAGGAGAGGCCATGCACACAGTTGATAGTGCAATCCAATCTGACTGTCTCACAACAGGCATCCACTCCCAGATCCACCTGCAGCAGTCTGTGGCTGAGCTGGTGAAACCTGGGTCCTCAGTGAAGCTGTCTTGCAAGAGTGCAGGTTACACCTTTACTGACTACTATATAAACCTGATGCAGCAGAGGCCGGCACAGGACCTCCATTGGATTGAATGGATTTATACTTATAATGGTAATACTAACTACAAAAAGAAGTTCCAGGGCATGTCCACCCTGACTGCAGACAAATCCTCCAACAGAGACTACATGGACCTCAACAGCCTGACATCTGGGCACTCTGTGGCCTATCACTGTTGGATAAACAGTATTGCAACCACATCCTGAGTGTGTCAGAAACCCTGGAAGAGCAGGAAGTTACCCTGGGACTTAGATGGCATGGAATATTTGCCTGGATATTTACTCAGAAATAATCAGACTGAGTGTCCCGTTGTCACTTTGTGCAGACTTACCAACTTCTCAGAACTGAAATTGTTTGAATTGATGCTGATTTAGGATGATGATCTCTTTACCAGTTACCACCTCTATTTGCACATTTCCTCATTACTAAAACAATAAAAGTGGAAATTATGTATACGCAATATGGTAAAACTATCTTTGGGTTCTATAAGACTGGGAAGTTTGTTGGTGTAGCTTTTAAAAAAACTAAAACACTAATTTGACCAATAAAGTCCAAATGATAACATCTGGGCAAGCAAAATCTTTTCATAATCTGAAAGTTCACATGGCATCAGGGATATCATTAATTCTGTCTGTGTAGGTCAGCTGTAGTTCCAGTTTCTTAGAATGTATTACATCTATCAAAATGCACTGCCTCATAAGTAAAATTCCTGTAAGTTGCTAAAGAGTATATTACATTAGTTTTCAAAAATTAATTAATCAAATCAATTTATGTACATATTCATTGAGGTAGATTCTGAGATCATACTTTATTCCCTGGTCCCATAATTACTTCCTGCCCAGTGTCATTTACCTGCCCCACAGTCTCAACTCTTTTCAGAACATGGACTTTATTGATGCTCAATCACCTCTCACAGGCCATTAGACAACTGGTGGTCCCTCTACAGAGTGTTTGGATTTTGTCCTGGTACAGCACTTGCAGACACCATCCATGAGTTGTGCTATCAGATCAGTTAATCATCAGTGGTCTCTGCTACAGCAAGAACCAACAGCACCAAAGAAAAGGCTGGGTTTCATGGATCTGGAAAGCATTTCAGGCACAGCTCATCATTCATCCTTGGAATATCTACTCAACATAATAGTACATACATATAACAATTCTTTCAATATTTATGATCAAACCTTTAGCTTTATGCATCACATACTATACTGCTGAGCTAAGTCTTTGGCCACGTTTAGTTAATTCAATTTAATGTAAGTATTAGTTACTCATTGAACCTTATACAACATTCCATACATTGTCAAATTTTAGGATTTTCATGTCTTAATTTTCTATGAGTTGGATTAATAATTTCTGGTAAACCAGCAGAGGAGATTTTATATACAAAAATTAATAAAGTAAGGCTGAAAATTTATAGCATTATTTATAATACGTATTCACACTAAGTGATGTTTCTCTTTTCTAACTTTCTTCCTTCTCCTCTTTACTGAGGCAATGTTCATATAAAAAAGCAAGACATGAGCACATGAATCCTCTGCTCCTATCTCTTCACTATCCGTGCAGCCCTGGGAATGAACACAGCTTCACACATGCAAAAATTTTCTCTGTTGACAGAGAAACGTTCAGTAAAATATGTGATACTTTGATGCCATGAATGCTACTTTGTACCTGATTTTATCTCAATACTAATTGTCTCATATAAATCTCTTACTCCTGAACTCATGATATAGCAGGAAGATATAAGAATAATTTTCCTCTCTGCACAGAAAACCAGCCCTTATCCTGCATCTCTGATAGAGGCCCTAACTCTGGACTCATGTGTCCTCCAATACTCTGAACACAACATTCAGCATGGAGTTGAGACTGTGCTTGGTTTTTCTTGTTGCTCTTTTAAAATATAACTTATAGATAAGGATATACACTGAGTGTATGAGTAGGCATGAGTAAGAGGAACAGTGAATATTTGTGTCTGTTAACTGACAGAATTCTGTTTTCACGTGTAAAATGTGAGGTGCAGCTGTCAGAGTCAACTGCAGGCATCTTGCAGCCTGAGAAGTCACTGATACTTTCCTATGAAACCACTGGATTCACATTTAAAGACCATAGCATGAACTGAATCCACCAGGCTACCAGGAAGGGGGTGGAGTGGGTCGCACAGTAAAAGACAAAACTAATAATTATGCAACATAGTATATGGGTCTGTGCAAGGCAGATTCCCTGTCTCAATACATGATTCCAAAAGCAGCATTTACCTGCAAATGAAGAGCTTGAGGACTTCACTGTGAACCCCTCAGGGAGAACACAGTGTACATAAATATCAAGGACAGGGTGGGAAAGTTGCAAATGTAATTGAATCTGACTTTTAGCCCAATCAGACCGTACTGTTAGCCCAATCAATGGTCCGGATTTTCCTCGCAATGAGGTAGTGAGCCAATGGGAACATGGCTAAAAACAGTGGTGTAATCTATGTCTCCTTTCCTCTCCTTGATCATAGCAATGTTTTCCATAATTACCATGGCTATGTTGGCATAGAATCAGTCATGCAATGTTCCTGTTTCATAAAAGAGGGTGCAGTCTCATTCCACTCTGCAGAACTCCCTTTGTGAAGCAGTCAGCTTTGCTCTTCAACATGGAAAGAAATTTGTCTAAAAGGACTGAGTTTATGTCTCTCTGGGAATTGAGTTCTTTATTCTGTGGTTCCCAACAAGGAGGTTGTTATGGCATTTCAACTGGATTCACCAGTCTCTAAAATTATCAGGCCTAGAATTGGGGCCCATTTGATTTTGGTTGACACTATGTTTAATATAAGCTCTTACCTCTTCTCCATTATGAATTTATACCATTAGGATGACATAGAGTGGGAGGACTAATTATATGAACAAAGGGTCAAGACCATGCTGGGACAACCCCCAGAGATTTCTGACCTGAGTAAGGGGAGTTTACTGATTCCATACTGACAAGTAAGGAACCTGAATGAGACTGAACCAAACTACCTGAATGTGGTTGACAGTTGCAGGTCATGGGCAATTTGTGGCATCAGTGATAGTAGAACCTGCATATATAAGTAATGCATAAACTGGCTTTTTGGAGCCCATTCTTGATGGAGGGATATGTTGCTCAGCCTAGACACGTGGGAGAGGGACTAGGTCCTGCCACAAATGTTGTGACTGATTTTGATGATCCCGCATGGGAAATCTCACTCTCTTTGTATAGTGATGGGAGGTGGAGGGAAATGGGTTTGGTATGTAAAATAAATTGTTTTAAAAATAAAAAATAATAAAACGAATGATCTCTAGAAAACATACTAAAATACTTTGCTTATGATAAATCTTGAACCAAGTCCCGAAAATTCAAGTCTCCCATATATCTGTGAGTATGGCCCAATAACCAGTGTTTATATCAATATCATTACACTGATTTTCTAACCCATGAAACACTGTCAGCCAAATGTTTTGTAATGTTTCCCTTGAAGGGACTAGAGCAGAAATGATTAAAAATCATCATAGAAAAATGGAAACGAATTGAAAACCCTGATATTAACCCACACACGTATAAACATCTAATCTTTGACAAAGAAGCTAAAAATATACAATGGAATAAAGAAAGCATCTTCAACAAATGGTGCTGGCAAACCTGGTGGATCGATCCATGTTTATCGCCATGCACAAAACTTAAATCCAAATGGATCGAAGACCTCAACATAAATCCAGCAACACTGAACCTCTTAGAAGAGAAAGTGGGTTGTACCCTTGAACAAATTGGTACAGGAGACAGCTTCCTGAACATAACACCAGTAGCACAGACAGTGAGTCCAACAATTAATAAATGGGACCTCCTGAAACTGAAAAGCTTCTGTAAGGCCAAGGACACAGTCAGCAAGACAAAAAGGCAGACCACAGAATTGGAAGAAATATTCACTAATCCCACATCTGACAGAGGGTTGGTCAATAAAATTTACAAAAAACTCAAGAAGCAATCTCCAAAACACCAAAGAATCCAATTAAAAAGTGGACTGCAGAACTAAATAGAGAATTTTCAATAGAGGAGTCTAAAATGGCTGAGAGACACTTGAGAAAATGCTCAACATCCTTAGCCATCCGGGAAATGCAAATCAAAACAACTCTGAGATACCATCTCACTCATGTCAGAATGGCTAAAATCAAAAACACCAATGACAATTTATGCTGGAGAGGATGTGGTGGAAGGGGAACACTCCTCCATTGGTGGTGGGAGTGCCAACTGGTTCAGCCACTTTGGAAATCAGTATGGAGATTCCTCAGAAAAATGGGAATAAACCTACCATAAGACCCAGCATCTCCACTCTTAGGCATATATCCAAAAGATGTCCATTCATACAATAAGGATGTCTGTTCTACTATGTTTATAGCAGCATTATTTGTAATAGCCAGAAATTGGAAGCAACCTAGATGGCCCACAACTGAAGAGTGGATAGAGAAAATGTGGTACATTTACACAATGGACTACTATTGAGCAGAAAAAAAAAACAATGGAATCCTGAGATTCACAGGCAAAGGGATGACACTAGAAGAAACCATCCTGAGTGAGGTAATACAGTCACAAAAAAAGAAACATGTCACGTACTCTCTCATATATGGATTTTAGACATAGATCTTGGGAGTGCCAGCCTACAATTTCATAGCCAGAGAGTTTGGGAAACAGAAACTCCGTTCAGGGGCTTATGGAAGAAGAGGCAGACTCCCACATCTAACTACTGAGCTGAACTCAAGAAAGCCAGTAAAAGAGAGGGAGGACTGATTACAAAGGAGTTAAGACTGGGCTGGTTTAACCCCAGAAACAGCTTACCTGACAAGGGTTAACTCTTGAATCCCAGGCTGATGCCTGGGAATCCAGTATGGGACTGATCAAGACCCCCTGAAAGGGGGTGTCAGTGAGGAGGCCTAGGTAATCTATTGAACCTTGGGCAGTAGATCAGTATTCATCCCAAGTATACACATGGGCTTTGGACTCGCATACAACATTGTGAGATGAACTCTCACCCTGAACTTTTGGGGGGAGTGTCTAGGCCCTGCCCTGGATGAAATTACAGACTTTGGACACACCCATGGAAGGCCTCACCCTCCCTGGGGAAATGAGGGGATAATGGGGTATTTGGGGGGAAGGCATGGGAGGAGGGAGGGAAAGGGAGAGGGACCTGGAACTGACTTGTGAACCAACCATGTTTCTAATCTAAATTTAAACTTAAAATAATAAAAAAACCAGAGGAAAGCCCCCAGGGTATTGGACCTTCTCCCACCCACTGGAAAGGAACCATAGTCACCTACCCACCAGGAGAGGAAGAGACTCCGTCTGCATGCACAGGAAGAAATGATGGGAAGGAGACAATATGAAAACATACCCACCAACAGAAAAACCAATATGACATGACCACAATCTATAGAATGTACATCCGTAAAACCTGAACAGTCCATTGAGGAAGAAGCAGAGGAGAAAGACCTTAAAACAACTTCCTGAAAATGATAGAAGCCCTCAAAGAAGATGTGAGAAAATCCCTTAAAGATATGGAAGATAAAACAAACCAAAAAGTACAAGAAATGGAGGAAAAAAAACAATGCAAAAGATGCAATAATTGCAACAAATAGAGGAAAAAACTATACAAAAAATACAAGAAATGGAAGAAAAGACAAACCAAAAACTTCAGCAAATGCAAAAGTAGAGGAAAACACAAAGCAAAAATTACATGAAAAAAATAAAAAAGTACAAGGGTTGAAAGCTGAAATAGAGACAATTAAAAAAACACAGTCTGAAGGAATGCTGTAAATAGATAAGCTGGACAAATGGTCAGATACTAAAGATACAAGCATAACCAACAGAATCTCTGGTGTTGAAGATACACTAGGGGAAACAGATTCATCGATAAAAGAAAATAATAAGTCCAACAAATACCTAACACAAAATATCCAGGAAATATGGGACACTATGAAAAGACCAAACCTAAGAATAATAGGTACAAAAGAAGGTGAATAAATCCAACTCAAAGGTGCAGAAAATATATTCAACAAAATCATAGAAGAAAACTTTCCCAACTTAAAGAAAGACATGCCAATGAAAATACAAGAAGCCTACAGAACACTAAATAGAGTGGACCACAAAAGGAAATCCAATTGCCACATGATAGTAAAAACCAGTAATATACAGAATAAAGAAAGCAACAAAGGAAAATGGCCAAGGAACATACAAAGGCAAACATATGAGTCACACCTGACTTCTGTATGGAAAGTCTGAAAGCCAGAAGGTCCTGCATAGATATTCTACAAACACGAAGAGACCTCGGAAGCTAGCCCAGTCTGCTATATCCAGCAAATATTCCAATAACTATAGGTGGAGAAAACAAGATATTCCATGACAAAACCAGATTTAAACAATAGGTATCCACTAACCAAACCCTACAAAAAGTTCTGGAAGGTAAACCCCAACCCAAGGGAGTTAACTACTACCAGAAAAACATAGGCAATAGATAATCCCACCTTACCAACAGAAAAGAGGTGGAAATCCACATATAATTGCACGAACAACAACAATTCCAAAACAAACAAGAATGAGCAATCAATGGTCATGAATATCCCTCAAAATTAATGGTGTTAACTCATCCAGAAAGAGACGCAGGCTAATAGAAAGGACTCAGAGTCAGAACCCATACTTCTGCTGCATAGAAGAAACACACCTTAGCTCAAAGACACACATTACCTCAGAGGTAAGTGTTGGGAAAAGATTTCCAATCAGATGGACCTAAGAAACAAGTAGGGGTAGCAATCCTAATATCTAAAAAATTTGATTTAAAATAAAATCAATCAAAATATATGAAGCAGAACACTTCATACTCACCACAGGAGAAAACCACCAAGATGAACTTTCAATTTTGAATATCAATGCCCCAAATACAAAGGAACCCATGTTCATAAAATAAACATTACTAAAACTCAAATCACATATAAAGCTCCACACACTGATAGTGGGAGACTTCACCATCCCAATCTTACCTCTAGACAGGACTACCAGACAGAAATTTTACACAGAAGCAAAGGAACTAATGGAAGTTATGACCCAATTGGGATTAAAAGACATCTATAGAAAATTCCACCCAAATAAAAAATATATACCTTCTTCTCAGTACCACATGGAACCTTCTCAAAAAGTTACCACATACCTGGCAACATATCAAAACTCAACAGGTACAAAAATTGGAATATCTCAATGCACCTTATCAGACCACTATGTGTTAAAATTAGAATTCAGCAAGAACACGAATTGCAGAAACCCTACAAACTCATGGAAATTGAATAATGCACAATTGCACCTTTCCTGGGTCAATGGAGAAATAAAAAATTAAAGTCTGCCTAGAATTCAGTGAGAATGAGGACACAAAATACCCTAACTTATGGGACACTTTGAAAGCAGTGCTATTAGTGAAATGTATAGCACTACGAGCCCATATGAAGAAAGTAGAGAATAGTTACACTAGAGAACTAACAGCACAACTGAATGCTCTAGAACACAAAGAGGCAAATTCACACAGGAAGAGTAGACAATAGTAAATAATCAAATTGAGGGCTTAAATCAATAAAGCAGAGACTAGGAAAAAATAAAAACAATCAGTGTAATGAAGAGATGGTTCTTTGAGAAAATCAACAAGATACACAAACATTTATCCAAACTTATCAAAAGACAGAGTGTGAACATGCAAATTAACAAAATCTGAAACAAGGGGGAGGTAACAATGGACAATGCGGAAATACAGAAAATCCTCAGGTCATACTTGGAAAACCTCTACTCCAATTTGAAAATTGAAAGGAAATGGACAATTTTCTGGAAGGATACAACTTGCCAAAATTAAATCAAGAACAGATAAGCAATTTAAATGGACATATAACCCCTAAGGAAATAAAAGCAGTCATCAAAAGTGTCCCTACCAAAAAAAAAAACCCAAGGCCAGATGGCCTCAGTGCAGAATTCTACCATAAATTCAAAGATCAGGTTATAACAATTCTTCTCAAAGTATTCCATACAATAGAAACAGAAGGGTATTTGCTAAACTCTTTATACGAGGCTTCAATAACCCAAGCCACACAAAGACACAACTAAGAAAAAGACCTTCACACCAATATCCCTCATGAACATGTATGCAGAAATACTCAATAAAATACTGGCAAATCAGATCCAAGACCACATCAGAAATCTCATCCACCATGATCAAGTAGGCTTCATTCCAGGCATGCAGGGTTGGATCAACATATTAAAATCCATCAATGCAATCCGCTATATAAGCAAGCTGAGAATGAAACATCACAAGATCATCTCACTGGATGCTGAAAAAGCATTTGACAAATCCAACACCCCTTCATCATAAAGGTCTTGGAGACATCTGGGATAACAGGAACTTATCTCATCATAATAAAAGTTATATACAGAAAACCAAGAGCCAACATCAAACTAAATGGACAGAAATTCAACGCAATTCCTCTAAGATCAGGTAAAAGACAAGGCTGTCCACTGTCTCCATACCTCTTCAATATTGTACTTGGATTTCTATCTAGAGCAATATGAAAACAAAAGGACATCAAGGAGATACAAATTGGAAAGGAAGAGGTCAAACTTTAACTATTTGCAGATGATATGATAGTTTACATAAGTGACTCAAAAAACTCTACCAAGGAACTCCTGCAGCTGATAAATACTTTCAGGAAAGTGGCAGGATACAAGATCAGCTCAAGAAAACCAATAGCCCTACTATATACAGACGATAAAGGGCTGAGAAACAAATCAGAGAAACATCGCCCTCTCCAACATAGTGTAAATGGCAATCTTACCGAAAGCTATATACAGATTTAACGTAATCCCCATTAAAATCCCAGCACAATGCTTCATATACCTTGAAATTACAATAATCAACATTGTATGGTAAAACAAAAGACCCAGGATAGCCAAAGCAACCTTACTGAACAAAGCAACATCTGGAGGCACCACCATCCCTGTCTTCATACTTTGTTATAGGGCTGTGGTTCTAAAACCAGCTTGATATTGTCACCAAAATAGACAGGTAGACCAATGGAATCAAATTGAAACCCTGATATTAACCCATGCATCTATGAACATCTGATTTTCTACAAAGAAGCTAAAAATATTCAATGGAAAAAAGAAATAATCTTCAACAAATAGCATAACTGGATGCTGGCATGTAGAAGAATGTAGATAGATCCATATCTATTGCCATGCACAAAACTTAAGTCCAAATGAATCAAAGACCTCAAAATAAATCCAGCCACACTGAACCTCTTAGAAGAGAAAGTGAGAGGCATCCCTGAATGAATTGGTACAGGAGTCCTCTTACTGAATATAACACCAGTAGCACAGACACTAAGATAAACAATTAATAAATAGGAACTCCTGAAACTGAGAAGCTTCTGTAAGGCAAAGGAAACTGTCAGCAAGACAAAAAGGCAACCCACGGATTGGGAAAAGAACCCCACATCAGACAGAGAGCCGATATCCAAATTTTACAATGCACTCAAGGAGCAAGTCTCCAAAACACCAAAGGATCAAATCAAAAAGTGGGGTACAGAACTAAATAGAGAATTCTCAGTAGAGGAGACTAAAATGGCTAAGAGACACTTGAGAAAGTGCTCAACATCCCTATCCATTCTGGAAATGCAAATCAAAACAAATTTGAGATACCATCTCACTCCTGTCAGAATGGCTAAATTCAAATACTCCAATGACAGTTTATGCTGGAAGGGATGCAGAGAAAGGGGAACACTCCTACACTGCTGGTAGGAGTGCCAACTTGTACAGCCACTTTGGAAATCAGTATGGAGATTAATTATGAAAATGGGAATCTACCATAAGATCCAGCAATCCCACTCTTAGGCATATACCCAAATGATGAACCTTCATACAACAAGGATGTCTGTTCCACTATGTTCATAACAGCATTATTTGTAATAGCCAGAACCTGGAAGCAACCTTGGTGCCCCTCAATGGAAGAGTGGATAGTAAAAATGTGGTACTTTTACACATTGGAGTCTATTCAGTGGAAAAAAACAATAGAATCTTGAAATTTGCAGGCAAATGGATGGCACTAGAAGAAACCATCCTGAGTGAGGTGACCCAATCACAAATGGAGAAGCATGGTATGTACTCACTCATTTATGGATTTTAGACATGAATCAGGGCAGTGCCATACTATAATACCACTGCCAGAGAGTCTAGGAAACAGAACCTTCATCCAGCGACTGATGAAAAAAGAGGCAGATACCCACAGACAAACCTGAAATGAGGTCCGGGAATCCATTGTTGGAAAGAGAGAAGTGATGGGCAAAGAAGTTAAGACTGGGCTGATTTAACCCACAGAAGCAATTGACCTGAAAAAGGGGGAGCACTTGGACTCCAGATTGATGCCTGTGTGGAAAGCATGGGACTGACCCAGACACCCTGAATGTGGGTGTCAGTGAGGAGGACTAGGTGATCTATGGGGACTTGGGTAGTATTTACTTCTGGCGTACAAACAGAATTTGAGTGCCCATGACACAATACAGGTTGCTTTCTCAGCTGGGACTCTTGGGGGAGGGCCTAGGCCCTGCCCTGCATGAAATGACAGCTACTGGAGTTCCACCAGGTAGGGCCTTACCCTGGGTATGGGAGTGGTGATTGGGTGGGGGATAGGGGGGGCCTGGTAGTGAGGGCAGAGGAACAGGGGAGGGAGAGTGAGCTGTGATTGACATGTGAAACAAGATTGTTTCTAACCTAAATAAACATAATAATAATTAAAAGAAAAAATAAATAAAAATACAAAAAAGAAGTCAGACACAATGATAGCCATATTTATTAGTGAAATTGAGTGGTATCCATCCTCCTGACATGTAAAGTCTAGGCTGACACCCCACGTGCAAATCCATCTTCTAGCTCTAAGTCAAATTCCCTCCTGAGCTGTGGGAGCTCACATCTCTCACAGGAGGCTATACTCTGAGAAAAGGGGGTGGATCCTCGAAGATGAGACTGTTGGCTCTACTGTACCTGGTGACAGCCCATCCTGGTGAGTGTGAAATTTTCATATTTGTGTCCAATAGGAGTTGTGACAGCATGTGATTGACAGAATTGACTCTTCTTCTCTGAAGGTGTTCTGTCCCAGATGCAGCTTCAGGAGTCAGGACATGGCCTGGTGAAGCCCTCACATTCGATGTCCCTCACGTGCTCTGTCACTGGTTACACCAAAACCAGTGTTAATGATGGAGCTGGATCAAGCAATCCCCAGGGAAGAAACTGGTGCTGATGTGATACATAAGTAATGGCAATTGCACCAGCTACAACCCATCCCTCAAGAACAGCATCTGCATCACCAGAGAAAGATCAGGGAACCAGTTCTTCCTGCAGCTGAACTCTGTGACCACTGAGGACACAGCCACGTATTACTGGGCAACAGACAAAGTGAGGGGACTTCTGTGTGAGCCCAGTAACAAACCTCCCTTCAGATGAGCTCTGGGCCACCAGGGGGCGCACAGTGCTCACCAAACCCAGGAAAGCTTAAACCAGATCATAGAAAGAAAATGTCTGGTTTCTTCTAACTTTGTTTCCCACTCCCTAAGCACAGAGAACACAGGGGTCTTTTTTTCTCTCTGATGCTGAAATGCTGGGTTTCTGTAAAGTCACATTTGTTTGTATCTCACTATGAGACTCAAGACAGCGCACAGCATAATATTTTGTGTTCTTTTCAGTTGGGGTTCTAGCCCATACTAGCTGAGCCAACTCGTGCACCTTAAAATTTTTTAATGTAACCACCTTTTTGAAAGTCAGCTGAATTGATTTTGCAGTAGCTGACCCATTTAAAAGTCAGTTCTACTCTTGCTTCTCCATTCCTTCCACCCTCAGATACATCTGCATGTCATAGTACTTCCTAGTGTATTGATAGGAAGAAGTTGCTGCTGTGACTAATGGATGGGCCACAAATTGTATGGGGTCCACACATCACTGCAGCTGTATTACCAACCCCATAAACTGGGGCAGAAATTTCCTGAGGTCAACTGTACATGGCTGAGCTACAATGACTCTTGTTATTAGGTTGCTACTAACTACCAATGCTGAGATACATTTTTACAAAATGTACTAATATTTGCATTGTGAATAGAAGCAACACATTAAACAAATCCTCATGTGTTTACACTGACAGTTATTATTTTTTAAATGTATCAAGAAGAGGCAGATACCATACTATGGACACCTGGAGACATAGTTCATATTTGGGAGATGAATTACAGCATCAACATTGCTAAAGATACCTCCAATAGCCAAGGTTTCCTAAATGAACCATCTGAAATTATTTACTGTGCCAGAAACAAGGGGGTAGACTTCAGTGCAAAGTCAGAAACAAACCTCCCTACCCTGGAGCTTGGGCACAACACAGGCCCATAAGAACCGATGAAGCTACTAAAAAATGTTAGATGGTCCTCAGAAGACAGGCAGTTCTGAACTGACACTTTGTGATTCTTTGCAAATGAAGGTATGTCTGTTTACATTTTAGAATGTGTTCTTTCCTCTTCCTGTTCAAATAATCTTCTAGGGAACCCTTGGCCATGTCATATTCTATCACAATTAGTACAGATTTCCATTCTACTAAGCATCCATTATTTCCCCATCGAATGTATCCATTTGCCACTTGCTGTGAAATGGCATAAACACAAAAATAAAACTTTTCTTGATTTTCCACATTGTTGTAATTTCAGACTTGATGATGATAGACTCAGGTGGAAATCACAGGGAAATTTAAATAATCTGAACACTTACGTATTTATTTAAAGCCACAGGGAGTAGAATCAAGATATTACAAGAATGAATGTCATTAAGACACATAGATGAGAAAGCAAATTTTCTACTGTTTCCAGCTTCCACTGTACAATGTGTTAATACTCTCTAGTAGGGTACATGTAATTCACATTTTTACACAATCATATTGGAAATTTGTATCTTGTAATGATTACTTTGCAAACCAGTGTCCCTTGCAATGATTCCTTTGAAGGTGTTTCTTACACCCCATCTTGTGGAAAGTCTGAGTTACCATTGTGCACATGCCAGGTGATGTCATCTAAGGTTTCTGTTCTATCTTCATTCCATTGGCAACAGAGTTCCTTATGTGTGTTTTCTGATTTTTGTTGCTGTTTACTTGTTTCTATTGCCTGCATGATCACCACTGTGAACTATTTGATGCAGCTGAAGTTTGGAAGCCTGTGAGTTAGAGAAGAATTAATGGGAGAAGTGATGGTTGATGTTGGTTCAGGGTTAATGGTAACAGGTTTCAGGAATCTGGAAAAGAAAAAGAAAATCTGCTTTTCTAAGCCTTATACTTCTCTGAACACTATTATAGTGACTTCAGTTAAGTGTGAAGAAGTTTTAGTGAACAAACACACTATAGAATGTGAGATTACCTATATCAAGACAAACAGCTCACTGTACACCACAGTGTGAAGGTGAAAACCTAGGGATCCACCCTCTGTTCCCTATCAGAATACGACAGTGTTTCTTTTTCTGTACTGAAAGCAAACAGATATTCAAATAGAAAAGGATTTGGAAAAAGAAAAAAAGCCACCAGAGACACACACCTGCAACATGCTTAAAAAGAAAATATTAATATCTTATATATAAAAGGAGAGAGAAAATTCTCCTAATTTAGGAAATTTTTAAATTTCCCTTCACAATTTTCCTCATCACAACCAAAACCTGTCAATTTTTCAGGGAAATGAACTAATTTCTCAGGTTGAGATTCTAATTTTAAATTAAGAGACTAGTCATCCCCAGGGTCTACACAGGTATCAGGAATGGTTACTTCCTCAGACAGGATGAGGATTTGGACCTCAGCATCCATCTTCCTAACCCAGGCATACTCTACCTCCTTCAACTATAGCTAGACTAAGAAGTACCCTGCTCATGAATATGCAAATGCTAGTCTATGCAGGTAAATACAGGGATGTCCACACCACCAACACATGATCAGTGTTCTCTCCACAGTCATTGAGCACACAGGCTTCACCATGGGAGGGAGCTGTATCATCCTCTTCTTGATGACAGCAGCTACTGGTAAGGGCTCAAAGTTCCAGACTTGAGGAGGGGCCATGCACTCAGGTGACAGTGACATCCACTCTGCCTTTCTCTCCACAGGTGTCCAGTCTGGGGAAGAGCTGGTGAAGCCTGGAGCCTCAGTGAAGCTGTTCTGCAAGGTTTCAGGATACACCTTCACTAACAACTATATGAGCTGGGTGCAGCAAAGTCCTGGACAGGGCCTGGAGTGGATTGGATGGATTTATGCTAATAATGGTAATACTAAGTATAATCAGAAGTTCCAGGGCAAGGCCACACTGACTGCAGACAAATCCTCCAGCACAGCCTACATGGAGATCAGCAGCCTGACATCTGAGGACTCTGCAGTCTACTACTGTGCAAGAGATGCACAGTGTTGCAACTACAAACTGAGTGTGTCAGAAACACTGGAGGGGCAGGAAGCTTCGCTGGGACTAAGGTGACAGAGAATATCATCCTGGAGACAGGCTCAGAAATAATCATTTAGTGCCAATTTTTATTTCTGCTACTCACAGTCCTGACTATCTTTGTCAACTTTACCAAGGTAAAATTGTTAAAAAAATGAGGCCATCCCCATTTACAAGTTTCTTCTTCTGTAATAAAAGAGTAAGAGGAAAACTGTGATAGTGCATAGTGACAAAAATATCTCTGGATTCTAAGAGAGTGGAACTTTGGTTGGAGTAGTTTTGAATGAAATAGAATATGAACTTTACCAGGAAAATCCAAATAAACATCATGTGTCAAAGTCAAACACCTCTCATTGACTTAATTCGTAAGTTACCTGAAAGAGTGTTTTTATATCAGTCTGTGTTGTTACCAGCTACTGGATGACCTGTGTCTTCCAGTCTCCATGGAAGGAGATAGAGTGGGTCTTAGTGGTTACTAATGGTAACAGTGAATATTAACCAGACTCTCAAGCGACAAATCTCTGCCTCCTAAGACAATTCCAACAGCACACTTTATGTCCAGTGAACCCTTGGACTCTGAGGACACTGGTGTGTTTTACTGTGCATGAGGCACAGAGGGTACCTCCATGTGAGCTCTGACATCATCCCTTCCTCTGATTTTTCTCTGTCTGTGTTTGCATTGAAGATGCGAACTTTCAGCATTCTGCTTTTCCTACCATTCCTGTCCATGCAGAGGGCTCCTTATAGACTCAATTAGCAAAAAAAAAGACCAATTACCAGTTACTAGGACTGGGGAGGGGTTTTTCCTTAAGGTCTAGAAAACTAAAGTCTACACCAGGAACAGTGAAGAGGAAAAAGAATAGGTAGGATAAAACAGGAGGAAAATACAGAGGAAGCAAGGAAGGGCTGAGTGGTAGCACAACATTGTGTGATATAGGTGGGAAGGAGCTGGATGAATTAGTGAAATACATTGTGTGACAACTTTTTAAAAAAGAGAGAAATAAAATAAAATACATAAATGTCCATGGGACTGGAAAGAACTATTTGCTTTGTTGGAACTTGAGACAAGCATTCAAGAAATAAATGTCTAGCCAAGATTTTTTCAGCCCTTAGTTCTTCAAGAGCCTCAATTGTTTTGTGTCATCACTGGATAAAAAGCACAACCCAGGATCATCAGGTGTCTTGGCTGAGAATATGCTCCTTTCTATAGAACAGCTGTGCAATAGGACCTTGAAATCACATTGGGCAAACATCAACTGAAAATTTCTCTAATGCTTTGCTCTTATCAATTCTCTGATAGATGAAGCAAATTTGATGATTTTGGTGTATACAGTCATTCTTGGGTTTATAAAACTGATATATTCAAATACTTTCATCTCCTAAGGGATATCATAAGGATAATCTAGAACTGCATGTACATTTTCATGTACACATACTTTCATTCCACTGTTACACATCTATCATAAATATTCCTGGAGAATTGTCCAGCTGTTCCTGTGAGAAAAAAGTCACTGACATGACAACATCTATTGTGTACAGGGGCATAGAGCTCAAGAGGAGACATGCAGCAGAAGTCCAAACTCACACTGTAGACCCTGATGAGTACAGTACATCAGCTAGACTCTGGTTCAGGAGTAAATCCAGAAAAGATCAACTTGAAGCAAAGGGAATTCAGGTCAGTATGTGATTCTGGCATCTCAGTACTCAGGGTCCCACTCAGGTGCATCAAGGAAAAGCAAGGGTGGTTACTGCATCCCACCCAGAGCTTGCTCCTTTCACTTACCCCATGATACATATGAAAGCCATAGTAGAAATGATTTCATCATTTAAGCACTGAAGCATCAATAATTGCAGATCATCAGCTTACTGCATTTAGTCGCTTTAATGAGGTCCCTTTACCTGGGAATCCCCCCAAAACTTTAATGCAACAATGCACCAACACTCTTAGCCATAACAAACACAGTTTCTCTAGCAGTAGATTTAATTACTCCATAGGAATTTTAGCACCCACCTCTCCTTCTAATAAGGATTAACTATTCATAGGGTTCCCTTGAATCTGGACTGATCCCACAGACACCAAGGAAGGCCTACATTCACAGTGGAATTGGTGAGAGGGGATGACATACAACCATGTGACTAGAAACCAGACAACCAATTCCTCTCCTCCTTTTGCCACATGCACTCTTTACTGCCTAACCTACATGATACTATACAGAAACCACAATAAGAATAAACACTGATGAATTTTTAATACAAAAAATATGAATAACATTTGGATGAAATCTTGGTCCTCACAGATTCCTTGTCTCTCAGATCTTTGCACCATTAACTGTTGCCTAAGGGCTCACACAACAGAGACAGGAAGATATGCAAATATGCCCTCCCTCTGCTCAATTAAACCAGCCCTGCCCTGACCCTACTGGTCAGGAAGATGTCTCAAAACCTGTCTTCCAACTCACTGATCACCACTGGAAACATTACAATCAACATGGGGTTGGTGCTGCACTGGGTTCTCTACGTTTTTCCTTTAAAGTGTAGATAACAAGGGATACTGAGTGTATGAGTAGACATGAGTGAGATAATACAATTTTGTGACACTTTCTTAATTCGGTATCTTCTCTGTTTACAGGTGCAGATGGTTCAGTCTGGTGGAGGATTGATGAAGCCTGAAGTGTCACTTAAACTCTGTTTTGATACCTCTTGATTCGCATTCACAGAATATGCCATGCCCTGGTGTTGACAGAGATCCACATACACATGCTGCTGACCACTCTCAATTTGGACATAGCTACAGGTGCATATGGGCTTGTGGATAAAGAGCTGTGGACAGAAAGACTTGCTCTGTTGGGGTTCTAGTCGGGTATCTGAGAGCTCATAGCACTGACCTTGTGTTGTCGACTTATTCTATAAGTGCTTTTTCTTTAATAAACTATCAAACGATATCCCTATCCTATGTGGGTTAATCTTCCTTAATATCTGGTGTGAGAAGGGAGGCAATTTTACCCTGATCCCACACTTGAACCTGGTGAGGGGAATGCTCATTTCTGCAGCCACTTCTGCTTCCAGGCCCCACAGCAGCTCATCCTAACTGCAGGCCCCACGCAGCACAATGGCTCACGACTTGTTCAACCCACAGCCTTCCCAAGAGGCCACCAGTCCACATTCTCCCTCACTCAACCACATGCCTGACACTGCCACCAGACACTGTCAGTGATTCTAAGCTGGCTAGTTCCCATCTACCCATGATTTCAGGGCTCGTTTTCAACCCTCATAACAAAACACTTCTCACTAAATTTCTGCCAATGTTATTCAGAGTAGAATGATCATCCATGATGGAACTGTATTTGGTGGTAGGCTTGTGCCACCTACTGGCCAAACAAGTGGCTACAAGTAAAAATAAGCCAGTAATAATATGATTAACTTCTCTATACCAAGGGCGGGTAATGTTATGCTGCAGAACGGTAGGAATATTTTTGCTTTTTAGATGGACAGCAACCTGGGAGAAGGTTATGGTATTCCCAAAATATATCTATATCTAATGCTAGTTATTAGCTTCATAATCTATATAATATCCTGGAAGAGCAGATATTTTGGTCATTAAAGTAGCTCAAGAAATTTAAAAAGACATTGAAATACCAGATGTTTTAACTGTGGTAGAATAGGACATCTATGAAGAAATTGTAGGGAAAGAATTCCTAGAAATACAGCTCCTCGTATAAATCATTCAAACAGAAGGCCTCAGCCTTCTGGATTATGTAAGAGATGTGGCAAATGCCAAAGTTGGACCAACGAATGTAGGTCGACAACAGACAAACAAGGTAAACTTTTACAACTGGGAAACTGCTCAAGAGATATCTCAAAGGCCCCATGTCAAAAATGGACCAGTCAATGTGGAGATCAATCTCTCCCAGGACGATTAGAAGGCCCAGTACCTATTCTGAAGAATAATACTGCTCTGGATGATAGAAGAGTTACTGAGTATGAATTAAATCTAACTGGAAGAAACAAAAAAGGTATATTTTGGCAATATTCTATACAGGATCATAAAAATAAACCAGAAGTTAGAATGAACAATAAGGTGATTGTTGGCATTTTTCTATCAAAAAGAATCTTATAAATGGAGGATTCTTACAGGCCTGAAAGTCATCAATAAACTAATTCCACCTATGTGCTCTCTACAGCCTGGGACGCCATTGCACTCACTGATACCTGAATGATTGTGTATTATAGTAAATGATCTAAAAGATCAAAAGATTGCTTATTCACTATACCTTTACCAGATAAGGAAAAATTTGCCTTCACAGAGCCTACCTATAACAATTCTCAACATGTTAGGTGATTTTAATGGAAGGTATTATGACAGAGAATCTTACTACGTGCCAAAATTTTATGCAGAAACCTTTGGAAATAATTCACAAACAATTCCCACAATACATAATTTGATATTATATGGATGATATATTGTTGGGTCATTTGACAAAGAATGTTGGAAAAGATTTTTGAGACAGTAAAGGAAGCATTACCTTGCTGGGGAATTATAGATGGCCCCTGAAAAAATACAAGGAGGAGATTCTATTAATTATTTAGGTTATATAATAGATCTACAAAAATTAGATCACAAAAATGCATATCTGGAGAGTTTGTTATCACACAAATAATGATCTTCAAAAACTACTAGGAGATACTTCTCAACTACAAAAAAAATCTGTAGTAGGACATCATTTGAACATCTAAAAATAACTTTAAAGGGGGAAAAGGACTTAAATAGTCCACCAATATTTTCAGGTGAGGCTGAAAAAGAATTAGAATGGGTAGGAAATGCAATTTAAGAAGCACATTTGGAAGATGTGGATCCAAAACTAGACTGTATTCCAGGTATTCCACCATCTAGAGAATACAACTTAGCAATTTTGATGCAGAGGGGAGATATCATATTAGAGTTTGTATTTCTTCCAACATAAACAGAATAATATATATATGTATATTCTGATTTGATTTTAAAAGAAAAATTAGGGCTTCATCAACTAACTGGGAGGAACCAAACAAAATTTTCACTACCGTTAAATAATTTTAAAAAGTTCATCCTTATGTAAGGGTAATAAATATTGACAAAGGTATTGCAGTAACTTTTTGGGACAGATTAGCAACAATTTTCCAAAAACACAGAGAATCAATTTCATAAAGAAAACAATTTGGATCCTTTCATGTATTGTAAGATACATGCAAATCTCTGGAGTCCCTACATTCTACAATGATACAAACAACTCAAGAAAAGCAGGTTATAAATCATGAAATATAAGTAAATTAGTTCAAAGCTCTTACAACTGTACAAAGGGCAGAGTTGAATGCCATTGTCATGGTACTTATGGATTTTACAGAGCCTATCAATACAGTTATTGACTCTAAAAATGCAGAAAGAGTTATTTTACACATTGGGATTAATGAATTTAGTCCTGATAATACGGTATTAACTTCAGTGTTTATACAATTTCAAGAAACAGTCAGGAATTGGACTCATCCTATATATACATATACATACACATATACATACATACATACACACACACACACACACATATATATATATATATACACATATATATATATCACATCAGATAGTATATACATCTGCCAGGTCCTTTAGCCCACGGTAGTGTTGAAATGATCATTTATTAATAAGAAATGTGCTATAAGCTTTAGAATTTCATGAAAAACACCATGCAAGTTGCAAACGCTTGAAAAAGGACTTTTCTATTACTTGTAAACCTGTCAAGGAAATATTACAAAACTGCCCCACCTGTTCATTTTATAATCAAACTCCATTATCAACAGGTAGTAATCACAAATGTATTCAAAGAAATGAAATTTGGCAAATGGATGTGTTTCACTTTCCACAATTTGAAAGTTTAAAATGTGTGCACCATTCAATAGACCCAGTTTCAGGGTTTCAATGGGCCACTACATTTAGCTCTGAAAAGGCTCATGCTGTTTTCTCACACATATTAGATGTGATGACCAGTAAGGGTTTGCCTGTACAAACAAAAACTGGCAATGCTCCAGTATATGTCTCCAGGAAATTGGAACAGTTTACAGTTTTTCAAATATTATAACATAAAGCACATAACTGCTATACCATACAATCCCACAGGATGAATAGTGCTCAAGAGATCTAGCTACAATTTAAGAGAAATAGTCTATAAATAGGTAGGGAGAACAAAAGCCCCCAAACACAGATTACATAATGCTTTATTACCACTAATATTTTTTGGAGTTTTGAGACACAGTTTCTATGTGTAGCTTTGGAGCCTATCCTGGCAATTGCTCTGGAGCCCAGGCTGGGCTTGAACTCACAGAGATCCACCTGCCTCTGCCTTCTGAGTGCTGGATTTAAAGGTTTGCACCACCAACACATAGTAAAACTAATGTTCCTTAATGCAAATGATAAATGACATTTAGCTGCAGAAATACTTTGGACTACGGAAAATACCTCTAAACTAATTTAGCTGGTGTATTTCAAAGATGTAATGACTTCAGAATGGAAATCAGGATCTGTTATTTTGAGGAAGTGGTTTCACCTTTGTTTGTGAAGGAGAAGAAAAGCTTTAGATACCATAAAATTGATCAAGATTTGATTAGTTCAACAGAAACCCTGGGGGAGCAAAGATGGCATCTCATCCAACAAGTCATATCCCACGAGGTGGATGGAAAACTCACAAATGTAAGTGAAGTATTTTGTTCATGTCTCATCAGGAAAACCTATCTGAAACAGGAAGAAGTCACTGAACATGAGAAGAGAGGATGGCTAGCCGAAAGCTATCATACAAGAAGAATCTGATATTTGGTACCAATATCTAATTCTCTTAACTTATGTCTTCACAAAATCTATTTCCCTTTACTTCCGAATACTCTTTTAGTCCCAATTCACTTAAACAAAAGCTGACTTGAAGTTGGATCTTGGTATCCTCCTCTGAATCCAAGAATTCTGTTAAAATAAAATTCATAGTTTCTGCATATCAAGGAGCCAATTGTTATAACACAGAATACAACAAATTCTAGGACTGTCACCTGTTTATACTTGACTCGTTCTCAGAAATTCTATTTTTCCTCATATGTATTATTTTCCTCATTGTTTCATATCCCAATATGCATACCTATAAAAGTTTACAGTTATTTGTTGACTTTAATGTTTAAGTCCTCCACAGAAAACAAGGAATTCCCTAACAGCAATCTTTGAACCTTTAGGAAAGAAAATTCGGCCCCATTTCATTGATTCCACCTGATCCAACTTTATGTTTCTGAAATGAAGATAATCACCCTGAAACTGTTTTGGGACTACACTGTTCTAGAAAACTGCAGACTGGCTAACTGAGATGGCACACCTTCTTATTACAATCTATCCAGAGCCTCAGACAAGAACTTCAATAAAGATAAGAACTTCAGTCAAGAATTTCAATCAAGCGTTTCCCAACAAACAGAGACTGGGTACAAATATTGTAGCTAGTCCACTCGAGACTTTCACTACTCTAAGATTTTCTTCCTACAGGATCCCATGAGATTATCATTGTTCCATTTCAGCCAGAAGTATTTCTAAGTATACTACTCTTCCTTTCCCTACAATTGACATTAAAGGATAATTTACATTTGCTAAGGGTTAGTATTCAATATTTTAGGGTTAGGATTGGAATGATATGTTCATATTTGGGCATCTCTTTCAGATGTTAGGTTGTTAGGTTGAGATAAAATAGATATTCTTAGGATAATATATAGGTAGATTATATCATCTTTTGATTTATAATTTGTTCATCATAATTCATCATACAGTGTAAATTCTTATTTCTATTCATGGTGCTTGATGCATATATATCCTTATCATGGTCTATTAATACATGCTTTAAATATGTTTGAGACATATTGTTTATTGACACAATTTAGATTTGTTTCAACTTGAAATCATTTCTTTAGACTAAAAAGGGAGGCATAGGGAGAGATGCAGGTACCCATGCAACTGACCAAGCCCATTTTGGGCATGGCTACCGGTACATACAGGAGTGGATGAAAGAATGAGGAGAGAGGTACATGTTCTCTCTTTTCAGGGATCCAGTTGGGTCTCGGAAAGCTGCTGAGACTAAACTTGCTTGCCAATTTCTCTTGGAAATACTGTCTCACAAAAGATAATCTCCTATACCCTCACTATGTGTGCAATGCATACATCATCATCAGTCAGGGTGTAAAGTAAAGTGCGTTTCCTTATCTGTAAAATCCAGGGAACAATCAACAGACAGAATAAGAGTTGTGTGATTGTGGGGTTGTTGTTAGATTTGCACCCATTCAAGGATCATGAGGGTGAATTTGTGGAGATAGCCTGGATTTCTCAAGAATAGACAAAGCTTCCATACTCAACAGATGATTAATCACAGTCACACAAGATTCCTATGACACCTTCCTGACTTTTACAAGATTGCTGAGAGAGAATAAATCTGTCTACAAACATTTTAGAGCAATTCCAACATGGGAATGAGTTAAATCTATTGAAGACCATGTCCTGTCAAAGAAAACACAGAGGGATACAATCTGATATTTAGTATTGTGATTTTTTATTTTTTATTTTTGTTTTTACGAGACAGGTTTTCTCTGTATTGTTTTGGAGGCTGTCAGTCCAACGTGGCCTCGAGCTCACAGAGTTCCGCCTGCCTCTGCCTCCCGAGTGCTGGGAAAAAAGGCATGTGCCACCACCACCCGGCTTATTGTGACTTTTTAAATGACATCAAATCATATGACCAATAACATTGTTAATATTTTTTGCATGAGACAGAAAATGGAAAACGTAAAAAAGCCTGAGTAACAGGGCTAAGGGACAATCAAGAGTGTTTCCTGACTCAGA
The DNA here is from genome assembly GCF_017639785.1 of Mesocricetus auratus. NCBI lineage: Eukaryota > Metazoa > Chordata > Mammalia > Rodentia > Cricetidae > Mesocricetus > Mesocricetus auratus. The sequence continues at coordinate 5,434,106 of NW_024429186.1, forward strand.
GATTATTCCTCTCAACTAACCATATAGTAGTCCCAGGAGACCATCTTGTATTGCAGTTAGAAATTTCTCCTATAAGGATCTAAGTACAGTTAGATCCTAGAATCTATGTCACTCTGCTGGGAATGCTACATAAGAGCAATGACCTAGTTTAAAGACTCTCTCAGTCACCATGAAGACAGTTTATCTCATAGTAGAATCAATTCCTGTATTTGAAAATAAGTACATACATGGTTCCACAGCAGATGGGATTCCAGAGTACAAAGGAAAAGTATTCGTGTAACCCAGAAGTTTTCTCCAATTACATCTTTCAAATGAAGAATGAGTTATATCTGAGGAAGTCTAAGAGAGGAAGCAAACACTCCTAAGCATAGGTTGAGATCCATCAGCAGAATTAATAAGGAATCCATTCAACTGCATTAGGGCAATTCCTTTCTATTAATGACACATGGCTTGATTGATATATTATACATTTATTTGTTTATATCTTATTTTATACTAAACATCCTTTTCCTATTTCAAACAGCTTCTAATTTTGTTTTGTTATGGGATGGTTGAGTATGAGTATCAGATGGCCTCTGTATTCTTGTGCCTTTTTCCAGGCTCTTTTCATTCACTTTTACATTCCATAGCCTGGATGGAGCAAAACGTAGGTGGGGACTCCATGCTACAACAATATGACAGCATGCTACCTTTCTGGGAAAGACAGGAACTTATTACACCGGTGGAAATGTGAAGAAAAATTTGAGTAGTGTGGACTTCCTAATCATAAGCCAGGAACTGAGGAAGCCATGTTTGAAGACAATCTTAGCACTGACAAAGTCCTTATACTCGTGACTATACTCGTAGGAGAATTATTCATAAAAGTCAGAACTTGTAAGTAAACGGGATGCCCCTCAACCAAAGAACTAATAAAGACAATGTGGTACATATACACAATGGAATACTACTCAGTGCTAAGAAATGATGACATTCTATAATTGTCAGGCAAATGGACAGAACTAGAAAAAAACATCCTGAGTGACATAACCTAGATCCCAAAAAGCAAATATGGTATGTACACATTCTTAAGTTTATGTTAGATATAAAGGAATTGATACACCACCTATAGTCACAAGTCCAGAGAAGCTAGAACCCTCTTCCTGAAACATATTGAAGCAGATATAGAATTCCTCAACTTTCCATTGGGCCACGATGGTGTAGTACAATCAAAGTAAGGGAAGAGTGATAATATGAACAAAGGAGTCAAGACTACAATGTGCAAACCTCCCGAATCATTTGACCTGAACTAGTGAGAGATCACTGATCTGGTCCGAAAAATGGGAAGCCAGCACAAGATATATCTAGACTCCCTTAATAAATGTGATGATGATGTGGTGGGGGTAATATATGAGACCATTTGCAGTGGTTCCAAGATCCAATTCTAATGCACAACCTGACTTAGTGGAGCCCATTCTATCTAGAGACATACCTTTCCCAGCCTAGACACAGGGATGTAGAGTGGTGGGAAGGTGCTTTGTCCCTACCTCAATGAGATGATGGGACAGACTTATTATACTTCTAAGGCCAGGATATACCCTCTCCAAGGGATAGATTTTAGAAAGGGGTAGTGGGGAGAATGCAGAGAGTGCATGGAATAGGAGGAGAAGAGGGAGGTGGAACTCAGATTGGATCACAAAAAATTTATTATTACAAAATAAAAAATATAATATGTAACATAATAAATTAGGTGGGAAAAAGGCCAAAAATGTAGCAGAATAATTTCATGGCCAGGGTGGGGTAGGGAGTGAAGGAGCTGACATGCCAAGATGTTTGGGTGATCCTTGTGGTCTCCGTGATCTCGTATTCCAGACTCACACTGTATGAAACCAGATGCAATGACAGCTATACCGTAATAATGAAAGAGAGTGGTATCCACCATCACAATTTATATAGTCTAGGCTGACTCCCCACATGCAAATGCACCTTCTTGCTCTATGTAAAATTTGTCTCCTGAACTGTGGGAGCTCATCTCTCTCTCACAGGAGGCTGACTTCTGAGAAAAGGGGGTGTAGTCTAGAAGATGAGACTGTTGGGATTACTGTACCTGGTGAAAGCACTTCGTGGTGAGTGTAACCATTTCATCCATGTGTCCATGAGAGGATTCATGGCAACATGTGATTGACAGAATTGACTCTTCTTGTCTGAAGGTGTCTTGTCCCAAATCCAGCTTCAGCAGTCAGGACCTGACCTGGTGAAGCCCTCACAGTCGCTGTCCCTTGCTTGCTCTTTTACTGGTGACTCTATCACCAGTGGTTATGACTGGAGCTGGATCAGGCAGTCCCCAAGGGAGAAGCTGAAGTGTATGGGACACATAAGTAGTGGTAGTAGCACCGACTACAATCCATCCCACAAGAGACACATCTCCAAGAAACAGTTCTTCCTGCAGCTGAACTCTGTACCACTGAGGACACAGACACATATTACACTGCAAGAGATGGACAGTGAGGGGACTTCAGTGTGAGCTCTGGCACAATCCTCCCTGCAGAGGTGGGACAGCAGGCTCACCAAGTCCAGGAACTCTAAGACTTCAGAGTAGCGAAAAGCATCTGATTTCCTCTGACTTTGCTTCCCACTCCCTAAGCACAGAGAACACAGTTCATCTTTTCTCTCTCTACTGCGGAATCCTAGGTTCCTGTAAAGTCACATTTGTTTGCATCTCACTATGAGTCTCTAGACAGCCTACAGCATAATATTTTTTGTGGTTGGGGTCATAGCCTATACTAGCTGAGCCATATCTCATACCTTAGAATCACACAATGAGTTTGGAAATTTGAATCTTGTTAAGACTACTTTGCAACACAATGTCCCATGCAATGATTCATTTGAAGTTGTTTCTTATACCCCATCTTGGGGAAAGTCTGAGTGACCATTGTGCACATGCCAGGAAATGTCATCTAAGGTCTCTGTTCTACCTCCCTTACATTGGCAACTGAGTTCCATATCTCAGTTTTCTGATTTTTACTGCTGTGTATTTGTTCCGATTGCCTGCATGTGAACACATTTATGCAGCTGAAGTTTGGAAAGCAGGAATGTTTAACTGTGAGTTACATAAGGAGCAATGGAAGAAGTCACGGTTGGTGTTGATTTACAGTTAAGGACAACAGGTTTCAGGAATCTGGAAAAGAAAAAGAAAATCTTATTTCCATATCTGAGTCTTATGTGGATGCTATTATAATGAATTCAGCTTAGTGTGGAGAAGTTTCGTGAAAAAACACACTATAGAATGTAACAGTACCTATATTGACACAAACACAGCTCACTGAACATCACAGTATGAAGGTGAAAACTGAGAAATTCAATGTCTTTTCACTAGCACAAGGGTGAGGTCAGCCATCATGGTTGTTAGAGACATGTGATGACCACTGTGAACCTGCAGGTTGAGCACATTAGGGACATCAAGAATCTGTGAATTAACTTCTCAATATTTCACAAGTTTACAGAAGAAAAAACATGCATGCATGAACAATATTTAATGAATGTGAAATGACCTATTTCTGCTTTGATTGTGTCAAAAAATTATTCACCAACCATATGAGCCCAGTTGATATAAACCTAGTAATCACCAGTTCTTACTCTCCAAGCCAGGGTTTCCTGATTATGGTCAGTCAGAATGGAATTTTAAACAGGCCAGGATGGAGGAGACACAGCAAGACTGAAGCTGTGATGAGTTTATTGCTAGCAATTTGGTAACAGTATAAAGAGTGTATGGACAGCAGGGAGCACAATGGAACCCCTATTCACTAGGATGGAAATCAGATGAGTACTGGAGGGAATTTCATAGTTTCTCCGGACTCTCTTTTGAAAGTCTATTAGCTGAACAACACCTGATACGCTTGATATGTGAAGTACACAATATTCACACACAGCAAAAATGCATTGTTAAATATTGCATACTCTAATTTTCTTGTTTTTTAAATATTAATTTTGGATTGTTGTAAAACATATATTCTGATGAGATTCTATGCCCAATTCTTCTCATATTTTCCATATTCCTACCAGAACACCACAGCCTTTCTTGTTCTGTAATGAAAGCAAATGAATATAAAAATAAAAAAGAATTTAGACAAAGGAAAAAGCCACCAGGAACACATACCTGCAACATGCTGAAAAAGAAAATATCAATATCTTATATATGAGAGGAGAGTGAAATTCTCCGAATTTAGGAGTTTTTGAAATTTCCCTTCACAATTTTCCTCACCACTATCAACATCTGTGATTTGTTAGGGAAATGACTAATTTCTCAGGTTGGTATTCTATATGCAAATTGAGAGTCTAGGCTCATGCTATACCCTCAGGGTCTGCACAAGTCTCAGGAATGGCTCCTTTCTTAGACAGAATGAGGATTTGGACTTCAGCATCCAGCTACCATACCCAGGTTTCCTCTACCTCCTTCTCCAGCTGGACTAGGTCCTTATCTAAGAAGTACACTGTTCATAAATATGCAAAACATGTGAGTCTATTGTGGTAAATACAGGGATGTCGACAATTCCAACAACATATTATCAGTGTCCTCTCCACAGTTACTGAGCACACACGTCCGCACCATGGATGGTGCTGGATCATCCTGTTCTTTGTGGCAGCAGCTAATGGTAATGGCTCCAAGTTACAGACCTGAGGAGGAGCCACACACTCAGGTGACAGTGGCATCTACTCTGCCTTTCTCTCCACAGGTGTTCACTCCCAGGTCCAGTTGCAGCAATCTGGGGCTGAGCTGGTGAAGCCGGGAGTCTCAGTGAAGCTGTCCTGCAAGACTTAAGGCTACACCTTCACTAGCTATATGTGGCCTGGATGAAACAGAAGCCAGGGAAGAGCCTGGAGTAGATTGGATGGAAATGGTGGTACTAGCTAAATTCATAAGTTCCAGAGCTAGGCCACACTGACTGCAGACAAATCCTCCAGCACAGTGTACATGGAGATTAGCAGCCTAATGTATGAGTATTCTGCAGTCTATTATTGTGCAAGAGACACAGTGTTGCAACCACTTCCTGAGTGTGTCAGAAACCATGAAGGAGAAGGAAGATGCCCTGGGAGTGAGATGGCAGAGAAGATCAGCCTAGGGACGTACTCAGAAATAATCATTCCTAGTTTCTATTTGTCTTCCTCATCATTGTGTCATTATCTATTATAAGTCTAACTTTCAAAATAATAACTTTGAATAAATTGACATGAATTGTGTCTAATATTATAATACATTGTATTTTGACAATATCTCCACAGTGACAACACCCATTGAAATTTTTTTCCTTAATAAAGCAATGCACCAAGGAAAACTGTGATACTGCACCATGACAAAAGTATGTCTGCATTCTGAAAGACTGGAAGTTTGGATACAGTAGTTTTGAATACAATATAGTATGATTTTTAACACTTATATCTTCAGAAATAAAATCTGATGAAAGTAAAAGTCCTCTCATAGTCTTAAGTGTTATGATTGTGTGTTTTTAATCTCAGAATGTGTCCTGTAGCAGAAGTTCCAGTCTCATAGAATTTAAGAGTCATTCATATCACAATGCAGTGTCACATAAGTGTAATTCTTGAAAGTTGGTTACAAGTATTATTGAATTATTTTTATAAAACTCACCTATCAGCTGGGCGGTGGTGGTGCACGCCTTTAATCCCAGCACTCGGGAGGCAGAGGCAGGCGGGCAGGCAGATCTCTGTGAGTTCGAGGCCGGACTGTACTAACAGCCTCCAAAACAATACAGAGAAACCCTGTCTCGTAAAACAAAAAAAAACCTCACCCATCAACCCTGTGTGTTTGTGTGTGTGTGTGTGTGTGTGTGTGTGCATAAAATTCCAGAATAACGTCCCATATGATATGGCTCATTCTATAAAGATGTTCACCTCATATCCAGAAAGGATCTACATTTTCTCTGCTAATAAATTACTCTTTTCCTTCAATTTCCTATTTTTTTACTTTGCAATTTTATGTAATTAATTTTAGTCACATTAACTCTCACTTTCCTTCTTTTTTCATCCTGCCTCTCTCTTGTGAAAGACATTCTTTTCCTCATTGTGCCTAACTCTGTGTCTCCTTTTATCTGCTACACATTGAACTTAATTAGCACTTCATGACTGTGTGTTGGTGGGATTGGTGTCAACATGCCACTGAGCTATACCAAGATATAGTATACATCCTGATAACTATACCACTGAGAAAACTGGTGCCCTATCTCCAAACAGCCATTATTGGCCAGTGATCTTTCAGAAGCCTCATGATTCTGCCTCTGTGTATAATAATGGAATATTCCTAGGTATCTATTAAAATAAGTTTATAATGTTAATTGGCAGAAATAAAAGTAAATATATTGATATGAACCTGAGGTTTGCAGACAAATATATACAGTCATAGCATCCATAAAAGAGGTCATTTGTGTCACCATTCATGGAAATAGAGACAATATTATTGTACTGAAACCCTAAAGCACCATTTCAACATTACTTATTGGAACACAAACACAACAAAAAATTGCTGTAGATTATGGTAAAGACAGAGATAACAGCTGCCACCCACACAGGTGATACCACAGCTTTGCTACCACCGAAGACACAGGCCTGCATTACACTGCAGCAGACACAATGAGCAGGTTTTCTGTGCTCAGAAACATCCTGAATCTGAGGAGGCTCATGACCAGCAGGGGGAGCTGCAGACCCAACTTTCACCAGGAAAGACAAATGTAGTAGGTAAAAGAAACATCTGGAGAGTGAGTGAGTCCTCTGAAACTCTGAATTTTCCTGTCCTAACCTCAAATAACTGCAGGGACCATGTAAGACACATGATGTAACTACTGTGAAAAGACTCCAAATTTAGTTGCGTAAAAAGGATTAAGTAATATTGCCCATATATGTTTTAGTCATCATGTGGCTTCCTTAATGGCAGAACAAGCATCCATTGGACATACATGTAAGAAGGCCACACGTTTTCTCACATGAGTTGTCAGACATCCATTCATCTTCATCACAGCCTTCAGCAGCAGCATCTGTAATTCCATCTGTAGCTTCTGTCCTCTGGGAGGAGTTTTCTCAGCTGGAATAGTTCAGTGTGACCTGGGATCTCCTTCCTTGATGTTCCAGGCAGTGTAGAGTCCATGAACCACTGCTGTAGAAGACCTGGTCCCAAGATGTGACACACACACTGCCCTGTGCAGCCCCCAGCTCAGGGGAAGAAGAAAGGGAGAAGGTGGGGATAATTACACAGTCTGTCCTTCACTGTATTTAGGATTTTATCTCTCATGTTTCTGTGATTATTTTTTTCTAAAAGGAAATGTTTTCAGTCAATTTGTTATTACCAAGTCTTGTATATGATTTTGTGACTTGGGAAAAGAGTTTAGAATAAAGTACATTAAATTCAGATAGCCTCCATTCACACTCAGTAGTCCTAAAAAAAATGAAGAGGTATCCTCATATCTGCACCACTCCACTGTTCTTCACATGTAAGTTCTGACAATGTTCCATATCATATCCTGATGCAAGGTTTGCCTAGATATGTTCACAGCACTCTGGATCTCAGATTGTACAAGCTTCATCACAGTCCTTCCTCTTGTTTACAGGATGAGCATCTTTCAGTCTGGTGTGATGTCAAAGGTGTATTACTGAACCTGTCCTTGTGTACAGATTCACTCACAGAAAATTTCATTACTAGCTAACAGTCAGCTCAAATGTTGGTTTTGTAGAATTTAAGCTTACTATGGAGACTCCTGGTGATTTCTTATATGGGATTCACTTTTTTTGTAGAGCCAGTTGTCTTTGGAAGTTTTCTGGTATACTAGTGAAATACTCCACCTATTTGTAAATAGATAGAACTGATTGGATTCATTGTGTCACTATTTAATGAATCAAAGAGGTCATGAAAAGGGACAGCAACTTATCGGAAGGTGACAAGAGGAACCGGTTGGGCATAGTGGGTACAGACATAATCAGGCTGTATTTTATACATGGAATTATATTTCAAAAAGAATAAAATTTAAAAATTTCATGCACATGTATTTCGTATACTATGTTGTTTTCTCCCATAATCTCTACCCTTCATTTTCTTTCCTAGCCTACTGTACCCTTTTTCTATTAGGCAAATTCACTTACACTGCATTATGTATTTCTATTCATAGTTGTATGTAAGCATGGAATATCTAAAGGCTTCTGACTTTAGTCTCATTCATTGTCTGATTTCTGATAAGGTATTAATACATTTATATCTAGCTGCATCCATTTTTCTATAAATGATGTTAAGATACATATTCCTTATGGATGAAAACCTTCTTTAGTTTTGTTTACATAAACCTGGATCATTCTTATTAGGTTAATTTTAAATAGCTTGCCTCACATGAGTGAAAAAACAGACTCTGGATATTCCCTATGTGGAAGGAAGTGGGGATAGGGTGGGAGGCTAGGGGGGAACCCAGGGGGGGTGCGGGAGGAGGGGAGGGAGAGGGTACTGGGATTCACGTGTGAAGCAAGCTATTGATAAACATGGCTCTTGATAAGAAGCTCTGTTGACCAATATGCAGTTTCCATAATTTACTCATTGTGATTTTGCTTCAATAATCAGTATTTTGCAAATATTTCTAAAGTGTATTTGCTTTAGTTTATTTGGGAGAGTTTTTAGTATATGATCTGTTGGAAAGTCACACATTAATTGCAAATATCTGAAAGGAGGTTGCATGTTTCAAAGTCAGCAGGTTTTAAATTTCTTATCATTGTCATCATCATCACAGTCATCATTTGTAAATCAATCTGATAATCTTGTTACATATTGGAGCCACTGAAATCTATGGAGACTTTAAGTCCTGATGTTACATCCTCACCATCTACAGAGAGCCCAGGGAAAGAGGATGCTATCCACATCCTCAATGAGGATTGGGACTTGGCTCTCAGCATCCTGCTGCCTGAACCAACTGTCCCCTACCTAATTCTTCAGCATCTTATCTAAGAAGTACTCTGCTCATGAATATGCAAATTACTTGAGCCTATGGTGGTAAATACAGAGAGGACCACACCAACAACAACATATGATCAGCGTCTTGTCCACAGTCACTGAGCACACTGACCCTCACCATGGGATGGACCTGGATCATTGTCTTCCTTTTATCAGTAACTACAGGTAAGGGTCATTCCAATTCCAAACCTGAAGAAGGAGCAGGGACTGAGGAGTCAAAGATACACACTCTGCCTTTTTCTCCATAGGTGTCCAGTCCCAGCTTCAGTTGCAGCAGTCTGGTGCTCAGCTGGTGAGGCCTGGAGCCTCAGTGAAGCTGTCATGCAAGGTTTCTGGCATCACCTTCACTGATTACTACTTTAATTGGGTGAAGCAGAAGCATGGACAGGGCCTGGAGTGGATTGGAGATATTGATCCAGAAGATGGTAGTACTAACTACAATCAGAAATTCCAGGGCAAGGCCACATTGACTGCAGACAAATCCTCCAGCACACTCTACATGGAGCTCAGCAGCCTGACATCTGAAGACTCTGCAGTCTATTACTGTGCAAGACACAGTGTTACAACCACATCCTGAGTGTATCAGAAACCCTGGATGAGCTGGAAGCTCTCGTGGGGCTGAGATGACAGAGAAGATCAGCCTGGGGACTTGCTCAGAAACAATCATTTCTAGTATCACTTTGTTTTCCTCATCCTTGTAGCTCCAATTGTTTTAAGTCTAATTTTTAAAATATTAACTTGAATAAATTTATATGAATTGTGTTTACCCCTATAATACATCGTATATAGACAATATCTCCATACTGACCACCTCCATTGATACATAATTTTTCCTTAAAAAAGCAATGCATAAAAGAAAACTGTTATACTGTCCATTGACAAAAATATGTCTGGATTCTGAAAAACTGGATGCTTGGATAGAGTAGTTTTGAATACAACATAGTATGATTTTCACCATTTAAATCTTCAGCAATAATGTCTGATGAAAGCAAATCTCCACTCATATTCTTAAGTGATCTCATTGTGCGTTTTTTATCTCAGTCTGTGTCCTCTAACAGAAGTTCCGGTCTCATAGAACATGAGAGATATTCATATCAAAATGCAGTGTCACATATGTGTAAATCTTGCAAGTTGATCAAAAATATTATTGAATTATTTTTCATAAAATTCATTTATCAACTGAATACTATGCATATAATTCCAGAATAAATTCACATGTGACATGACTCATTTTATATAGATGCTCACCTCATAACCAGAGAGGATCTGCACTTTTTGTCTGACAATAAACTACTGTTTTTCTTCAGTTTCCTATTTTTTGCAGTTTTATAAGTTCGTGTAATTAATTTTAGTTATATTCACTCTCACTCTCCTTCCTTTGTCATCCTTCCTCTCTCTTGAGAATGACATTTTTTCTTCAGTGTGTCCAGCTCTGTGTATTGTTTTATCTGTGACCACAGAATTTAATTGGCACTTCATGACTGAGTGTGGGTGGGAATGTTGTCAACATGCCACTGAGCTATACCAAGCTATAATATATATCCTGTTAACTATACCACTGAGAAAACTGGTGTCCTATTTCCTAACAGTCATTATTGGCCAATGATCTTTCATAATTCTCATGGCTATGCATCTGTTCATGATGATGGAATATTCTTTTGTAGATGTTAAAATATGGTTCTAACAGTAATGAAGAGAAATACAAGTAAATATACTGAAATAAACCTGAGATTTGCAGAGACATATATACAGCTAAAGCATCCATATATAAGTTTACTTGTGTCACCATTAATGGAAATACAGAGAATATTAGTGTACTGAAAGACAAAAGCACCACTTCACCATTCCTTATTGGGACACAAATGCAACAAAAACTGAGGTAGATATAGAGGTGTGGATTGTGGTAAAAGCAGAGATGAGACCTGATACCCACATAGGTGCTACCAAAGCTATGCTACCACTTAAGTCAGCTCTGTATTACACTGCAGCAGTCACAATGAGCAGGTATTTTGTGCTCAATCTGAGGATGCTCAGGACAAACACGGGGAGATATAAACCCAACTTTCACCAGGAAAGAAAATGTACTAAGTGTAAGAAACATCTTGAGATTGAGGGAGTTCACTGAGAGCCTAAGATTTCCTATTCTGACCTCAAATTGCTGCAGAAACCATATAATACACGTGATGTAGCTACTGTGACAAGACTCCAAATTCAGTTGAGTAAAAATTCATTGTTAAGTAATATTGCACATATATATTTTAGTGATTACATAGGAATCTAATTGGAAGGACAAGCATCCATTGGACATACATATAAGAAGGCCACACATTTTCAAACATGAGGTGTCAGACATCCAGTCATCATCATCACAGACTTTAGCATCAGCACCTGTGAGTCTATCTGTAACATCTTTCCATTGTCAGGATGGGTTTCCTCAGCTGGAATAGTTGTCTGTGACTTGAGATCTTAGGCCTTGATTTTCCTGTCAGTGTTTCGCTCATGTAGCTCTGCTGTAGGAGAGCTGGTTCCAAGGTGTGATACACTGCCCTGTGTAGCCTTCAGCTCAGGGAAAGGTGAGAGGAAGAAGCTTTGGATAATCATAGAATCTGTCCTTCACTGCAGTTAGGATTTCATCTCTCACTTTTATCTGCATATTTTTCCAAAAAGTAAGGTATTTAGTCATATTAGTTATACCTAGCCTACTATATGATATTTGCCACTTGGGAAGAATTTAGAAGAAAGTACATTAAATGAATACTCTCCCCATTCACAGTCAGTGTCCCTAAGTTACAGAAGGTGAGACATCCTCATAAGTACAGCACTCACTGTCCTTCACACATGAGTTCTGACAATGTTTCATATTATATCCTGATGTACACGCTACCTCCATCTGTTCACAGCTCTCTGGAAGTCAGCTGGGATTAGCTTCATCACAGTCTTTTCTCATGTTTAAAGGATGAGAGTCATTGTTCTGGTGTAATGTCCTGAGTGTATGCTCTGCACCTGTCCTGATGTTCAGACTCACTCCCATAACAATTCATTACTGTTTACAAACCTACTGCAGTGTTGGATTTGTAAGCGTTTTAGCTTACTATGGAGATTTCCAAGATTAATGTTCATTGCTACAAAGGGAATCACTTTGATTCCTTTCTTTCCATACCCATCTACTAATGACTGGATGACATTGCATCTTATGAGATTAGATCCTGGCTCTGGTAGCATACTTTATACATCACCTAAAGGAATGTCTGGATGCTGCCCTCCTCTGATAATATGTGGAATCTCCTTACTCACATCATCAACATATAATTTGTTTGCTTACACGAATCACGAAATAGTAAAACTGTTCACAATCATGGTGCTTGAGAATTTCTGAAGAATGGATTGGTAGTTCCATTTTGTCTAGCAGTTGTTCCCTTTGAAGTGCTTCTCCTCTCACATGGCACAGTGGTGCATAGAGGAGAGCCAGTCATTCCTACAGCACAGACTGGAAATACACTAAATAAACTCTTAATTTGTCTATGTCTCAGGCTTGGGATTTTCAAAGCCATAAAGCAGTTCAGTGAAAAGTTCTGAATGGATGAGTTAATCTGCTCCAATTTTACAGTAATGTCTTCTCATTTTGATCTCTCATTGGCAGGGTGATTAGCATCTACATTTATATAAAGTCTTGTAGGATTAACTTTATGTATTTACTTTTTGGACTACATAGTGCACACTTGTCTGAACTTCTTTAGGATGATGTTTCTCTGATTTATTTCTCAGCCACTTCATCATCTGTATATAATAGGGCCACTGATTTTTTTTAGTTAACCTTGTATCCTTCCACTTTATTGAAGGTATTTATCAGCTCTAGGAGTTCCCTTGAGGAGTTATTCGTGTCACTTACATCATCTGCAAATAGTGAAAGCTTGACTTCTTCTTTTCCTATTTGTATCCCTTGATCTCCTTTTGTTGTCTTATTGCTGTATAAAGTTAGGTAAATCATTGACAAGGAAATATAAGGTTACTATTGATGAGGGAAAAGTGACTATTTATTATGAGAAAGTACTTACAAGAGAAATTGGCAACCTAGTCTAGTCTCAGCAGGTTTCCAAGACCCGAGTAGATCCTGGAAAACAGAGAGCGTGTTTCTCTTCTCTGCCCTTTTTATTCCACACCTATGTACCTGTAGACACGCCCAAAATGGGTGTGGTCTGGGGCAGAGTTGCCTAGGTCTCTCTCTCCAAATCATAATCTTTGTAAGTTCATCAGTATTGACAACAACAAAGAAGAATATATGTTGTTTGAACATCTTTGAACAGTGAAGAAAATCCATGAGGTATGTGATCTATGAGTTCCAGCATCCTCTGTCCTGATGTGCCCACTTGCAAGATGCTTAGCATTTGAGATAAGTGAGTAAAAAAAGGTCTCTCTACGGTTTCTGTTTCCTGCTGTTATTTTCAAAGTCAACAGAAATAGAATGAAGTAAATAGATGAAGGTATTGAAAAGTGAATACACAAAAGTCAAAAATACTCAAGGCAGGAAACTAACAGATTATTAAAGTCAATATAACATCACTCTCTTCAGTGCAATTGCAGAGTTCATAATTGCCGTTCTGCAGATGGCATATACTAGTTCACCATACAAGAAGTCTACAATCTCTGTACTTTGTGAGGAAAATAATTGCAGTAGAACTCACATAGGAAGCATTCTCTGACCCCAATCACTGTGCATAATGAAGGTAGGAAAAACATCGAATCTTTGAGCTCTTCATGCATTCTCAATGAAAAAATGAAGGTTAATGACCCCACCACTGGATGGGTGACAGAGTCAGAAGCCTTCAATATAGAGTGAGGGTCTTTCTCACTTTTGCTGCATCCCACACCAGGTACCAGAAGTGTGTACTAGAGCCTGGTCTCACGTGTTACCCAGTCTCTGTGGGGAATAGACTTGAACTTCCTTGAGTCACACTTTGTACCTCATCACAGCCTGGCTCTCCCTAAGACCCAAAATTTAAGTCCTCCATCAGAATCAGCTCTTGGTGAGGGAATGCAAATCTTTCAGGCTCCTCCCAAGCATATGTTGAAAAACCAAAGCTGGATCTGGGTTCTCACTGGTGTGCAGCCATGGCACTGTTTGCTTCCTCATTCCTTCTGCTGATTGTGACTGCATGTGAATGCCATGGATTTCTACTGGATGAACTGTGTTAGAGACTAACACAGTTAAGTTTCTATGTCTCTGTGTCGGTTTATCCTCCTGTACAGCATACTATCAAGGTATGCAGTCCAGGTTCTCCCACCCCTCTGCCACCTGGCCTACAGTCCCGACTCCTCCAGCCACAGACTTTTGTCCTTGGGACATATCCTGCCAATACCAAGCTCCCTGCTTCAAAGCAATAGCCTCTCTCACCTAACACCCCCCTGCTCTGTCAAGCTTCCTGCTTCAATGACTATAATAATCCTTGTGAGAAAATAAAAAATTGCAGCTTGATCAGAAAGCGTGTTTTGTTGTCTGTTATTGTATCTCTTGTCCCTTACAATCCAGGGTCCTGTGGGCTCAAACTGCCTTGTGCCCTGCTGGTCAGGGCAGAACAGAGACAAGCAAGGCTTCTAGGTAACAGAATTTTTCTCAGGTGTTCTCTCTTTTGCTAGACACATGACTTCTACAACAAGAGCTTGGCCAGGTTTCTGTGCTTTCTAAGGATCCCCATGGTATTTTAACAATCCCAAACAGCAGGTATCAGCTTGTAGAGAACAACGTCCAAAATCTCAAATATTGCTTTAAAGTTTGTTTGTATTTAACTGGGGCTGATTAAAAATGGATAAAGATCACAACTAATCTCTTTCTAAAGGGAAAAAGGGAATATGATATAAAATTGAACACTTTACATTGGTATGGATTTTGGCTTACTGATAGAAATTTAAGATCAATTTTGTTATATGTATATTTATTCTCTTGTTTAGGTATTGTATTTATATAGCTCATTTAAAAATGAAATGTATTCAGGACTATAGCTCTATAATAGAGCTTGAGGTCAGGGATGGTGATGCCTCCGGGCATTGCCTTGTTGAACAGGGTTGTTTTGGCTATCCTGGGTCTTTTGTTTTTCCATACAAAATTGATTATTGTTCTTTCAAGGTCTGTGAAGAATTGTGCTGGGATTTTAATGGGGATTGCATTGAATCTGTAGATTGCTTTTGGCAGGATTGCCATTTTTACTACATTGATCCTACCTATCCAAGAGCATGGGAGATGTTTCCATTTTCTGAGGGCTTCTTTAATTTCTTTCTTTAAAGATTCAAAGTTCGTGTGATACAGGTCTTTTACTTGTTTGGTTAGCGTTACCCCAAGGTATTTTTGGCACAAAAATAGACAGGTAGACCAATGGAATTGAATTGAAAACCCGGATATTAACCCACACACATATGAACATCTGATCTTTGACAAAGAAGCTAAAAATATACAATGGAATAAAGAAAGCATCTTCAACAAATGGTGCTGGCATAACTGGAGGCTGGCATGTAGAAGAATGCGGATCGATCCATGTTTATCACCATGCACAAAACTTAAGTCCAAATGGATCAAAGACCTCAACATAAATCCAGCCACACTGACCTCTTAGAAGAGAAAGTGGGTGGTACCCTTGGACGAATTGGTACAGGAGACGACTTCCTGAACATAACACCACTAGCACAGACAGTGAGATCAACAATTAATGAATGGGACCTACTGAAACTGAGAAGCTTCTGTAAGGCAAAGGACACAGCAAGACAAAACGGCAGCCCACAGAATGGGAAAAATATTTACTAATCCCACATCTGATAGAGGGTTGATCTCCAAAATTTACAAAGAACTCAAGAAGCGAGTCTCCAAAACATCAAAGGGCCCAATTAAAACGTGGGCTGCAAAACTAAATAGAGAGTTTTCAATAGAAGAGTTTAAAATGGCTGAGAGGCACTTGAGAAAGTGCTCAACATCCTTAGCCATCCGGGAAATGCAAATCAAAACAACTCTGAGATACCATCTCACTCCTGTCAAAATGGCTAAAATCAAAAACACCAAAGACAATTTATGCTGGAGAGGATGTGGTGAAAGGGGGACCCTCCTCCATTGCTGGTGGGAGTGCCAACTGGTTCAGCCACTTTGGAAATCAGTATGGAGGTTCTTCAGAAAAATGGGAATAAACCTACCACAAGACTCAGCAACTCCACTCTTAGGCATATATCCAAAAGATGCCCATTCATACAACAAAGATGTCTGTTCCACTATGTTCATAGCAGCATTATTTGTAATAGCCAGAACTTGGAAGCAACCTAGATGTCCCTCAACTGAAGAGTGGATAGAGAAAATGTGGTACATTTACACAATGGAGTACTATTCAGCAGAAAAGAAACAATGGAATCCTGAGATTCGGAGGCAAATGGATGACACTAGAAGAAACCATCCTGAGTGAGGCAACTCAGGCACAAAAAGAGAAACATGGCATGTACTCTCTCATATATGGATTTTAGACATAGATCTGGGAAGTGCCAGCCTACAATCCCATGGCCAGAGAGTCTGGGAAACAGAAACTTCATTTAGTGGCTGATCGAAGAAGAGGCAGACTCCCTCGGTTAAGTACTGAGCTGAACTCAAGAAAGCCAGTATCAGAGAGGGAGGACTGATGACCAAAGGGATTAAGACTGGGCTGGTTTAACCCCCCAGAAACAGCTGAACTGACAAAGGTTAACTCTTGAATCCCAGGCATCAGCCTGGGAATCCAGCATGGGACTGATAAAGACCCCCTGAATGTGGGTGTCAGTGAGGAGGCCTAGGTAATCTCTTGAGCCTTGGGCAGCCGATCAGTACCCATCCCAAGTATACACACGGACTTTGGACTCCCATCCAACAATGTGAGGTGCACTCTCACCCTGAACTCTTGGGGAAGGGTCTAGGCCCTGCCCTATATGAAATGACAGACTATGGACACCCCCATGGAGGGCCTCACCCTCCCTGGGGAAATGAGGGGATAACGGGGGGGGGTTGGGGGAGGGCACCAGAGGAAGGGAGGGAAAGGGAGAGGGACCTGTAACTGACTTGAGAAGCAACCTTGCTTCTTATCTAAATTTAAACTGAGAAATAAATAAAAAAATGAAATGTATAATTAAGTACAGAATATTTATAGATATCTATAATAGTCAAAACTTATAGTTAGATTAGTTAGGTTTTCTAGATATATAGAGATATGTTTCATATCGATAGACATTCTTCAAACCTCTCAAAGAACTTCAGAATATGGTATTTAAAATGGTTTAGGTTTTTCATGACAGTGAAACACAAAGGCTTCTGATATCACCAGTTACTTCAGAGAGGAAGATGGACATCGAATAAACTCGTTTTGGAGTTTGCCTTTGATTTGACTGAAATAGCCATTTGGGCAAGGAAGTGCTCTTTTCTGGGCTGTTTGAAACTGGGTATGAAGGACACAAAGGAGAGTGACTGCAGAAACAAGATGGGAAATTGCTACAGGTTTCCTGCTTCATGGAAGAGATTGCCAGGCATCCTACAGGTCACAGAGTAAAATGACTCACAATACAGGCAGACATTGAAAAATTTCCTGTTTCACTTATAATTCTGTAAGACACACTATGGCCTATGAGCTGAAGATGGATACCCCAACATGACACAACTTCAGGTGACTGTCCAGGTATTCAGATGTCCCTGTCAATTATAGCGCCTATACACTATCCTTCTGTGGTGTTTGATGGAGTTGAAGACAGATAGCTATGGTTATATTTTTCCTTAGTTATGATAAAAATAAGTTACATATAAGGCTTTAGATTCAAAGATAGGATAGATGATAGAATATTTTCTATAACTTTTGCCAAATGTTAATAGACCAAATTTTGTAATTATGCTTATTGCTTAATAACTGTTTTGATACATGTAATTTGACAATGTTAAAGATAAAACTTTTTTTATTTACACAGAAACGATGAAACATTGAGAGATGCCATTCTGTAAATATGTTTATCGTACTGATTGATGAATAAAAGCATTGTCAGTGAGAACTGAATTTTAATCAGGCCAGGATGGAGGGCACACAGCAAGACTGATGCTGTGACAAGTTTGTTGTCAACAATCAGACCACTGTACACTTGTCAGAAGTAGAATAAAATTGTAGTTGCTAGGATTAATCACATGATAGTTGCCAAGATACACATTTGTTTGCATGTTATACAGGGTAGGGTATGAAAATTTATATTTAAGATAATTTGTCATATGAAGCTTCTACATGCTTCATAGATTTCCAGGGAAATAGAGAAACAGATGTGACTTGAAGCTCACTGACAGAGAGAGAGATGCAGTTTCTCACGGCCCAGTACCCTGAACACCCCTGATATGTGTCTTTCAAAGCAAAATAAACCAGATCAGTTCCATGATTATTTGTAAAACATGATGCTCTAGTCAGAACAAGATGCTCATTTTTAAATAGACTCATTGATTTTGCATGCTGTGATTCTTTCTGGTTATTCTAATACCACTGGGTAGTACTGGAACTGCCCCCTTGGGGGTAGAATCTGCCCCCAAGGATTGATTCCAAGCAATACTGGTAACAATAGAGGGACTACTTAAAATCAATGTCTGAAACATATGTTTAGTATCTCCAGGATATCAACAACTATTTTTTCTCTGAAGCTTAGCTGTGTGAGGACTGAAGTAGCATGAATGAGTGAGTCCTCAAGCTACACAGTGAATCTGGAGTGTAAACCAAGACAAACAGATTGCAGAGGCACTAAGTACCAGTGGGGGTCACAATGGAGCTAAAAATCAGCAGGAAAGAAATGAGAGAAGAAAAGGGGAACCCATATCCTCCATGTACTCCTTTTAAACAGTCGTTCTAGTTGTTATCTGAAGTCTCCAATTTTCAAACGATAAATTTTTTTGGCAAATATTGTACATATTTCTATTTTCTGGTCTGTTAAGACTTATCTATCTTTAATGTTGAAAATCTTTTTAAATAATATTTTCAGATCACATTTTCACTGACAAACTCTCCTTGGTCCTTCCTACCTCCTTACCATTCAACGCACAGCTGCAATCTTATGGAAAGGCAAATATTATTTCCTTGTGTATGAAAGTAGATTTTGAGTCCTTCTGACTTAGGAGCTTTTGAAATATCTACACAAAATAATTAACAGCACCTGTCACCAAGAGGACCAAATTTCTCAGGTTGGGATTCTATTTGTAAATTGAGATGTTAGCCTCATGTTTTATCCATAGGGTCTGCACAGGCCTCAGGAATGACTGACTACTTCCTCAGAAAGGATAAGGAATTAGAACTCAGCATCCTGCTGCTGGACACTCTACCTCCTCCTTCTCTAGCTGGACTAGGTATTTTTCTAAGAAGTAGCCTGCCCATGAATATGTAAATCACATGAATCTATGGTGGTAAATACAGGGAGGTCCACACAAACATCACCATATGATCACTGTCCTCTCCACAGTCACTCACCACACAGGTCCTGACCATGGGAAGGAGCTGGATCATCCTCTTCCTGGTGACAGCAGCTACTGGTAAGGGGCTTCAAGTTCCATACTTGAGGAGGGGCCATACACTCATGTGACAGTGACATTCACTTTGCCTTTCTCTCCACAGGTGTGCACTCCCAGGTCCAGCTGCAACAGTCTGGGCCTGAACTGGGGAGGCCTGGAGCCTCAATGAAGTTGTCCTGCCAGGCTTCAGGCTACACCTTCACGGATTACTACTCCATTACCTGGGTGAAGGAGAAGCCTGAACAGGGCATGGAGTGGATTGGAAAGATATTTCCTAGAGATGGTGACACTATCTACAATGAGAAGTTCCAGGACAAGGCCACACTAACTGCAGACACATCCTCCAGCACAGCCTACATGGAGCTCAGCAGCCTGACATCTGAGGACTCTGCAGTCTATTACTGTGCAAGACAAGAACACAGTGTTTCAACCACATCCTGAGTGTGCCAGAAACCCCGGAGGAGCAGGAAGCTGCCCTGTGACTAAGATGACAGAGAAGATCAGCATGGATACTTACTCAGAAATTAAGATTCTGAGTATCCGTTGCTCTTTTTCCTCCTCAGAGTCCTACAGTGTCTTGGCCATATTTTCAGAAGGACCAGTGGGGATAAAGTGGTGATGATTCAGGATGCTCCTACAGTACATCATACAGTGACCAGCTCATTACAAGGGAACACTACCACTGACATGATTTTGCTTTTATAGAACTGAAAGTACAAACTGTGGCAATAAATTATAGATATCTCTTAAGTAGAAAATGTTTTTTTCTGCTGTGCAAATGCAAAAAATGCAGAGTTGATCATTCCCTGTAGTGAGAATATTTTAAGATCAAAGCAAGAATGCTGTTGTGTTATTTTGTCCACAGAAAGCACTGTCCTTTCATTCTGATGTGAGTTGAGGTAAATTCAAATTGGAGTAGATACAGGAAGAAAAAAAGATAAGGAACGGTGCCCTCAGGGCCTAGATCAAGGTACTGTTTACATTGACCTAATAAGTCTAAATTTCCCTTTTTTTCAGAACCTCTCAACCACCCGGGTAGATGACGGAGGAAGTTCTGGGAGATGTCCAGGATCCGTTTTCTTTTGATGAGAGGTATTTGCAAAATTCACATCCTCAACAATGGATCTTCACTCTACCCTTCCCTAACAATGAAGGCTCCCAAAATATCACACTAATACAGTAAATGTTTCCAACTCTCGGCACCAAATGAGTAGATATAATTCATTAGTGATTCTTCTCACAAGGTTCTGAAATGTATAGATCAAAACACATTCACAATAAATTCAGACTCAGCCGTAATCCTACTACATCACATCAAGGAATGAAATCAAAGAATTCCTCTTGGTGTCCTTTAACCAAGAGAAAGCCCAAATTTGAGTTCTCTGAATCGTTCACCCCGTGTCTTCTTTCATTCTTGTATCGCTCTTATATGAGTCTAAATCTCTTGCCCCAACTCCATTTCCATTTCTCTTCCTACATACTCTCTCTCTCCCTCTCTCTCTCTCTCTCTCTCTCTCTCTCTCTCTCTCTCTCTCTCTCTCTCTCTCTCTCTCTCTCTCTCCTTCTCTCAGTCTCCTTTCTGTGCTACAAACATCACTCCATCAATACCTCACTGCTTTCTTCAACTATTCTGGGTATTCATTATATAAGATATATTTAAATGGATATTTTGTGTTTACATCAAATGAATGCCACAACACATAAACACACATATGTAATAGATACTCTTGATTCAGGATCGTGGAAGAGCACATAACTTAAGTTTATAACTGTGCAGTGTCTGAAGTAAAGTGGAATGTTGCATTGTTCTCTTAAAGGTAAGTTAAAGAAACAGGCCAAATATATAATATTATAGCATTCCTAATTCTTAAGTGGCCTCAAGGCATATTATTCATTTGGTCTGGGATGTCCAGCAAAGACATTAGCCCTTGAGAATGTAGGAGATATTTTTATGCATTTCCATGCCAGCATAATTTCTGTAAATTGATTTAAACTGGTATTAATTGAGTTTTCACAAAACTGACATAATACCTCTTAGCATGTCCATGCTAAATGAAGATAAGTTCTGACACTATGCATTATTTTCTAGTCTCTTATTTTGTGCATTCCTGTTCTCAGTTCCCTGTCCTACACTAAAGCCTTTACAGATATGGAACTACATGAATAAACCATCACTACTCACAGTCTGTTCATGGTATCACATTCTATAGAGTAATTTTTTTCGCATAAATGTTGTGGTACTTGGAAATCTCAATGTTTTGATGTCAGTGACATGTCCCTTTGGCTCAGAAAATTTACTTTAGGTGTTTCTTTAGCAGACATCCCTTCCCTATGACAAATATGGATTTTATATGCTTAATATGAATGTAATCCTATGGGAATGTGTTGTGGCAAGCCTGAGTACCCTAGGCCATTTCCGTTAAAAAATACAAACCTATATTAAATTTTAAATAATATTTGAAATATCAGTGACTTTATGATAAACCCTCCTGCCTCCTTCATCTGTAAGGCAGGGGTTGACCAGAAGGCGGGGAAATCTTCTGCTTCAGACTTCTGCATTGAAAGTCACTATCAAATGTACTGGAGGGCATTTGTCAAGAAGATCTAAGACCTAGGTTCAAGTACTTGTCTTATCCCTGAAGGCAATGTGATATTCAGACACTATCTCCTGTGCCAGGTAAAGTTGACATAAAGTTCCTGTCCTCGAAAGCCCTACATTCCTTTGCTCTCCTCTTTCTTATGTGCATAATGTCTACAGCACCATGGACTCTTTCAAATATTAGCCATAGAAGGGAAAGAGTGATTCCTTACCGATTATATTGGGGAAATTCTCAAAAGTAACTTAAGACAGATATGAATGCTTGCTACTTGTTGATTTTGAACTGGGTGGGCACATGATAGTTCACACGGATCACCTCAGAGGGAGAGGTGTGATTTTCTCAAGGAGAGATAAATTTCTGTATTACAAAAACTTCCTTATTATTTCTGGTATGGTTTATCACAATAACACAAGTTTGCTAGGACAATCTTCCCACCCTAATAGGAATTGCTGATAGACTTCACAGCTATTTATAAACATTTCATAGAAACCCAACAAGGAGTGAGAAACGTAAAATGATGACTATGATCCATCACCATAAACACAGGGACACAGTTTGTCACTTTATATTGTGAGTGTCAAATGATATCAATTCCATAAGATAAATAGCATTACTAAATATTTGCTGCCATGAGACAGCAAAAGCAAAAGGCAAAATAAATTAATTCTGCATAGACTGGGGACCAGGTGCAGAGGGGCCAGCAAGTTTGTTTCCTGACTCTACAGAGGGACTGTTCCTCTCAGTTAACCACATACAAGTCCCATGAGCCCATATGCTGTAGCAGTTAGAATGCTGGCCTTGAAGGATACAAGATCTGACAAAGATGAATACTACTAGGTCCTAAAATATATGTGCCTTACCTGGGAAGCTACACAGCAGAAATGACATAATTCCAAGGCAATGTCAGCCACCATGAAGACAGAATAGCTCACAGTAGAATGAATTAATCAATGGAAACCTAGCATTTGACTGTTTTTTTTCACATGAAGAGGCAGTGTCAAGGTTCTTCCTGCTAACCTTAATCTACAAATTACGAGTGTCACTATGGTGTGAAACGTTTTGAAAATATTTGTGGGATTTATTTCATGTGTATCACATTAAACTTCAATGGTTTTCTCTGTAATTTGTTCATATGAACTGTAAATATGTGAGAATAGGTTAATTATTCATCCACAGTCACTACATTGACTTCTATCTGTGTTTTTATTACTAGTGGTATATGCTTTATGAAATTTACTGCAACTTTCATTGCAACAGTATATATTATATAGGATATTGTATATATTTGTAATATTATATTTGGTTGGACTGTCTGCTTAATGAGTGTGAAGAAATCATTTTATGTCTTTTAAATAGTTTGAGGTTGACTTTATATCTTTCATATATCATTAAAGCTACAACTGTTTGTTCCTTAGTACCATTTGCATAGTGTACCTTTTTCCAACCTTTAACCTAAGATAGTGTGTGCCATGATGGTGATGCCTGTTTCTTAGGGCAACAAGAAGAATGGTCCCATTTTCTAATATAGTCCTCTACTTTGAAATATTTTATTATGATATGATGACTATGAATACTGAGATATTATTGGAAGAAGTATAATAATTCCTTCATTTTGTTGCTTCTGGTGTATTCTTAAAACTCTGGATTAAATTTTCTGAAGTTGTTACCTCATTTCCTGTGATGGTGAGTGCATTTTTTCTTCAGGCTGAATATCCCATTATTCTATATTCTCTGTGGAGCTGGTTTAGTGATCTTATGTTTCTTTTACCATATTTATGGGAAAAAGTTTTATTTTTCATTTAATTTTTACATATAGTTTTCCTATATGCAATTAAGTGGTTTGAGAGATGTCTCTATAAGTACTAGATATACATCTTTACAGGACTGTCTGAATTAAAATATTTCTTTCAATCATTCAGTTGCTAGTCTGATAGACTTGCCTTTATAAGTTATTTGAACTCTTTGTTATTTTTTTCGAGACAGGCTTTCTCTGTGTATCTTTGAAGTTTCCGTGGCCTTAGTCACAAAGATCTTCCTGCCTCTACCTCCTGAATGCTGGATTAAAAGTATGTTCCACCACCACCCAGCATTTTTTTACTTTCCCTATGAAACCTTTCTTATTTTGAGGCACAAATAACATCAATTCAAAAAGATTTCAAAACCTTTTTCATGATGGCATGTTGAACTTAGCCAAGTGACATTTCTGCATCTTTTGAAATAATTGCAATTTCAATCTTTGTATTTATTTAAGTGGTGCATGAACTGACTGATACATGTTGAACCAGTCTTGCTTTTGAGAGAGAAGTCCACCTTTGTTGTAATGTAAAACTCCACTATGCATGTGTCAGAACACTTCTTGATCATAGTCTTCATCAATGCCTTCTTGTGTATCTATTCAAGTCTGGGTTAGTCTACTTTAAGTAAACTGTACTGGATGTATATTAATGAGAATTATAGGTTCAGGAAACACAGGACCAGTGAGATTTTAATAGATGAGTGAGCAACTATGTTATAGCCTGAGAATTCATATGTAGAGTTGGAGGCATGTGGATGAATGGTTTTGGAAAAGCCTGGAATATTGCAGGACTTGAATACATGAACATGAATGAGGCGTAGGCTTATCAGGTAACAAATTGCAGAGTCTAATTATTAGTTTAGAGAACCAAGACCATGAAGAAGATTCCCTGACACATATATGTTTTTACATGCATGGGTTAATATCAGTGTGTTCAATTTGATTCCACTGGTCTTCTTATCAATTTTTGTGCCAATACCAAGCTGTTTTCATGACTATAGCTCTATAATAGAGCTTTGGAATCAGGGAAGGTGATGCCTCCAGACGTTTCTGTGTTGAATAATGTTGTTTTGGCAATACTGGGTCTTTTGTTTTTTTCATATAAAGTTGATTATTGTTCTTTTAAGGTGTGTAAAGAATTGTTCTGGGATTTTAATAGGTATTGAATTGAATCTGTAGATTGCTTTTGGCAAGATTGCCATTTTTACTACATTGATCCTACCTATCCAAGACCATGGAAGGCCTTTACATTTCCTGGTGTCTTCTTTAAATTCTTTCTTTAAAGAGTCATAATTCTTGCGACACAGGTCTTTCACTTGTTTGGTTAGTGTTTCCCCAAGGTAGTTTATGTTGTTTGTGGCAGTTTTAAAGTGTGATGGTTCTCTGATTTATTTCTCAGCCCTTTTATGATCTGTATATTTTAGGGCTACTGATTTTCTTGAGTTGATTCCTTATTTTTTAAAGAATTAAACCTTAATCCTTCTGTATGCTGTAGTATACCACTGAACTATGACCTCAGTTAAAATTTCTTACTTTTATTTAATGTGTACATTCATTATTCACTGAACCATATATAATGTTTCCTATAATTAACATATATTAGTTATTTTATGTCTTTATTTCCTATGAATGTATTGTTAATTTCTGATAAGAAAACAGTGGAGTTTACATGGGCAAACCACATTAAAGTAAGTTTGCAATACTATATTACTATTTATGAGTAAGATTCATGTTAACATTTTATTTTTCTTTCTTCTTTTCCATTACTTACTTTTTTGAAGAATAGTTTCACATATCTCAGCATAACTCAGAATGATTCTCCTACTAAGCAAATATTCTTTATGTATGCAGCACTGGAAGTGAACACAGGCCTTCAGCCTTGATAAATATTTTCTACCATCTGAGATAAGGCCCCTGGAAAATAAGTCATATTTGATACTATAAATGCTACCTCACTTTATCTCAGGTATATGCACCATTAATTCTGTCTTCTAGCACTCTCATCCCTTAGCTCATGATATAGAAGGAAGACATGCAAATTATGTACCCTTCTGCTCATGAAAAGGAGCCCTGGCCCTACAGCTCCGACAGAGGCATCCAGCTCTGGATGCACGGGTCCTCCCATTCTGTGGTCATCACTGAACACTGACCATTCATCATGGAGGTCAGACTGAGTTGGGTTTTCCTTGTTGTTCTTTTCAAATGTAATCTATAGAAAAGTAGAGATACTGAGTGTGTGAGTGGACACCAGTGAGAGGGACAGCAGACGTTTGTGTCAATTTACAAACAGAATTCTCTGTTTGAAGGTGTCCAATCTGAAATGCAGCTGGTGGAGTCTAGAGAGGCTTAGTATAGCTGGAAAGTTCCTGAAACTTTCCTGTGCATCCCTGGATTCACTTTCATCAATGCCTGGATAAGCAGGGTCTGACAGGCTCCAGGGAAGAGGTTGAAGTGGGTTTCAGAAATTAGAGGCATAGTTAATGATTATGAATATACTCTGGGGATTCTTTGAGTTGCAGATTCACCATCTCAAGAGATGACTCAAAAAGCAGTGTCTACCTGCAAATAAACGGCTTAAGAGCTGATGACAGTTCAGTCCCAGTTCTGGGGTCTCAACTCCATCTGATAGTGTCCCAGATGGTCTCTGCACTTGTGGTTTATAAATGTCTGTAACATTTGTGGAAACAGAGTTCTATTTTTTCTTAATTAGGAACCACCATATACCACACTGTCTAAATGAACTAAATGCTAAAATTCACAGCTGATAGCAGAAATGATTCTACATATCCCTGATAGAAAAGATTCTGCAGAGGTCACCAGGGTCAAATACTTAGGAAGGTCAGAAGTATTTGTGAGGCTACAATGTCAATGAGTTTCACGACAGATCTTAAGTTAGTCTGATTATGACAGTGTTTGGGATTAGGGGATGTCAATACAGACACACTCTGTAACCTGTACACCTGAATAGGTCTCAAATATTTCTCCTGTTCCTATTCTCTGCAAGCCTTGATTTAAATAGAAAGAAGCTGTCTCTTAGGAAGCATGAAAACAATTCCACTGAACTGAGGCCAAGACTTTCTCTTGGCCACTCTTGGGTCTTTAAACCATTATGTCAACATGGAATCATATGAGATAGAGACAGATAGAGAGAAAGTCACAGACAGAGTGCTAAAGAGATAGATGATACATTGATAGACAAATATATAGATAGATTGATAGACTCAAGGAAACAGAGATAAGAGAAGGATTTACAGTTTTACCAATGCAAATGTACAGGACTATAAGGAAGGTATTTTGTTATGCTACAACCTCATATAGATGTAACAAACATGATGTCTGGAATAAAGAATATCACTTAAACTAGCCCTTATTTACCTGGCCTTGACATTAAGGTTACTTTAAAAGTACAAAATACCCAATATAGGTAAAACTTATCTTGTTAAAGACTGTGAGCATTTTCTGGGTGGTAGTGGTGCAAGGCTTTAATCCCAGGACATGCAACGACTCTACAAATACCACAATGATGATCTGGCTGATAATGAACCATGACTGTCCCTTTTCTAAGATTGACTGTTTTAATCCTCTTATTTCCAATTAGTCAGAATTATTTTACCTTGTTAATCTTGACTGCAAATATTAAGAAAGGTCCTAGAAACATGTGTTAGTCCCCTATTTTTTGTGCTTCCTAGGTAAGGCAGGCGAATCTGCAAAAATTATCCATGGATAGGAATGAAGCAGAATGGAAGCTGACCAGAGTTTTGAAGGTGTGTAGGAGTTGGGCAGCATGCATAGGTAAAGGAAGTTTGTGGATCATGGATGAGCATGTGTAGGTAAAAAAGTGTGTACAAGAGGGGCATCATGCACAGGTAAAGGTGTATGAACCAGTTGATTAGCCACCTGTGTAAACATTTTTTACACCAATGCAGATTGGTGGCTCTTTGTTTTATTTTCCTCAGTCGATACAAGACGTAAGAGAGATTCAGAGAAAGACATTGGAATTGAAAGGTGATTCTCTCTCAGCATTACATTATAAGATTAGAGATCAACAGCACAAGGATTTCAAACAGCCAAGCATAAGTGATCAAGTCACCATACAGGAACAACTGTCACATGACAGATGTCCTCTAGACTGTTTAAGAGCTGACTGGAATACTGTGGGAATGATACATTTGGGGGAGATTTAATGAAGTGATAGTCTCATATGTTATGCATTTACCCTTTGTGATGCAGATGTTAAATTCATGGTCATCTGGTATGAGAATTAACCCAGAGCAACTAGAAAGACTTGGATAATGCAGAATTGAAGCCTGGTCCTCAATTGCAGTGGACCTCAATTGGTGGAAAGATGAGGCTAGGACCCCTGAACAATATCATAGTCTAGAAGTACTGAAACACTTTAAAACCAATTTCTTGGAGAGGGTGATTATGCTAGTGTGTGTGTGTGTGTGTGTGTGTGTGTGTGTGTGTTGTTCACATGTGAACCTGCATGTGCTTCATGAGTTTTTAATGTTATGGATTATTTACATTTTGTTTTATTTGCAGTTTGATTTCTAAAGAGAGTGGTCAGGGTTGGGGTGGGGGGAGAAGGCCTGAATTTGCAGTGCTGAGAAGATGTGAGAAATTGGAGGATATGAGAGAATTGTGATCAGAATGTATTGCATATAAATATTATTTTTCAATGAAAAAATGTTACCTGGCACCTATTCTTTCTTGTGTTTATTATTCAATTTCAAATACGCTAAGGCTAGTTATCTATTAAGAGTCTTGCCACTTGTTTGCCAGGAAACATATCTGTCTTGCAGGGAAGAATTGTAGTAGAAATAGTACACAGCTTTGAAAAGATTCATGACATTTCACCCTCTGTAGCCGGAACAAGTTCTTTGGGAAATAGGAGCATCAGTCAGCAATGAGGAAGTCTAAAATCAGTTGCAGCTTGAGACACTTGTGTCTTATATACATCATGTATGACCTGTTAAACATTAAGGTCTATTCATGTTGATATGGGGGAAAACCCAAAGCAATGACAGTAGCATGTATATTTTTAGGAAGTCTGAAACTCTGAATAAAAAAACAACAAAACAATGGCTTCTGTTTTCCTATGCATTCGGGTTAGCTTTCGAGGCCTGTACTGTTACAGTACCAATATTCCTGTAAGATGAATACACTGGTAAGTATTTTAAAATGGAATTACAGTTAGTGTTTAAACCAGTCTTAGTTTTGAATACAGATTGAATGTTTAAATCAGTTTTAAATTTAATCACAGATTTACTGACAGATTAAATGCCAGATTTATGATTACCATTAAATTATGGACCAAGTGTCATGTCATATTCTTCAAATATGTATTTTGAAATTTTCATAGTTTGTGACCTTAGTTTCTAGTGATACATTTATGTTTGTTGTTAGCAGTGAAACATACTGAAATAAAATATAATAATCTATAACATGAACCATCACATCATAGTTAGAAAGGCAAATAAGCAAATGAAAAGAGCCCAAGAGAAGTCACAAGAATCAGAGAATCAGAGACCCTCTCAGTCATTTACTCATGAGCCTTGTATAATGAAAAATAGTAATTTGGACCTTTTCAATATGTAATATTAATATATTTTTCAAAGTTAAATTTACCATACATGAGTAAAATTTTATATTCTATTCTTCTCCTGTTCTCTTTCATGTATATTCATATATATTATGTTATGTATTATATAGATATGACTAAATATATAAATAGAAGCATCTCAGTCCATATGATATTACTTGTAAATGTGTTTTCAGGTTTTTTTGTATTGGTGTACTCTTCTTCATAGTTCCTTAGTTATCTGTATTCTTTGATTAAGGTTGAGATCAGGTCTACTGCCCTCCTTTTGTGTTAGAATATCTACTGATGTCATTATTGTTTAAGTCACACTTCAGCAACCATGTTTGTTAGATTTAATGGGTATTATCTAATATCTCTAAGAGACATAATCCTACATCATATTAACTGTTATTCTTTATCATACAATTTTTTCTACTTTTGCAATGATCTCTGAGTCTTAAGAACAAGATTTATCCTATAGGTCTATCAGTTTGGGCTTGCCTGCACAACTGCACATTTTTCTCTGTTATGATATTCTGTAGTGGTCTCCATGTGTTACAAAGAGAAGATGCTTGAAGAATGGAATTGACTTATTGGTGGGTATAAGGATGTAGGCAGAGGCTATGCTATTTAGTAAATTGGAATTTATAGGTTCTTCTCCAACACATATGACTTGATTCACACTTGATTTTGGCTACGTTTGTAGAACCAGGCATAATTTTCTCTTCACTGAGTAAGCTTTACTTCAAAGAGTCATTTCATAACATCTATTATCAACATTCTTAACTTTATTTCCAATATCTTTTCTAGAATTCAGCTTCATGATATATTTTGGTTTTATTGTTTTAATTTTCTACAGAATATTTATTTTAAATAATTTAATCTTGGAGAAATATTGTTCACACAAATCTCCAAGTTTATATTTGTGCTCCCATCTTAATAAATGCACATTGAGTACTATGCCATACATAATTGTGTCACAGTCTCTATCTTTAATAAACTAAAGACTTTATTTAAATAACCAGGTTCTTCCACATTCTGTCTTCTATCCCAGACACTGCACAACTCTCTGTATAGACATTGGAGTTACTACCCTGATGTTTGATTGCATTAGAAAAGAGGCCCACACATAGGATGCCATCCAGTTTTATGTTCATTTTCTAATTGGTGGTATCCCAAATGATCACTTCCTGACTGTTACCCCACACTGCAGATGCCTCTAGGTCTTAAGGCATTTGTACCATTTCCTTTGTGAAAGCTGTTGTAAGTAGTTTTACTCTGTGGAACTCTTGGACCTCAAACTGATGGATGTGAGGCCAGCATGGGACTGATCCATATCCCCTAAATTTGGGTGTCAGCAAGGATGCCTTGGCAATCTCTGGGGCCTTGGGTAACAGACCAGTATTTATCCCTGGCATACAAATGGACTTTAAGATTCCATCTCATATTGAGGGATGCTCTCTCAGCCTGGACACATGGGAAAGGGCCTAGGCCCTGCCCAGGATGAAATGACAGACTCTGGAGACACCCCATGGAGGGCCTCACGCTCTCTGCGGAGCACACTGGGGATTGGGTGGGCGAGCAGGAGGTGAGAGGGAGCTGTGATTGACATGTGAAGCAAGCTTATTTCTAATTTAAATTAAAAAAGAAAACTTCTATATAATGTATAGTATTCCAAGTAGGTTGATAATGGTTTTTCCTAGTGATGTCATCTTTAACTGGAAATCAGTATAGAAACGAAAATCTCATTTTTGATCTGCCTTGTCACTGTATAATTTATTTTCCTAATATTTTATTGTTCTTATTTGTACTTAAATGAAATTTGCCTTGGGAAAATATACTTGACCTTTATATTTTTCATCCAATTAATTTCACAAGTTCTTTCTGCCTGTTGTTTAATTAAATGCCCAGAAACATTAACTATGGGGAACTCAGTTTAAGATAAAGTATCCAGGTGTTATCTTCAATTTCTTCTTTTTTAGCTTTTTAAAAAATAACACTTGTTTATTTTAGAACACTCTATTGCATGTCTTTGATGAAGTATGTAATGATTCCCTATTTATCAATTTCAATGTATGTCTTGAGGTTTACAGAGTGATATTGAGATATCTCATTCTACCTTAGGTCATCACACACTGTAATGTGTACATTACAGAAGTAAGGGTACCTCTTCCTAATTTTACTTATTTACTTCACATGCTATAAAATATATTATGTGCTTATTGTTCATGCTTTTTTCTTTTATTAGTAATTTAGTGTTTCAATAGTGTGTGTGAGTGTGTGTGTGTGTGTGTGTGTGTGACAGAGAGAGAGAGAGAGAGAGAGAGAGAGAGAGAGAGAGAGAGAGAGAGAGACCTGCTCAAGTCTTTCTTGGATCCCTGTGTTTGAGGATACATGACAAATATCAAGTCAATTCCTATATATATATATATATATATATGTATGTATGTATATATATGCCTGAGATTTCCTTATACACCTGTTTTTTCACCTACATATTGGTTTTCAGTTACATCAACTTTGACATCCACTTTTCCCTGTCTGCCCTCTCATCCCTCTGCTGTCTTTCTTTCTCTCCTTCCTTACTCTTTTGTTTATGGACCTATATGTAGAACCATCTTGAATTTTCACCACATGTGACCTTGGGCTAATGGTCCTTTGTGGATTAAAATTTCCTGACTCCTCTCTTTGACTCTATCTTCTGGCAGGCTTTGATTCCACAAGGTTCAGAAACTCCATTACTTACAATTTCTACCATGATCCTGAGTGTCTGAAGAGAGGAGTGGGAAGGAACTGTAGGTGGTATGTAATTAAATTAAACAATTTAACAAAAAGCCATACTAACAGAAGAAATGGAGTTCCCAACCTCAGGAGGGAGCTAAACTTAGGACTGGAGCAGACTCAGTTAGTGCTAAATGCACCAGGACTTAAGTCAACACAGTGAAAGAAAATAGCTCAGGAGCGTGTACCAGAGCAATGACTTCTTCCCTCTATAACACAGGACATGAAGAACTGGGGTGAAATTAAACCTAAATGCATCTTTTGTTTGTGACTATTAAAAGAAATAGATGATAGTTAGTGTTTGCGAAAGCATAGCCTAGTATGACACAAAAAAATCCCTATCATTGTCTTTATTGTCATACTCTCTTGGCCCATTTAGAAAGAAAAAATAACATGCCATCTCTTCCCTCCAACTACAGAGCTTGCTGTATAACAGGAAGACATTCAAATAGGGCCTTTCTCTTGTCATGAAAACCAATCCAGTGCTGACTCTGAATCCCAGGCAAAGGAGTCCAACCCTTGAATTCCACATCTTACTAATAAGTGATCAGAACTCAACACAGTTCACCATGATTTTGAGGTGATTTTGGTTTTCCTTGTTAATATGTTAGAAGGTAATTTGTGAAGAAGAGATATTGGATGTGTTAGTAGACATTATCAGTATAGATAATAAGTTTTATGGCAGTTTAGTGACAGGATTCTCTGTGTTAGTTAGTGTCCAGTCCTAGGTGCAGATGGTGAAGTCTGGAGGTTGCCTGGTGCAGTCTGAGGGTCCCTGATACTCTCCTGTGTATCCTCTGGGTTCACCTTCAGTGACTACTGGATGAACTAGTTCTGTGAAACTCCAGGAAAGAAACTATAGATATTAATAAAGAAAGCAGTACCATAAACTATGCACCATCCCTGAAGGATTGATTCACCATCTCCAGAGACAATGCCAATAACACTCTGTACCTGCAAATGAACAGTGTGAAGTCTGAGGACACAGCCATGTATTACTGTGTTAGAGGCACAGTGGAGGGAATCTCTGTGTGAACCCAGACATAAACCTCACTGTGAGGCTGCTCACAGCAACCAGGGGGCATACAGCACACACAGAATATAGGGTCATCCCAAGGAATTGTCCAGACAGGGTTAGATGAAGCACCCCTGTCAGGATACTGGGCTGTATTTTTCCTGTTGTTTCCTGGAAAATATTTTATCATGTATGATCTGAAGGGAACCAATCTCCTCAAAACATTACATGTTCTCCAATGAGTCAAGTATGCCATGAACAAGATATAAACTGACAACTGTGAGGATATAAAGGATCCTGACATAGTCATTGAGATAGCATGATAAGGAGGTTTGTGGACAATGCTAAGAGGTTTCATATTCTAGGCAGAGTCTTGGTCAGATTTCTTGATTGTAATGGTCATGAGATTTATGTTTAAGGGGAAACCAAGACAAAGTCTGGCCAAGATCATTGCCATAAACCCTAGTAGGTCTGAAAACTTCCATTCTCTCCTCTAAAGACTGTGCACTTCAGTTTCAGGTGTGACCCATATGTACTTTTAGCTAATTCAATTTATTACTGCATGATGTTCATCTCTGTGCATCATGGAAATTTGTTTAAACTGATCCGTACAGTTGTTTTAAGCTGTGAATGAGTGCAGTATCTAGAGTTTCAACTCTGGGGGACAAACAGATTTGTCATTGAAGCTTATGGACAGGCCTTTTGTGCTTAATTAATGAACTTCATGTTTGGAAGAAACCCTATAGTAAAGATGAGTTATAAGGCAGGAAGTGAAAGACAGCCAAGTACTGCCTCTGGCCTCTATATGTGTGTGCACACAAACCACACTGAACTATGTGCACAACTATACACAATGGAAAGAGTTTAAACAGCACAGAGAGAGAGAGAGAGAGAGACAGAGACAGAGACAGAGACAGAGACAGAGAGAGACAGAGAGAGAGAGAAAGACAGAGAGAGAGAGAGAATGAAAGGGAGCATAAGTGTAGTTGAAAAACTAATCTGACGATTCAAAACAAAAGAGGTAGCATTTGGTTCATCAATTTTCTTCACTGTGGTGTTCCATAAAATACCAAGTGTTTTAATTTCTACATGAATTTTTGCACGGTAATAATCACCTTATAATACAAGATACCCTACTCCAGAAACCATCAATGGTTGAATGGCTGAACATGTTTGGTATTTCCATAAAATACCACATTGTCTCTCAACATGTAGCATTCATGTAGCGACTTCTATGTCACACCATGTATAAACCTGTAGGAAATTAATAGTGAAAAGAAACACAGACTATTTTTGTTTACATAACATTTCCATCTCCATGAGACTCAAAGTCAGATAAACCCTAGAGATGGGCAGACAAATGAGGAAGTCGGCCTAGGAACATTGGTTTAATTAAGGAATGCATGACTTTCTTTGAGTCTAACGTAATGTTAGGAAGTAGGTAGAAAGGGGTATCCCCAGCATTGTGAACAATATAATTTTAAGGTTTCTGCTCACAAAAATGGTTACTCTTGTGAATTTCACACAAGTCTTGAACATGATGAACATGGAATTAAATGACAAACAATAATTTGAATTGAAATTTTAAAACCTATGAATTGTAGAGTGAATATATTCGTACACTCACATGGAAAAACATTCTGAATGTGGCTGTTACTTCATGCCAGAGTTAGGCAGAGGCACAGAGGATGACAGAGACAAAAATGTTCACTATCCTGTCCTGTGTGACATGTGAGAGAAACATCTAAGACTAATTCTCTAAGCTATGTCACAGATTGTGACACATCTGCATCCCCTCAGACCAAAAATCATTTAACAGCATAATTGAAATTATGAGATAAAATGAATCATCTATCAGAGGAGAGATCATTATCTGGCAAGGGCAACAGCTAAATGCTCGGTAAAGGAACTGTTTCACATGGCACAAGCAGTCCCCAGTGCTTGTGCAAATCTCATGTTAATAACAGAAGTAAACAAATATGATTTTGATTGTCAGAAAATGATGTTTTTGAAGTCTCACATACCCCAAGTTCAAATCGTTAAGTGTCTATGAGACAGGACTTTGCTCTGTGTACAGGGAGCTACCGTGATGCTCTCACCATAAGCCTGGGACAAGCACATTGCAGGGAGTCAGTGTTACATCAGGGAGCACCAAATCCCCATGGTTTCAACCTTATCATTGAGCAGGTGCACAGAAGGCCAGAGAGCACTTTCTGTGAGCCTTGGCTTCCTCTCCAGGCCCAGTCTACAAAAGTAACTGCAGGACCTTGGCGCTGGAAGTTGTTGACTTCCTTTATGCCTGGTTTATGCGCATTGCACTCTGGTACTCATCTCTTTTATTTCCTGTTTCACTCCAACTGTTTATATTTTCATCATCTTGAAATTGCTTTTCCTTAGTCCACATTATCAGCACAGAAGACCATGCATATTTAAACAACACTGCTCACTTTAAGTCAATGTGAGACATCCCTAGCATTTCTTATCCCTCAGCTGCCTGCTGATAGCTCTGCTTCTGATGAGTCCAGGCACTGTATGCTTCCATCAGTCAATGTACTGTTGCTCTTTGTATCACATTACATGTATACAAAGAGGAAAGTAGGTAGAAATAGATTCCTGTAATGTCAAGCATTCTTGTTAAGTTTGAATTAGAAAAGAGCAGAAATGAGACTGAAATGAGCATAGACTTGTCATGTGATTTTCAGCTATCCAGAAGAGATGATCTTTGCTGCAGTTTCACCATATTTTGTCTGTTACTACACTACAATTAATAAATCCATATTTTATATTTTAGTGTGAGGTTTTTGCAAATAAGTTCATTTAGTGTTAAACTGGTCTGTTTTCACAAATTTATAATTCTAGTTACGTGTTCCTGTCGTTGTGTTGGCATGTGAACAAGATTGTAGGGTCCCAAGGAGGCCGATGAAGTTGACACCCCATGGAGCTTGAATCATACATGGTTGTAACATAACTTATGAGCTACCTAGAAGTCAAACGCATGTCCTTTGTAAATCAGTACATTTTTTATAACCGCTGATCCATCTCATAATTTCTCGAAAGTGCAATTTATTATAAGCCTGAGTCACCATTTTAATTATAGTAATCTTTAAGTGTTATATTAACACATCATTTCCTCCAAACCTCCACATAGAATTCCTTGCACTTTTTCAAATTTATAATATATATTACATGACATATGTAAAGTGAGAGTACAGATTTCATAATTCTATATAGAAATATACCTTATTTTTACATGCTTCTTAAGGAATTGTTAGACTCTGACATGGGAGTGTATGGGACCATAAGAGTTCAAGAATAACACACATTTAGAAGCAGTAGAAAAGAAAGGACTGATGAAGAGGACACAGTGTGCAGAGGGCAGTCTCCACTGGTGAGGATAAAATTCCTGAATCTGTGTACACAATGGGACAGGCACATGATGAATAGAATACATAGGCCACCATTGCCCTGTTGCATGGAATCTAGCAGTGAGAAAGTGAGATGCACAGGCTAAGATGTCCCTGTAGACCTGGCTCAAATAGAGGCCTGGGGACAACAAACCAGTGTGAAAGCATAAACACTAGACACTGAAAGATATGGTATTCCCTGCCTAGAGTCTTAGATTTTGTATGTTAGGTTTACATTCAGTTTGGTTCACTCCCTGGTCATATGCAAATGAGCCCTATGCAAAGCCTTTGTAATAGAAATCTGAGGCTCATAGCCCTCACCCAGCAAGGGAGTCCCTGATTGGTCTCAGGAAACTACTGTGTGCCAAATTCATACAGCATGGATTGGGTGTGGAGGCTCCTTTTCTTGCTGACAGCAGGCCAAAGTAAGATATCAGACCCCAAAGCGGCAGGGTAAACTGAGGCAGTTCTATGACCTCTCACTTCCCCATGTCCTCTCCACAGGTGTCCAAGCACAGGTCTGTCTGGTCCAGTCAGGAGCTGAGCTGAAGCAGCCTGGGTCAGTCAGTGAAGATCTCATGCCCGGCATCAGGGTATACCTTCACAAGATATGCAATACACTGGGTGAAGCAGACACCAGGACAGGGTCTAAAGTACATGGGATTCATGAATACCAACAACGGGAATCCAACATATGCTGATTAATTCAAAGGATGGTTTGTCTTCTCCTTGGGCACCTTTGTCAGCACTGCATACCTGCAGATCAGCAGCCTCCAGAATGGAGACACAGACATGTGCAAGAAACACAGTCTGAAAACTACATCCTGAGACTGTCCAAAACCCTGAGGGAATGTGGTTCTTGTGTGCCCAGACAGCAACAGAGAAAATATCCTACCCTGAACCATGGCTAGGATTATAACATTAGTAATTCGACTCATGGGAAATTGATTGAATATTCACAGTACTGTGTTGACAACCAAGCCACATGAAAAGGTGAGAGACATTGTATAACATTACTAATTGTGTATAAAGCCTACCCCATATAAATGCAGTAACCTTTGACAAACAATTCTGAAATCATGTATTAAAACAGTAAAATTAGCCTCTATCACACTGTCAGGAAGTTTTACACTCCAGTGATCTAAACGCTTGCAAATAAGAGTGCAAAGGAGACAGCTCTGCTGGGAAGTGCTGGCCTACAGAGAAGCTACTGTTGAAAACAGACATCTGTTCTTGCATTACGTCTGTTTAGGTTCCTCACAATGAATGTGTGTATTTGGAGATAAAACATACATACCAAAAGAACTGAATATTCACCAGTGATTAATGCTATAATACAGTGCAATTTGATTACACTCACACAAACACACACACATTACACAAATACATACACATGTACAACATTCTCCAATCATCACTGGAAAAATAATAAGAAGTAATTATCAAGTACATAAGTAAACTATAAAAGGAAAATCTTGTGCTAGTAAAAAATTGTATTTGAGTCTTGATTCTGATAATTCAGACATGGTGGAAAGAGAGACAGACACACACACACACACAAAGAGAGAGAGAGAGAGAGAGAGAGAGAGAGAGAGAGAGAGAGAGAGAGAGAGAGAGAATGAATGATAATGAAAGGGAATACTAATTTTACTTATAGAAATAGGTCAATACACAAAACATTTAGCTTTTGGTCCATCAATCTGCCTCATTGTGGTGGTGTTCCATAATGGGATTGTTACAATATTTTTTCCTCAATATGTGTTTTTTATTTAAATTAGAAACATGCATGCTTCATATGTCAATCCCAGCTCCCTCTCCCACTCTTCCTCACATGTCCCTCCACTGGCCCCACCAGCCCCACACCCAATCCCCACATCATTCCCCAGTGAGGGTGAGGCCCTCCATAGGGAGATATACAAAGTCTATCATTTCATCAGTGCAGGAACTAGGCCCTTCCCCATGTGTCCAGGCTGAAAGAGCATCCCTCCATGCGGAATGGGCTCCCAAAGTTCATTCATATGCCCTGGTAAACAATGATCTACTACCCAAGTCCCACAGATTTCTGAAGCTTCCTCACTGACACTTCATTCATGGAGTGTACAACAGTCCCCTGTTGGCCTCTCAGGCATCTGTCTAGGTTTCAAGAGCTCCCCCTTGTTTGGTCAGCTGTCTTGGTGGGTTTCACTAGCACCGTCTTCATTTTTACACAGATAGTCATAATTTTATAATACATGGTACTCTATTCCACAAAACGTCAATAGTAGAATGAATGAAAATATGTGTTATTTCCATAAAATGATATGATATCTTCTCAACATTTAGCATGCACGTAGTAATATCTATGCCACATTTTGGATGAACCTGGAGGAATTAAAAGTGAAAAGAAACATAGACTATTATCTCAAATATCACATTTTCATTTCTGAGTCTCAAGGCCAGATAATCCCTAGTGATGTACTGGCAAATGGGGGGGAGGACATGGAACATGGGGTATGAATGAGGTATGCACTGCTTTCTTCGAATCTGATGTAATGTTAGGAAGTAGAGAGCTCGGGTATATCTGTTAACTTCCATGAATAAAACAATCATGTGGTTCTGAGCGAAGATCAGAGATGATGACACACTGAGACACTTGGAAGCACAGAAAATGTCAGAGACAAAAATGTCCTTACACTTGTCCTGTGTGAGATGTGGAAAGAAACATTTAACCAAGACTCTAAGCCATGTCATATATTGGGACACAATTGTGTCCACTCACAGCTGAAATCAATTAACATCATAAAGAAATTAAATCATCTTTCAAAGGTGAACTCATTATCTGTAAAGGTCTACATACAAATGCTCTTGGTAAACCAACTGTCACTTTCTACAAGAAGTCACCTATGCTCATGTGATCAACATGCCAATAGCAGAAGTAAACAAAACCAAGATTTAAAGCATAATCTGAAATTATGTGAAAATTAGGTAATTCTGAAGTCTCTCATTCCCCAAGTCCAAATAGTAGAGTGGCTCTGAGACAGGATTCTGTCTTGGGTACAGAAAACCTTTATGATGCTTGACCATCAGGGTGGGACCAGAATGCTGCAGGGAGTCTGTGTTATATCAGGGGCATAATATCCCCATGGTTTCACCTGTATCCTTGAGCAGGTTCACAGAAGGCCAGAGAGCACTTCCTGTGAGCCCTGGCTTCCACTCTGAGCCCTGTTTGCAGAGCAAAATGGAGGACCTGGGAGCTGGCAGTTGTTGATTACATTTGGGAGGACTGATGACCAAAGGGATTAAGACTGGGCTGGTTTAACCCCCAGAAACAGCTGACCTGACAAAGGTTAACTCTTGAATCCCAGGCATCAGCCTGGGAATCCAGCATGGGACTGATCAAGACCCCCTGAATGTGAGTGTCAGTGAGGAGGCCTAGGCAATCTATTGAGCCTTGGGCAACAGATCAATACCCATCCCGAGTATACACACGGACTTTGGACTCCCATCCAACAATGTGAGGTGAACTCTCACCCTGAACTCTTGGGGAAGGGTCTAGGCCCTGCCCTATATGAAATGACAGACTATGGACACCCCCATGGAGGGCCTCACCGTCCCTGGGGAAATGAGGGGATAATGGGGGGGTTGGGGGAGGGCACTGGAGGAGGGGAGGGAAAGGGAGAGGGACCTGGAACTGACTTGTGAAGCAACCTTGCTTCTTATCTAAATTTAAACTGAAAAATAAATAAATAAATAAATAATTTTAAAAAAAGCATTTGTCTTGCCAGAACATGGACCGTGCAGCACATATGTCTGGTTTATGCACACTGCACTCCGATATTAATTTATTAATCTCCTGTGGCACTCCCAATATTTAATTTTGCAACCTTTTATATTCATGGTTCCTTAGTCCACTCTATCAACACAGACCACATTCCGTATTCAAACAATACTACTTCACTTTTAGTCAGATGTGAGACATCCCTGCACATCCACTTTTTCTCTCTCCTCTCAGCAGCCTGTTCATAGCTCTGTTTCTGATGGCTCTAGGCACTGCACGTTTCTATCAGTCAATTCTCTGTTGCTCTTTGTATCTCATTATAAGATTCAAAGAGGGAAGTAGGTGGAATGAGATTCCCGTAATATCAAACAGTCTTGTAAAACTTGAATTAAAATGTCAGAAATAAGATTAAAGCAATCATAGGCTTGTCATGAGATTTCCAATTTATCCAGAAGGCATGGTCTATGCTGTACTTTACTCAAATTCATTATCGGTTACAAGACTACAAGAAATGAATCCATACTTCATGTTTTAGTGTGAGATTTTTCACATGAGTTGATTTAGTAATGAAGTATTCTGTTTTCCAGAATTTGTAACTGCAATTATGTGTTCTTGTTTTTGTCTTGGTATGTGAACAAGACTGTAGGTGACTAAGGAGATCGATGAAATTGAATCCCCATGGAGGCATAATT
This sequence comes from Mesocricetus auratus, assembly GCF_017639785.1. NCBI lineage: Eukaryota > Metazoa > Chordata > Mammalia > Rodentia > Cricetidae > Mesocricetus > Mesocricetus auratus. The sequence continues at coordinate 5,475,221 of NW_024429186.1, forward strand.
AGAGGTGTTTGTAAGCCACCTGATGAGCAACCTAGAAAGCAAACTCATGTCCTCTGGAAATCAGGACATTTTAATACCTACTGAACTTTCTCATCATATCTGTAAACTGTTCTGAGTCACTGTTTACTGTTTTAATTATACTAATGTCTAGGTTTTGTATTAAAATATAATTTCCTCCAAACCTCCTCATTGAATCCTTTGCACTTTTTCAAATTTATAGCATTTATTACATGACTTAGGTAAAAGTAGAGAACATGTTTCATAATTCTAGTTAGAAATATACCTCATTTCTTTTTTTTACTCATATTCTTTTTTTTATTAATATTTTTTTATTTTCCATTTTAAATTTAGATAAGAAACAAGGTTGCTTCACAAGTCAGTACGAGGTCCCTCTCCCTTTCCCTCCCCTCCTCCCGTGCCCTCCCCCCCATCCCCCCCCCGTTATCCCCTCATTCCCCCAGGGAGGGTGAGGCCCTCCATGGGTGTGTCCATAGTCTGTCATTTCATATAGGGCAGGGCCTAGACCCTTCCCCAAGAGTTCAGGGTGAGAGTGCACCTCACATTGTTCTATGGGAGTCCAGACACCGTGTGTATACTTGGGATGGGTACTGATCTGCTGTCCAAGGCTCAATAGATTACCTAGGCCTCCTCACTGACACCCAGATTCAGGGGGTCTTGATCAGTCCCATGCTGGATTCCCAGGCTGATGCCTGGGATTCAAGAGTTAACCTTTGTCTGGTCAGCTGTTTCTGGGGGTTCAACCAGCCCAGTCTTAATCCCTTTGATCATCAGTCCTCCCTCTCTGATACTGGCTTTCTTGAGTTCAGCTCAGTACTTAACCAGCCAGTAAATGAAGTTTCTGTTTCCCAGACTCTCTGGCAATAGGATTGTAGGCTGGCACTCCCCAGATCTATGTCTAAAATCCATATATGAGAGAGTACATGCCATGTTTCTCTTTTTGTGACTGGGTTACCTCACTCAGGATGGTTTCTTCTAGTGTCATCCATTTGCCTGCGAATCTCATTCCATTATTTTTTTCTGCTGAATAGTACTCCATTGTGTAAATGTACCACATTTTCTCTATCCATTCTTCGGGTGAGGGACATCTAGGTTGCTTCCAAGTTCTGGCTATTACAAATAAAGCTGCTATGAACATAGTGGAACAGACCTCTTTGTTATATGAATGGGCATCTTTTGGATATATGCCTAAGAGTGCAGTTGCTGGGTCTTGTGGTAGGTTTATTCCCATTTTTCTGAGGAATCTCCATACTGCTTTCCAAAGTGGCTGAACCAGTTGGCACTCCCACCAGCAATGGAGGAGTGTCCCCCTTTCACCACATCCTCTCCAGCATAAATTGTCATTGGTGTTTTTGATTTTAGCCATTCTGACAGGAGTGAGATGGTATCTCAGAGTTGCTTTGATTTGCATTTCCCGGATGGCTAAGGATGTTGAGCACTTTCTCAAGTGCCTCTCAGCCATTTTAGACTCCTCTATTGAAAACTCTCTATTTAGTTCTGCAGCCCACTTCTTAATTGGGTCCTTTGCTGTTTTGGAGACTTGCTTCTTGAGTTCTTTGTAAATTTTGGAGATCAACCCTCTGTCAGATGTGGGATTAGTGAATATTTTTTCCCATTCTGTGGGCTGCCTTTTTGTCTTGCTGACTGTGTCCTTTGCCTTACAGAAGCTTCTCAGTTTCAGTAGGTCCCATAGTTAGAAATATACCTCATTTCTACATGCTTCCTAAAGCATGGTTAGACAGTGAAAATGGCAGTATACAAGCCCATAAGAGTTCAAGACTAGCACACAACTAGAAGCAATTGGCAAAAAAAATTTAAATTATTATCAAGCTTGCCTCACATGTCAATCCCAGCTCCTTCTCCCTCCACTCCTTAACTGCTCCCCCAAAAGGACCCCAGCCCCCACCCAATCCACACTCTGTTCCCCAAGGAGGGTGAGGCCATCCATGGGGGATATCAAGATTTTGTCATTAATTCAGAGAATGGCCTAGTCCATGCTCAAAGAGTCCAGGCTGGAAGAGCGTCTGTCCTTGTGGGATGGGCACCCAAAGTCCATTTGTATGCCAGGTATAAAACTGATCTACTACTCAAGGCTCCATAGATTGGCTAGGCCTCCTCACTGATACCCACATTCAAGCTGCTGGTCTTCAAGTCATCAATCTTAGGTTCAAGAGCTCCTACTTGTTCAAATCAGATGATTCTATGGGTTACATCAGCATTTTAATTGTTTCCTATTTGAGAAATCTTCATACTGATTTCCATTGTGTCTGCATTAACTCTCCCACCAACAGTGATTAAAGATTCCACTTTAGACACATTGGTAGGGTTTGTAATAATTTATTGTCTAAATGTTACCCAGTTCAAAAGAAACCTGAAATCATAACTAATTTGGCATTACTAGATAACTATTGGCACTGACTGTTTTAAAACGTTTACAAGAAAACAAGAGAAAATCATTGTAAAGCATGTGTTTGATGGATTATTAGCTATAATAAATAATAAACCAAAACACTAACCCACAAAAAAAACAAATACTAAAATCATCATATAGAAAAATTAACCACCAATGGTTCTCTGAAAAACGATATGATATAATGTTCAATGTCCTTACATGCCAGGGAGAAGAAAATGTAAAATGTGTCTTTAATGCATTTCAATCAAATCAGATGTTTTTCCTCCAGAAATTAAATGTCAAGTAATGGTGACTACAAAAGAAATTAACACTTGCAATTCTGATAAAAAGGGAATTATTACAGAAGTTCTAAAAATAATTATTCAATAAATAAACTTCTATATATTCAATTATAGCACTGCCAGCAACCCTTCGGGGGGGATTTGAAATCACCACATGATGCTCACACATAACTAACTATAGGCATCCAAGGAACAGGTACAGAGAGTGGCCAACAAGGTGGCTTCTTTTCACATCTTCATGGCTTCCTTCCTCTCACTTAAAATATTTTCCATTTAAATATTGGGAGACACCGTATTTTTGTTTCTCCCTGAAGTTTCAAAAGCAAAATCAATACGACCTGTTGTTATTTCTTTGATCCTGAGTTACTGTCCTGAGAAAACTATGAACTTTCTTTTTTATCACTTTTTATTTTAATTTTAAATAGCTTGTTTTACATGTCAATCCCAGTTCCCTCTCTCTCCCCTCCTCCCGCACTCCCCTTCCCCCCCCCCAGCCTCCCACCCTATTGCCAATTCCTTCCACATAGGGGATATCTAGAGTCTGTCATTTCACTCAGGGTAGGGTCCAGGCACTCCCCTAAGAGTTCAGGCTGAGGGAGCACCCTTCTTTGTGCTATGGGCACACGATGACTGTTTGTATTCCAGGGATAGACACTGATCCACTGCTCAGGGACCCATAGGTTGCCCAGGCCTTCTCACTGACACTCACATTTGGGGGGGGTCCAGATCAGTCCCATGCTGGCCTCCCCACTGTCGGGCTGGGGTCCAAGAGCTCTCTCCTGTTCAAATCAGCTGTCTCTGCTGATTTTGCCAGCCCATTCTTTGCCAATTTGCTCATCACTCCTCTCTCTCTGTCACTGGGTTCCTTGGGTTCAGTTCAGTGCTTAATTGTGTGTGTTTGCCTCTGCTTCCATCAGTCACTGGATGAAGGCTCCCGGATGGTTATAGACATCAAGTTCATTATCAGGAATGGGCATTCGAGGTGGTCTCTCCACTATTGCTTAGCTTGCCAATTGGTGTTATCCCTTTAGATCACTAGAGGTCACTCTGGTGCCTGATCTGTCTTCTAACCTATGATTCCCTCTTCCCCCCTATTCTACCCCCACCCACTCAAACTTCCTGTTCCCCCATGACCTACTCTCTCTTCCTCTTCTCCCCCTCTCTTCTCCCCAGCTCCCACTCCCCCCACCCCTCGCCGTGTTCCCCATCCATTCAGAGTTTGGCCTTTAGTTTTAGTTGTGCTTCCCTGTGTTCACTCCCTCAAGCCCTCTCCAGTATGCCTCCTCCTTTCATCTTCCTGCCCCATTGTTGAACCCACTCATAACTCTTTTCTTAGGGAGATCCTCCACTACCTTCCACAATCCCTTACTGTATACCTAACCTCGGTGCCTACATGTAGTGTAGCCTGTTTATTTAGGACTTACCAGTAAACATCATCATATAAGTGAACCCATATCACATTTGTCCCTTATGAAACTTCTGGCTACATCTTTCTCAGCTATGTTATGCATGAGGTAAAGTAGAGGCCTGGACAGGGAGCTGGAGTGAATGGGGTGAAAGAGGTCTAGTGGTGGCCACACATAATATGCACCGAAATTTCCAGAGACAGGTCTCCATGACTGGGAACATATCCTAAAGCATAGTCCACATTTATCTCAATATTGACATCTGAGGGCTTAGCTATCTGTTTCTGTGCATGGCACAGTGTGATGCACCCACATCCTGAGTATGTCAGAAACTTGATAGAGCAGGCAGCTATGCTGGATATGAAATGGCAAAGGCATTGAGCTGAAGAATGAGAAAGAGGTTGAAGGCATCAAGGACAGGAACAAAAGTACTATGAATCCATTCTCATTTTATGGGTAAATTTTCCACTTGCTCTTCATGCAAGATTCAGAATGTAGTGTTGCCAACTAATAAAGCTCATACAAATTCCTCCATGTTCATACTGGTGTGAGCATGTGTTTCTACTATAACTGAATTAATGTTTTTAATATTGTTTTAATTACACATTAACTCAACATGTAATTCCCATGAAATCTCAGAAATTACTGCTGAATTTTAATGTAAATGAGAAATAAGGTCAAATTTCTGCCCTTGATAGTTATCGAGGAATAGTTTTACAGATTATCATTATCCCCTGAGCATGTATTCATAGTAGTCTTGACTCTACTACTCTGCCCAGGGATCAAAAGCCTATTACAAAATGCAATGGCATTAATCAGCTTCAGTCATAATCTGGAACATTCTACACCGGGTCGACTGTGAGGGAACTGTCTTAACTGTGTTAATTGTTGCTACAAGATGCATGTAAACTGAGCATTTACTGAGTTTAGGAAGATGGATTGTATAAGTGTGCAGAGGGGCTGATCACAAATAAGCATGCATGCATTCATTCTGTGTCTACTGTTAACTATGGATATGACTATGCGCTTCATGTTACTGCCTTGTTTTCCCACATTCATTGTACAACCTAGAATTATAGGACAAATATGCTCTTTCATCATTCAGTTTCTGTTAGCCACCACATTTTATGACAGCAATATGAATGAAATCAGAATACAGAATGTGCACTTGCACTGAAATACAATCAGGTCTCACAGTCCATGACTTACATACTTCATACAATTTTAAATTTCAGAAGCATGCCTGTTGCTTCAACTGTGTAAGTAGCACCCAACACCTAGATGTTCTAGAACAGTCAGATAAATGTAACAAAAAACCATATCTGGAGGTTTCAAATGAGCTGAGGGGTTCATTGAAACTTGCTAACCATACCCAATATCTTGTTTTCCTTCATAACAGCTCACAAAAAGCCTAGGTAGCTGATAGTTAGGGTTTATAATCTGAAATGCCAATCATTTTCTAAAGCAAAGGGTCAAGGCATCAAAAGGAATTAGAAATTAAGCTAAAGACCTGAGATCCTGTGTTGGTGAGACAAGAGCTTGTATCTCATGTGATTGACTGGAAAAATCCTACTTCTCACCAGTAGACCTGCCCCTTGGGTGATCCCAAAGAAAGGAGAGCAAATAACTGTACTTTTATTTAAAAAGTACTAGTGTACAGACATTTTGCCCAATTTTAACACACTCTAAACGAAAATATGAATACCTATTTTATTGTAGAAAATACACTGATGCCTCAGATATCAGACTGTAAGTTTTAAAGTGTTTCATTTGACATATGTTTGTGTGTGAACTCAACCATAAACTCAAATAATGAACACATATGCTGTGCTAACATTCCACCAGAACTGAGGTGATATAATCTTTCTTTAATTTCATTTACTGTGTTGAATGCCAGTTGCTGATGTTTGTGTAGTGGCTTTGGTGATTTTCCTGCTTTTAAATCAGATCATTCATATTCTCAATATATAGGTTTTGTCTGTTCATCTTGCTCCATAGTCCATCAAATGCTGTCTAGACAATGGAGGGAAAGGGAATTCAGTAGCTGTGTGGTCATGAAATTGATTGCTTTATTGTGGTCAAAGGAGCAATGTGATCTCTAGCTTCCTAGAGTCTCACTGGTATTTTTGTTTGATTGTTTTCTTAAATTACAGTACAATTATATATGTCGTTACACCATTTCCTCTCCTTTTCCCTACAAACACTCCTTTGCAGACCAGTGTCCCTGCCTTTAATATACTCCAGGCTTTATTGAAAGCTACCAGGTTACTGTCACATTATGTCTCCTAGCTCATATCCACCAGAGCAATCTGCACAGAATGTGTGTTTACCACCCCAGTTTTGGTTCCCTGAGGAGCAGCCTCCATCAGCTCAGGGTTTGACAGGAAGCCTACCAACCTGGCAGACCAAAAAACTTGATTTTCCTATTAAAGGTAGTAAAACTTAATTATCTAGAGCTGGTGAGGAGAGCAAAATTTAACTCTCTGAGCCTGACCTAAAAGGGAAAGGACACAACCCCCAAACACACACACACAAACACACACACAAACACACACACAAACACACACACACACACACACACACACACACACACACACACGGTCTTTCTATCAGCTTCTGCCTCCGTTCTTTATTTCTTTTCTTATTTCTATCTGTAATCTTCCCTTCTATCTCTCTTGTCTTCCTACTAACTCTCCTTCTACTTCTTTCCTGGTATTTTCATTCTCTTGTGTCTCTATTCTTTTCCTTACAGCTTACCTATCCCGGTAGACTCTTTCCATCAATAAAAAAATAACATGTGTTTACACCGTATTGTTCAAGTGAATGATTACAATGAATACAAGCAAAAAATAGCATGTTTCCCATATTTTTCAGATGATAAAAAAATAATTCCAAGAACCCACATATATCTGTATGCAAGCAATTTGTTATAGATTAACAGTGTGTATGCAAGCAAGACATTCTTTTACTGACAGGCTGTGTTTTGCAGTTAGAATGAGAGACCAATGTTTTTTATTATTTATGGAGGCAGAGGCAGAAACCCAAAGCTGTTAATCGAATTGAATTCCTGGAATCCAGTTGCAAAGAGGAGTCATGCCCAAATGAATCAAGATCAAGCTGGTGAAAACCTACAAAAGCAGCTGACCTAAACAAGGGGTTACACATGGACCCCAGACTGAGGACTGAAGGGCCAGCATGGGACCAATACAGACATCCCTCCCACAGAACCTGGGTGACAGAGAGGATGCCAGTATTTATTCCTGGCATACAGATGGACTCTGGGAACCCATAGCACGTGGAGTGATGCTCTATCAGCCTGGAGAAGAACGTAGGCCTTTCCCAGGATGATGTGACAAACTCTGAAAATCCCTCATGGAAGCCCTTACCCTCCCTAGGGAGCAGAGGGGCGATGGATTGGGGGGTGAGGGGTTGGGAGGATTGTGGGGGAGGAGGAAATGGGGAGGGAACTGAGAATTACATGTGTAAAAATTTAAATAAAAATATGAAAAAAGCAACAGGTAGAGGCAATTCTCAATATCAACAAGTGATTTATCAACCCAAAACACTGTACATTAAATAGTAAACTTTCTAAAATATGCCAATTATTTTAAGTTAATATCCTTATGCTATAAGCAACAACAGGAGAAATGTCATCATCCCATTAAGTTTTCCCCCTAGAGTGTCAGAGTTAAAACTGAAACTGAATTCTTGCCTTTGTGTCATATTTGTTTCTTTATTGTCAAGAAGCCTGTCTTGAATTTTTAACCCAGAGCATTTTTTTTGGTTTTTCGAGACATGGTTTCTCTGTACTGTTTTGGAGGATGTCCTGGAACTCGCTCTGTAGACCAGGATGGCCTCGAACTCACAGAGATCCACCAACCTCTGCCTCCCGAGTGCTAGGATTGAAGGCATGCTCTACCAATGCCCAGGTTCCCAGAGCACCTTTTAAACCCATGTGCCAATTGCATGATTAGTTGCTTGACTTTGAGAAAACAAGAACACTATATTTTATTGTCACAAAACAGAAGTCCACCCTTCAGTTCTGACTCATGACAGATCTCAATAAAATGTGTCAAACTAAAAAAAAAAAGAAATTTAGAAGAATCACGAATCTAAAATTTATATATGAAAAAGAAGCAGCTTTATTATTAAATCCTCATGGTGCATCACCACTAATTAACAGATGTATTTATATGCATATATGTTACATATTATATAAGTAAGGCAAGGGGCAAGGGCATAAATTGGTACAAGGAATTAATCATTGCCTCTGGTCACCAACCAATCCTAGCAAGGAAGGCATGTAGTCTGATAATAACTGGCTGTTGTTTTTTTGTTTCCGGGCCTTAATGAATCTCTCATTACACTATGTGCCTTTTCAAACTTCAGATTATTGCCCAAGGTTTTTCTCCTCGAAGCTGTTAACAAAAACATTTTCACCTAAACTTAAGTCATTCATAAAGCTTTGTTTCAGCGCTAATGCACTCTAAAACTTGTAAACACATCTCCCAACACAAAGACTAAAACAATTTGAGATAGCTAGGCTTCTGAATCTCATATATTTCTCTTAGGGATTCACCTAAGCCACAGTCTATAAGGCTGCTCAATAGAAACTCACATGTTCTAACTTCGTGACAGTTGTTTTTCTTATTTTCTATCCTCTGCTGGCCCCGTTTAATCAGAGGGAGCATTTCATCCTATATTTAGCTATATCACCTTTTCTATTAAATTAACTCTGTCACAAAAAAGGAGTCCACCACCTCAGCAGACAGCAGTATTCAGGGGTAGCATATGCCCATCAAGGTTGAAGTCCACACAACAGGATCAATGCTTGCAGAAAAGAGCATGTAACAAAGCAACGTCCACTGCCATGTATAATCCAGAACATGGAGAACTGGGGAAAATTAAAAATCAAATGTATCTTTTGTTTGCGTGTATAAATGAAATAGATGATACTTAATGTTTACCAAAGAGAATATCTTAATATGATATAGCAATTTCCAACTATTATCTTTATTGCCACACTATCCCAAGCACATTTACAAACAAACTAGGACCTGTCATCTCTAGGCTCCCACTACAGAGATTATTATATAGTAGGAAGATATGCAAATATGACCTCTCTTACTCATGAAAACCAGCCCAGCACTGACAGTACAGCTCAGGCAAAGGACCCCAGCCCTGGATTCCTAGGTCTTCACATTCAGGGGTCAGCACTGAACACAGTTCACATGATGGATTTGAGGCTGATTTTGGTTTTCCTTGTTGCTTTCTTAAAAGGTAATTTATGGAGAAGAATAGGCATTGAGTATGTTTGTGTAAATGAGTGATATAAATAATAACCTACTTTGGCAGTTTACTGACAAGATTTTCTCTATTTGCAGGTGTCCAGTGTGAAGTGCAGCTGGTGGAGTCTGGGGGAAGCTTAGTGCAGCCTGGAAAGTCCCTAAAACTCTCCTGTGTGGCCTCCGGATTCACCTTCAGTGATTACTGGATGAACTGCGTGCGCCAGGCTCCAGGCAAGGGGCTGGAGTGGGTTGCAGATATTAACTATGATGGCAGTACCACAAACTATATATCATCCGTGAAGGGCCGATTCACCATCTCCAGAGACAATGCCAAGAACACACTGTACTTGCAAATGAACAGTGTGAAGGCTGAAGACACAGCGACTTATTACTGTACTAGAGACACAGTGAGGGAATCTCAGTGTGAACCCAGACATAAACCTCACTGTGAGGCCTCTCATGGTCACCAGGGGTCACACAGGACACACAGAACTCAGGTTCATCCCTGGAGGTTATGCAGACATGGTTAGATGAAGCACCCCCATCAGGTGTCTGGGCTGAAATTTTTTCTTAAGATGTCTCCTGAATTCTTTCTACATACTGTTTTTTTCTTAGGGAACCAATGTCCTCAAAACATCATATGTTCTCCATGTAAGTGTGGAACCTCCCCTCTCTACTCTCCCTGAGGACTGTGCACTGCACTTCAGATGTGACCCAGCAGTGCTTTTAGCTTATAAAGTTCATTACTCCATCACCTCATCATTATTCACTATGGGATGTTTTCAAACTGAATCTTTCAGAAAAATATGTCTGTATGGAGTCACACACCTTTCAAACATACTTTATTGTCTTCTACTGGTCCCAAAGATGGATTGTGTCCCTAGTCTTTCCAGGAATTTTATCGTTAATGAGTCTTGGATTTTGTCAAAGACCTTTCCTACATCGGATGAGATGATCATGTGATTTTTGTCTTTAAGTCTGTATATGTGGTAGATTACATTTATTGATTTATACACGTTGAACAATCCCAGAATCTCAATGAAACCAACTTTGTCATGGTGAATGACCTTGATGTATTATTGGGTTAGATTTGCAAGGGTTTAATTATAATTTTTGCACCTATATGTATAAAAGAAATTACTCTGTAATTTTCATTTTAGATCTATGTATCATCTTTAGGTATCAGGTTAATTGGGACATCACACAAAGATTAGGAAGTGTTTTTGTTTCTTCACATACTGTTTTCACAAATACTGAAATCAATTCTTTGAAGATCAGGCCAAATTCTGGGTTGAATCAATCTAGCCCTGATGTTTCTTTTATTTGGTCGGTGTAGGGGCTTTTATTATCACTTCTATTTCACTAGGTTTTATAGGACACTTTGTAACATGGGTTTTCTAGCCCAGCAAGGTCCCAGTTGCCCTTCTCTGTATCAATGAAGCACACAGACACTATGATAATTAAAGATGTTCACTGGGGACTTTGGATTCTTATTCTTAACACATAGATACTAATCTATGTATTTCCACGTGGACTTGGCTTACCAGACCTGCAATTCCTTTGCCTGCTACATATAAACTTCTCAAGTCTACAGAGAGAAGAGATGAGACAGATTTCTTGTTTGTTCCTGCTTATATTTTGGTTCTTCCCAGTTATGTCACCTGTCTGGTTAGTCAGTCAATCAGTGCTTTATTAATTAACCAACAAGAGAAACAAACATACACAGAAGAACATTCCTCATCATACGTTTATGTTGCTTAACTAATCATGATTTAACTTTGGTAAGTGGTATATGCCAAGAATTTTATCCATTTCTTTTAGGTTTTCAAGTTTGTTAGACGAGAGATTTTTGATTCTTATGATTCTCTGTGTCTTCTCTGTATCAGTTGTGATGTCCCACTTTTCATCTTTAGTTTTACTAATTTGGACCTCACCACTTCATCTTTTAGTTAACTTGATGAAGGGCTCACAAAACTTATTTCATCAAAGAACCAACACTTCCTTCCTTTGCATTCTACTGATTTCAGCACTGAATTTGATTATATCTTGTCTTCTAATCCTTTGGGTGTTGTATACTACCTTTTATTGTAGAGCACACAGGTAAGCCAAGTTGCTAAAATGTAATCCCTACAAAAAGTTTTAGGCACTTAGTGCTATGAACTTGCTTCTTAGATCAGCCTTTGTTGTGACCCAAACAAGTATTGTGTGTACATTTTCCATACATTCTAAAAAGGTTTTTATTTCCTTTTAACTTTTGCCTTAGCCCATTTTCCATTCAGTAGTGAACTGTTGAATTTCTATGAGTTTGTGTACTTTCTGATGTTGTTGTTGGACTGTTCTCAACAAAGAGAAGGAACCTGGGATCACTTCTTTATGAATTTGAAGTCTTATTTGAGCCACCCAGGATTGTTTGTTGGTGTGCACTCTTATGACAACAAGTCTAGAGTCATATCTGTGTCCACAAACATGTTGTTCTGAGCAATTTCTGTTTACAGCATTGACATGACGGTTGGAAAGAATGACAGGGAATGAATATTTTTTCAAAAATTGGGCATAGCTGTGTTACCATGATATCACTGTATCATCAAGAAGGGCAGTAGAAAACCTCGTGGTTACTGAAGCAAAACAATGTCAGGTGAATTAAATTTTCTTAAATGCTATACCTAAGGGTTAGGTTGACCTCACTTTTAGCCCAGGTTGAGTCAGAAATTAGCCAGCATGTTTGGTCACTTCATTTTCTGCTTGTGTTAGGCATACTTATTCATCTGAGGTAGCATTCATCTTCCATTTCTTGATTATTTAAATATAGATATCTATTTTTCCTTTTATTATTTGATTAAAAACAAGCTTGTTTTACCTATCAATCCCAGTTCCCTCTATCTCCCCTCCACCCCTCATCCTCACTGATGCCTATCACATCTGATTTCTGATACCCAGGGAAGGTGAGGCTTTACATGGGGGAAATCTTTCAAGTCTGTCATATCATTTGGAGCAGGGCCTAGAACCTCTCCCAATTGGCTAGGCTAAAGGAGTGTCCCTATATGTGGAGAGGCCTCCAAAATCCATTCATGTACTAGCTATAAATATTGATGGAATACCAGAGGCCCCATAGATTAACCAGACCTCAAAATTGACACCCATGTTCAGGGTTTCTGGAACAGTCCTATGCTGGTTTCCCAGCTATCAGTGTGAGATCCATGAGTCCCCCTTGTTCAGGCCAGCTGTTTCTGTGGTTTTTTCCAACCTGTTCTTAACCTCTGTTCATCACTCATCCCTCTCTGCAACTGGATTACACAAATGGAACTAGAAGAAACTATTCAGAGGCAGGTAACCCAGTCACAAAAAGAAAAAAACATGATATGTACTCACTCATATATTGATTTTAGACACCACAGAGGAAGTGATTACCATTCTACAATCCATACCACCAGAGAATTTAAGAAACAAGGAGGACCCAGGGAGAAGGGAAAAGGGACTATATCTCCTGAGCTAACTTGGAGAATGGAGGGAAGGGAGAAAGAGTTAGAAGAAAGATAAGGGGAGAAGAGGAGGGTAGGGGAGGACATGAGAGGGCAGGAAGATTGAGTCAGGTGAAGAATAAAACAGAGCAAAAAAAGAGATACCATAATAGAGGGAGCCAATATAGGCTTAAAGAGAAATATGTCACTAGGGAAATGGCCAGAGATCTACAAGGTTGACCCCAACTAACAATCTAAGCAACAGTGTAGAGGCTACCCTAAATGCCCTTCTCTGATAATGAGATTGATGACCACCTTATAAGTCATGCTAGAGCCTTCATCTAATACCTGATGGAATCCGAAGCAGACACCCACAGGTAAAAACTGGGGTGAAACCTGTAATCAAGTATTGATATTTATAAATGGGTATAACATTGCATAAAATAGCAAGACAAAGAAAAATAAATATGTTTAACCCAGGTAATATTTGATATAATGAAGTAAGTCCTTTAGTCAGATCACAGCCTCTATCATTGATAGTCACTTATGGTGTCTTTGTTGCTGAGAATACTCTTATATTCCTGTGTCAGTCTGAGCTATGAAAAATATCATAGTATTATATCTATTCAACAAAATTTTACAATTAAGAAGAAATAGTCTTCCTGAATATGCACAGATATATGTGTGCTCAGAAAGTATAAACCACACAACCAATGTGATGTTGAAAGAGCCCACAGACATTCCTTATACTGAAGAATAGTGGCAGCACATGAGAAAGTTACAGACAGAAACAAATGATATCCACAGGCAGTAGCCCCACCGTCTTTGCCTAGAAAGGTTGACCCACCAGATGAAATGTTCTCTGGTGGGTAAACCTTTTGAATGTTAGTTGTCATCTCCTGTAATGGCCTCTGGCATGTGAGCATACCATTTGCTATGTGCACTGGGGCATCTCTGCAGTGGGGGTAGCTAATTGCTGGGGGCTGCATGGGCAAGGAGGATGAGCAGCCAAACTCCTGCCATCATCATCATGAGAAAACCTGGGATTTTAGGCTTTCTTTGACTTCTTCTTAACTTCAGGTCACACACACACACACACACACACACACAGACTAGGATCTTGTGGGTAGATGTCCACAGAGGCAGCATAACAGTAAACATACACATGGTCCTGGGATATATAAAGACTAGAATGGGCTGTCAGTATAATCACTGCTATAGAATCTGGATCGCAGAACTATTTTCCCACTGAGGTCCTACAGAGAAACTGTAAGGACATTGTTTATTCCTATCACATTGTGAAGTGATCTGGAATTGATAGAAACTATGGGATAGGAACATGCAGATTGTTTGACTCTCTGGGTTTCTAACTATTTCTGCAAAGATATGTACTGATAACAATCACACAGACACCGTGTCTCCTACTTTATATTTCACCAGAGCTGATTATGTTGTAAATGATGGAGATGCATCCTGGCCAATGTTGGCCATTGTTTATTTTTCCCTTAGTTCTCAAACAATGCTGAAGTAGTTCTTAAAAAACACAAAGTAAGTTACAAGAGCTTGAAACATTTTTGAGCATTTGCCCATATTTCACTGATTTTCTGCATAAACCTTATAATATATGTTACTTTGTAATAATGGATTTCATGGTAGCCACTGAATATTCACCCTCTGAAGTAATAAACTTCCAATTATATCATAAATTATTTTTCAAAATAATAGAGTGCTTATTAGGGGAAGAGATTACATTCAAGAATAAGGTCTAGAGCAAAGTGAAACTAAAATGGCAAAGATAATATATTTGCTATACAATAGTATTGTATAAATGGGACAATTAAACATTTTATCCACAACAATTTAGAATATTTTTGAGTAAAATATAGAGACATCATTTTGTGCTCGTGGCCATGTCAGAGGAGCAGGTGACAACTGGGATTCAGGAGATTGGCTCACCACAATGGAAAGATTTGATGGATGAATCTCAGACACACAAGGCCCTGAGAGCTTCAGCTTTAGAATGCCTCTTGTTACTGCTGTGCCTTTGTGTGTTTGCACTGATGATTTTCTCTGCAATATGTCATGGTGTGAATGGGTGTGGGAGCACCTCCATTTGCCTTTAATGCATTGTAATTATCTCATGGAAATTTCCCATTCTGTGGGCATGCTTGCATGTAGACTTTTATGAAGATGATTACCTCTTAAGCTGTACTGTTTTTAGCAAATGCAGTAAGGGTCAAGCTAGAGGCTAGATTTGTGTGAATATTAATATAGGTAAAGTAAGGATAAAGTGTTTCCTCCACCCCTGATGAAGAAGGTACTCCCTAAGGTAGAAAAAATAAAAACAGACAAGTGTCACACATGTATGACTGATATTTATATGTCCAATACTAAGAATTAATTGAATGACAAGAAGAGATATACCTCACAGCATACAGGAGGAACAGATCCAGCCTAACCTCAGTCCCTCTCCAAGTATTTCAAAAGAACATTCCACATGCAAACTGTACATCAGGCTCTAGATCTAATCTTCCTCTTTGCTGTGTGACGTCACAGGTCTCTGCCCAGACAAAACTGTGGTCTCTGAGGAAAGCAGGGCATGCTGTGCAAGATGAGACTGCTGGGGTTTCTCCTGTGCCGGGAAACAACTCCAGAAAGTTAGTGTCTCTAATGTCATTCATGGGCTCTTGAGGATGTTATGACTGCAGGTTATTGACAGACAACAATTTTGTACTCCATCATTCTGTCCCAGGTTCATCTTAAGGAGACAGGACCATACATCATCAAGCCCTCAGAGTTGCTGTATCTCATCAGCTCTGTCTTTGTAGTCTCCATCCCAACTGATGGTTACTGCTGGCACCTGATCTGTCAGCATCCAGGGAGGGGGCTAGTGTGGATGGGGTGCATATGCTATGAAGGTACTGCTCATTAAAGTCCATCCTTCAAAAGCCACAGCATCATCTCCAGGGATACATCCATGAGCAAATTTTCTATCCAGCTTAATTCTGTTTCTTTTGAGGATACTGCCACATACTATTGTTTCAGGGAGGACCACAGTGAGGTGATTACAGTGCCATTACAGACATAAACTTCCTGAAGTAGCACTGAGAAGCAGCTGGGGACACACAGGTTGCACTAAATATCGGTTCATTTCCAGAAGTAGGTACAGAGATAGACTTAATACTCTCAGAAACTTTGGGGTTGTGTCCTGCCAGCTCATCCACTCACACTCTGTAAGAAGTTATACAGACTTCTCCTGGGTCTTCACACATAGAATGTTTCTGTATCAACGTCAAATTGCTTATACCTCACTTCAGACTAACCTTAACAGGAATGATTAATTGACATTTTGGTTCCATTGAGGCTTGTTAAATCACACTAATTTTTTTAACAAATTATATTATGCTTTTCACAATGTTCTATGACAGTTTTCGTTGTCAGGATTAAAGGAGGCATTTGTACTAGCAGCAGCTACTTTTAGCTTCTGTTACACATCTGCCAAACATCTTACAATAACCCCAGTCCCTCAACAAGTAATTCTCTGATCATAAATGTCAGTGGGAAGGAAGATGGAAAATAGTCACACAGAGACCTAAACTGGGTTGTAAACTGTACATGTGAATATCTTCAGAATGCTTTTCTGGAGCATGTGTACTATAATCAAATACTCAGTATGTATTTGAAAACACACACACACATTTTACACAGGACAGAGGTGTACACTATTCTTCAATCAGCTGTTTCTTTGCATATGGAGAGTAGACACTTGCCATCTCCTGGAAAGAAGATGCTCTGGACAATATCACATCTGCAAAGGCAGACAAGGCCATGTGTCTGTGGAAGCTGACATCAGCTCTATTTCTGGCATCAAGACTGTTGAAGAAAAGCTCTGTCCAGATTTATCCTTATTCCCATAGTGCTATAAAATGACTCAGGGAATGAGATTGCTTGGAGCATACAGAAACTAGCAAAAGGCAGCTTGGATGATTCCCTGAGTTTCTGACCATTTCACACAGGGTTCCTAAGGATCATATAATGTAACGTTTGTTTCTTGTATGCATATTTGATCAAAGCTGGCAGTCATAATTATTGAAGCTCCATTCTTTTAAAAATGAGTATTGACCTGCAGAAATTTTAAGAAAATTTTAAGGAAAAAACCAATACTTCCCCAAATTAATTTTATTTTTAATAGACAAATCTCAAAAGTCACTTATCCACCGTTTTAGGCTCACAATGTATTTGTCTGTGTTCTGCAGGTGTTTTTCTTTTTTGTTTTTTGTTTTTTTTTTTTCTTGAGACAAGGTATCTCTGTATTGCCTTAGAGGTTGTCTTGGAACTCATTCTGTAGACAAAGCTGGCTTCAAACTCACAGAGATCCATCTGCCTTTGCCTCACAAGTATCAATGGCTTTTTTGTTCCTTGGTTTTACTTTCCTCTCTATTCTCCTGGTCTAGGGTCTCTGTGACTTCTGGTAAAGTGTAGATAATCTCCTAAAGTTGTAGACCATGAAATGGAGTCTATGATGGGGGGTTCATAATGCAATACTGACCAAAAATAGGAAATAGTTGATCATCATTCTTTACAATGCCCATATTTGAATGTCAGTACAAACTGGTTTCCATCTCACATAATGATTCATTGACAGGTATTCAGGTGCACACTAAGTTATGAAGTTCTAGGTAACTGGTGTGCAAACCTGTGCTAACCTACCAGTCATTCCCACAGAAAATTTAGTTACATATTTTTCAATGCTTTTGTTTGTAGTTTTGTTGCTTAAATTGTCTCCCATGAATATTCCTATGACATTCTCTGTAGCCACTCACTCTAAAATATTTGTTTTGTCTGATATATGAGATAGATAAGCATCATTCATGGAAGAAATAGGTTCTGTGCTAGTGTAACAATAATTGGGGTACCTGAAAACAATAAGAGAACCTGCTAACCTGGAAATGAGCCTTCTCTGAAAACTATTACTGTTGGTGGTGTTTTCTTATCACACCAGGTTCCTCCACATTCTTAGCCCCAAATAAGCACACAGATGCTATATTAATTCTAAAACTGTTGAGCAATATCTACGGCTTCTTACTGGCTAGTACAGTTAACTGGTACTGTAAGTCTCCAAAATATATCTAGGTTATCACATTATTAGCTGTATCAGAATAAATTCATGATTGACACACACATATAGTGGCATTAATCTTTAAACTTAAATCAGTTTTAAATCACAGTTGTTTTAACAATTAATATTAGTCTGTGTACATTTTCTTGCCTTTAAGATTACATGTTTTCTTGGGTAATATACAAAAGCATGTGGAATATTATCAAAGTAGTTACTAAAATTTTGTCCATTCTTTTTAAATCCAATGATTTTGCAAAGAAATAAGGCAAGTATAGTTTAATGTATTAATAATTTAAAGTATATTATAGAACATAATTAACAAGTATTCCTTAAAGTAAAACTTATTAAAAAAGTATCATATGTCAAAGAATTATCATATGTCAAAGAATTGTCATATGTCTAATTAGAAACTGTTTATCATAATCTTAAAACATATAACTGTCCTTTAATAGCAGCTACAAATATGTCAAAATATATTAATAATAAACATAAATTTATAATTTTTAATTAGACACTGTATTTACTAACTGGTCCCTAGTATTTTCATCTATATAATCTATATTTTATATTTTATAGTTTTATAAGCCTGCATGTACCCATAAGTAATTATTTATTCTTTATTAGGTTATAAAATTTATTAAATAAAGTACCAATATATTGGCTAAACAAAATTCCCCTATTTCAAATAATTTGCTTAACTTTCTATCTTTTTGCAACTTTTATAACATTTAGAAGTCCTACAATTCTTTAAGTGTATCCTATCCAATGAGATTCTTCTATTGAGAATTTTCTGTTTAAATCTGTACCACATTTTTTATTGGATTATTTGGAAGTTTGATGTCTAGTTTCTTATACTCTCTGTTTATATTTGAGATCAGCACTCTGTTGGATGTGGGGTTGGTGAGGATATTTTCTCATTCTTTAGGCTGCCGTCTTGCCTTATTTACCATGTCCTTTGCCTTACAAGAACCCTTTCAGTTTCAGGAGGTCCTATTTATTGTTGAACTCATTGTCTGTGATATTGTTGTTATATGAAGTAAGTGGTTCCCTATACCAATTCGTTTGAAAGTACTTTTCAATTTCTTTCCGATCAGACTCACTGTAACTGGATTTATGTTGAGGTTTTTGACCCACTTGGACTTGAGTTTCATGCATGGCAATAGATATGGATGTATTTGCATTCTTCTACATGTCCACATCCAATTAAATCAGTACCATTTGTTGAAGATGCTTTCACTTTTGGTTGTACAATTTTGGTTTCTTTGTCAAAAATAAGGTATTCATATGTGTATGGGTTGATATCATGGTATTCAGTTCAATACCATTGTTCTACCTGTTTTTGTGTCAAAACCAAATTATTTTTATTACTATACCTCTGAAGTAAAATCTGAAGTCAGGGATGATGATGCCTCCAGAAGTTCCTTTATTATGCAGTTTTTTCCTATCCCATGTCTTTTGTTTTTCCATGTGAAGTTGATTATTGTTCTTTTAAGACTGTGATGAATTGTCTTGGGATTTTGAAGGGGATTGAACTGAAATTGTAGGTTGCTTTTGGTAAAATTGACATTTTTACAATACTTATCCTACAAATCCATATGCATGGGACATCTTTTCATTTTTATGACATATTGCCCATTTCATTCTTTGAGGACCTAAAATTGTTGTTGTCTTTGTCTTTCACTTGTTTGGTTAGAGTTACCCCAAGATATTTTATGTTATTTGTGGATATTGTGAAGGGTGATCTTTCTCTGATTTCTTTCTTAGCTCATTGATCATCTATATATGAGGGTTACATAGGAGTTGTTTTTTTGTAGTTAATTCATCCACATTACTATCAGCTGTGGTTGTTCACTTGTGGAAGCTTGGCAGTCAATTAATTTTCACTATCATATGATAGTGAAGGTTTGACTTCTTCCTTTCCAATTTGGATCCACTGGATTTACTTTTGTTGCCTTATTGCTCTAGCTAGATTATCCCAGATAATCATAACAATTGCTACAGTGACAAGATTCTCACCCTTATACAAATATTTCAACTGTTACATTAATTGTAACATGACCATTAACAAAGTGTTCATTTGTCCACAAGCCATAAATAAAGAAATGACTAACAAGCACTTAAGTGTAAGGATTCAACTCTCAAATAGAATATAATTATCAATAATGTGAAATATTATCCTGAGCTTATTTGATGTGAATGGGGTTTCCTTAGAGACTCCTAGAGATTTTCATAGAGAAGTAAAATCTGAAATACAATAGAACACAAATGTGCACACAAACAACGTCAGACGTGCTCAAATCCAAAAATTATTAAATAAGAGATCACATACAACTCCTACAAGATGATGTAAGAATTGTGCAATTATACCTGTGATGTTTTTCCCCGAGATATTACACCTATTATGAAACCTAAGGCAAACCCAAGAAGTGACACATGGAGCACACCTGAAAAAATTCTACTAACCTTCATAGCAACATGGATAAGGAGAAGACAGCACTCATGGTGGAGGGTGTCCACCAGAGCTTGCAAAGGAGGGCTGTCTCCTCAGTGGTAGGGCATGTCTCCATTGCTGCCACTCACAGCACAGATTATGCAAGAGTAATAAGAGACACAATATGTAGGGTGTCCCATGTGAAAGAAGTGGAGAATATTCTCTGGGACCTTACTGAACCAGTTGTTTAGAGTTACTCTTCTCCCTTCCCTGATGACTTGCATCAGAGGAGGAAATGCATGGAGGAAATCCCACAGCCCATTGTTCTCTATGGTGATCTTCATCACAAAGAAAACAGTTCCCATCATTCAAGCATGCCTATTCTTCAATTCTTGTTAGCCATTAGGGTTCTCTGTCTTTGTATTTATTCAGTTAACATAACCCATGAGCCTGCCTGCATACCACATCTTCTCACATCCCTCCCCAATGCAACAGTCATAGTTAGGAACCTGATTTCATAAGGTGATTCAAATGGTAAAGAGACAATTATATATATACAGAGAGACAGATAGACAGAAAAATATTTGTATCATATGTAATAAATGATTATGAATTGCTTCTGCAAAAGTTGGCCTTTGTAGCTGAGTCATAAGAACTTGATTAACTGAACCATCAGAAACACAAAGCATTTATAGTATGTTTTTAATCTGGATTTCACATGAATGATAGCCCAGAGAACATTATATGGTCAATTTCAATCTCCTGCTGGAAATCACAGGGATATAAAAGTGCGTTGAAGATGTGGTACCCTCTTTTGTCAGCACAGCACTAATGTGAACTCAATGTTTCCCATTCAAGCCCTGCATGATGTAACTCATATTATGTCTTGTTCATCAAGGATGGGAAGTCCAGACAGAACAAAGAAAATTTTCCAGTGTTTCCATATTCTCTTCCTCTAAGAAGCACAAAGAACATATCAGCCACATGAGAGAAGAGTGGAAACTTTGACTGTGCTTCATTTTATTGTCTCAGTATCATCCCCCAATGCAAAGCATCTCAGACTCACACTGAAAGCCCAGGCCTAGGCTGAGAAGCCCTGTTTCCTTCTCACTGGAGCCTCCAGCTGATGGCTCTGCCTGGTGACCTTTTCAAGTTGTAAGCATGCAGGGTTTCAGTAGAGGAGCTCATATATGTCACTATGGAATGTATGACTGATGGTGATGTTGTTTTTTCCCAGGTGGTCTCTCCCAGGTGCAGCTGAAGGAGACAGGACCTGGCCAGATGCAGCCCTCAAAGACTCTGTCTCTCACCTGCACTGTCTCTGGGTTATCATTAAACAGCTATGTTGTTCACTGGGTCCTCCATCCTCCAGGAAAGGGTCTAGAGTGGTTGGCAGTAATATGAAATAATGGAGGCACAAAATATAATTCAGCTTTCCAAGTCCGAATGAGTATCACCAGAGACACATCCAAGAGCCAAGTTCTCCTAAAGCTGAACAGTGTGCAAAAAGAGGACACAGCCATATGCTACTGTTCCAGACACACAGTGAGGGAACTCCAGTGTGAGCCTGAACAGAAACCTCCCTGCAGTGTCACTCAGGATCAGCATGAGGCATTGAGGTCTAATAGGGACTCCCCTGACCACTATGGCATTGTTTCAGAAACTAGGATATTCTGGACTATGCTGCATGAGCATGTGTGTTAGTATTAGCACCTGTGGTTTCCTCTGCCAGCCATGGAAATCCTCTTGAGGCCCCTCTACTGTCATATTCTACTCAACTTTTGTGTTTACACACTAGAACAAATGTTTTTTCCCACAAAACAGCTAAACAACCCAGGTGTTTCTTGTTCTCCCTTTGAATGGCACATTGTTTTATGCATTCCAAATATATATATTTCATATACATATATATCCTGTGCAAATTAATT
The DNA here is from genome assembly GCF_017639785.1 of Mesocricetus auratus. Classification (NCBI taxonomy): domain Eukaryota; kingdom Metazoa; phylum Chordata; class Mammalia; order Rodentia; family Cricetidae; genus Mesocricetus; species Mesocricetus auratus. The sequence goes on from NW_024429186.1 coordinate 5,497,563, forward strand.
AGTTAATTTTTTAACACTCTGTATGTGATGGTTGGGAACATGGTTACACACCATTAATCCAGTCACTAGGAAGACAGTGACAAGACAATCTCTCATATTTCAATGTCAGATTGGTCTACATAGTAGGTTCAGGCCAACAAGTATGACCCTGCAAAAATAAAGGAAGAAAAATCTTAGTTAATCTACTTGTGAATATGTTTCTTCATGTTAATGTGATGCTCTGTGTGTGTGTGTGTGTGTGTGTGTGTGTGTGTGTGTGTGTGTGTGTGTGTTTGGATATATTCCTTTTGTGTATCTGTGGTTGCAATTGTGCATTCTGTCGCTGACCACACATACTTTTATCAGAAATCTTTGAAGTCTATCCTACATTTTTTATCTATAGATGACATCAATCACATAATCAAAAGCAACACAGGAAGGAAAGGGATTATATCATCTTCAATCTTATGTCCTACTTGGAGGAAAATCAGTACGTGAAATCAAGGCAGGAGGCTAAAGCGGGGAACTGAATCAGAAACGATGAAGGAACTGTGCCTACCAGCTTCACTCCATGGTTGTTCAGCATACTTTATAACACAACCCAGGGACACCTTCTCTTAGATGGCACCACCCCCATCTTTCTGGACCCTCACACATCAAGAACAGCTCAAGAGTATAACCCCAAAGTCATTCTTGCACAACAAACTGATAGAGGCATTGTTTTTCAAGTGAATTCACTTGTTTCCTGAGGACACTAGTGTGTATTATGTTGCCAAGGTTCTGACCAAAACATAAAAGTCAAAGCTGGTACTGTCATGATAACATGATCCATTAAGTGAGTATCCATGTGTGCACCAGGCACAAGTAAACAAATGGCTGATATAGCAGTTAAGGATAGAAGATAATTTTAAAGAATGCTTGCCTTTACTATGAACCCCACAACTTTGCAAATAAATTTTGCTTACTTAATTCCATTAGGGAGCTCCTGGAAAAGGAAAACTCAAGGAACAAGAGAGTATTTAATATGGATACAGACTATTTCTAGAGCAATCAAAGACACAAGTACTTGAATAAGAAGACTTGTGCCAAGTTCTTAAATATAGTATGATCTATGTGCATTTAATTTTGTAATACTCCTTCCCAGATATTGTGAACACAATTAAAATAGCAGATAATCCCTAGATGAGACATACAGAGAATAACTTCTAAAATATTCACTTAACATTCAGATCATCAAGCATTAGGGAACACAGCACTCATAGTGTGGAGGCCATCAGAGCTTGAAGAGGTTATCTGGGTCACTAATGGTCAAACAAATATCATCCTTTTCCATTTTGAGTAGAAAGTTTGCACAAAGAAATAAGGGACACAGATGTGAGGTCTCCAATAGCAACATTGTCTGAGTGCTGACTAAACAGTTTGGCTCAAGCTCTGTACTTCACTCCTCCTGTGGTTTAATTACCAAGGCATGGAGGAAATTATTGTCCTCTATGGTAATCAACATCTCACTGTGCAAGGTTTCCCATGCTCATGTCTGCTGTCCTCTCTACCTCCTGTCCTGACTTCACATTCTCTGGTTTAATTTTTACTTTAAATAACATAACTCACAAGCCTAGTTGCATAATACTTCATTTTATGAAGTTTAATGAGCAGCTATACTTCCTGAACTTATCTATGCAACAATCACATTTAGGAACCTGAGTTATTCTGTGTCACAAGCTATAGTACTGGGATAAACGTCCATAGAGTATGGTACACTGGCTTTAATCAAGTGATAGTAAATCTAGGTCCCCAGGCACAGATTTCCAAAGTGAGAAAGTGAATAGACTGAACCAAGAGTGCAGGAAACCAAATCAATCTCCTGGGTTTCCTCTCAGGTAACACATGAAATCACATATGATAATGTTAGAGCGCTGCTTCCTCATAAGTTATTTTCTAGATGAGTGATGAGAATAAGAATGATTCTGCTGTTACCAAAAAAGTGAATTTTAAATTGTTCCTTAAAAAGGATTTCTGTTCACTCCTAAGTCCACTTCCAACCCAAATCACCTTCTGGAATTTATGGAGCTGTACAATGGAATTTGAAATATGGTACCCTTGTGTTCCTGCACTGTGAAAATATGGATTCACTTAGCTTAAACATTTTCATGTTTTGGTAGTGTGACTCATTATTTCCTGTTTATCAGGTATTGGAAATCCAGACAATAGCAGGAAAATGCTACTGAGTTTCCATTTCCAGTTCCTCTAAGAAGCACAAATGTATTTCAGGGAAGAGTGGAAACCTTGCACTGTGCCTCATTTTATCCTCTGAGGATCCTCCCCCAATGCAAAGCAGAGATACAGTGAGAAAACTCCAGTGTGAACCTGCACAAGACTTCCCTGTAGGGACACTCAGGACGATCAGGCAATGCTGAGGCTCAGCAGGGATTACCATGACTGCCTGTAAGGTTCATTTCCTAAACTAGGAAGTTCTGCGCTATGTCGACTGTGCATGAGTTTTCAGGTCACAACCTGTGCTTTTCTATTCCATCTAAGAAAATCCCCTTTACTGTCACATTCTATTCAACTATATATGTGTGCACACATTATAACAAACTGTTTTCCATGTGTGTGTGTGTCTGTCTGTGTGTGTGTCTGTGTGTGTGTGTGTGTGTTTGTGCATGGTGGGTATCAATTAATATTTCAAAAGTAGTCTGAAATTATGACACTTGTTGACTTTACATTCACTGAGAAATCTTGGAAATTTTGAGGAATTTGTAATTTATTCTCTTAGATTTTTGAACATGTGATGAAGAAAGTGCCCTTTTCCTACAAAATTCACTTTACAAAGGCAGATTTGAAAATGAAACATCCGTTATTTCCTTCTGATAAAACAAGGGAAGAAAACAGCACACTTGGCAATCATTTGCAAAAAGATGTAAACATTTTCATCTTGGCAAAAATTAGTTTGCACCCCAATTATCAAGTCATGATTCTTCTCCAGTGTGTCATGCACCCTCAATCTATCAAATTCTCAGCCCAATTGTGCATATCCCAGCTGGTGTCAGCTCCAGTCCTGGTTCCATCTCTCATCAGCCCTTCACACAGACAACTGATTTTCACAGTTGGTACTTGTGCTGGCTAAACAAGCTCTAGAGTCCCTGCTATGACGATCTCTGTTCCTGCTGACTGGAAAACCCTGGTGTTTCATGTGTGAGCTGGAGAAGTGTCATTCAGAGAAGCAGTGTGGGCTGTGAGTTCCATGTTAATTAATCACGGACTTGAAGACCATGTAAAAAGGAAAAGAGAGTCTGTACATCTGAGCCTGGAACTTCTCTGGAAACTCTTTCAGTGACACTGAAAGACCCTGGCCCAGTCTAAACAGGCAGCTGAGGCTTATGGAAAATTCCGTTTCCCCCACAGCTGAATAGTCATTGCTATCAGAAGGGAGCTCAGCTCAAGGTCCCCACGGCTGAATAGTCATTGCTATCAGAAGGGAACTCTGCCCAGGGACACAGGTGTCTGCGGGCGACCGGATAGCCAGCCCAGCAGGGTTGAGCAAACACAGAGACCAATTGTTCCTCAGATAGGGCCAAGGCCGAAACTTGAGTTCCAAAGAAAAACCTCTATTTGCCCGCGCTCTGAGCCCTAGCCTCATTTAAATTGCCCAATCAGGGTCCTGTTACTAGGCTTCTCGCTTCTGTACTGCGCTTTTTGCTATAAAAGAACCCCTGAGTCCCCAGCTCGGGGCGCTCAGTTCCCCGAGACTGAGACGCCCGGGTACCCGTGTGTTATCAATAAAGCCTCTTGCTGTTGCATCCAAGCTCGTGGTCTCGTTGTTCCTTGGGTTCGGGTCTCCCTTCCGTGAAAGTATCCCTGCTGGGGTCTTTCATTTGGTGCGTTGGCCGGGAAAGCCTTTGAGACCCCCACCCAGGGACCACCGACCCACTTCTGGGAGGTAAGAATTGTCCGGACTCAATTTCTGTTGTTTCTGTTGTCTGCTGTCTGTCTATGCCTGTTATTTCTCGCGCCTCCGTCTGCGTTTGTAGTATACAGCTGTATGCATTTGTATTTGGCGGCACCGAGGAGGAACTGACGGGTTCGTACTCCTGACCACAGCTCCAGGAGACGTCCTGGTAGCGTTTGGAGTCCTTAAGGACTCATTTGGGTTAGGGGTAGATGTCTAGGAATCTGCCCCGTCTGTTTGGGGAAGTCCCGCTGGGATTTTCCATCCTTGTAGGGGACGAGGACGGGAGCACGAGGCCCCCGTCCCCGAGCCCAACTGAATTTTTGCTTTTGACTTTACGTCAAAGCCGTGCAGCGAAAATCTGTTTGTTTTTGTTTCTTATTTGTTCGTCCGTCTTAGTGTCGTTAGACATCGCTCTCGAGGAGATGGGCCAGACAGTTACCACTCCGCTCAGTCTGACCCTTTCACATTGGCAACAGGTTCAGGAGTATGCTCATAACCGGTCTGTCGATGTGCGCAAGAAGGAATGGATCACCTTTTGCTCTTCCGAGTGGCCAGCTTTTAATGTTGGCTGGCCATGAGATGGCACCTTTAACTCTCAAATTATCTTCCAGGTGAAAGAGAAAGTCATGGATTCTGGGCCCCACGGCCGTCCGGACCAAGTACCCTACATAGTCACCTGGGAAGCGTTAGTTCATAACCCTCCTACCTGGGTGCGCCCCTTTGTGCACCCAGGAGGTCCCCCCCTCTTCCTCTTCCCTAACCCCTGCCAATTCCAACCCATCCGCACCCCCCCTTCCACCCCCTTTTACCCCCTCCCCGCATCCTCAGCCCTCCCATGCTGGCCTTTACCCCACCGTAACTAAGCAGAAAGAGAAAAGGGGAGGCCCCAAGGTCCTCCCTCCGGAAGACGGTCTCCTATTGGATCTTCTGACGGAGGAACCTCCACCGTACCAGGCTCCTCCGGCAGGTCAACCGGCAGCAGCAGCAGCAGCAGCAGCCGAGGCCCAACCTTCGCCTCCTACCGACCCGGAGCCCTCACCTATGGCCTCTAGACTGCGAGGCCGCAGGGAGCAGCCCGCTCCGGATTCCACTGCCCTGCCCCTCCGGACGGGCCATGATGGCCAATTACAATACTGGCCGTTTTCTGCCTCTGATCTTTATAACTGGAAAAATAATAACCCCTCCTTTTCAGCAGACCCCGGGAGACTGACTGATCTATTAGAGTTGGTTCTCACTACCCATCAGCCCACCTGGGACGATTGCCAACAGCTTTTGCAGGTCCTCCTCACTGTGGAGGAAAAACAACGGGTCCTTCTTGAAGCCCGGAAGAATGTTCCTGGGGCAAATGGACAACCTACGCAGCTTCCAAATGAAATTGATGCTGCTTTCCCCCTTGACCGCCCAGACTGGGACTTCACCACTGAGGCAGGTAGGACCCATCTACGTCTTTATCGCCAGTTGCTTGTAGCGGGTCTCCGAGGGGCAGGTAGGCACCCTACAAATTTGGCCCAGGTAAGACAGATAGTTCAGAAGGCAGAGGAATCGCCAGCCGCATTTTTAGAAAGGCTTAAGGAAGCTTACAGAATGTATACCCCATATGACTCTGAGGACCCCGGGCAAGCTACTAGCCTGACCATGTCCTTCATTTGGCAGTCGGCCGCTGACATCAGAAACAAATTACAGCGGCTAGAGAATTTACAGGGTTGTACTCTACCAGATGTATTTAGAGAGGCAGAGCGCATCTTTAACAAGAGAGAAACACAGGAAGAGAGGGAAGAGAGATGGAGAAAAGAGGACCAAGAAAGGGCAGAACGTCAGAGACAGGAAATGGAAGAGAGGGAGATAGAGAGGGACAAGAAGCGTAATAGAGAAATGACTAAACTGTTGGCCACAGTAGTCGCAGAGCAGAGACAGGATAGGCAGAGAGAGGGACAAAGGGGGCCTCGCCTAGAAAGAGACCAATATGCATATTGCAAGGAAAAAGGACATTGGGCAAGAGAATGCCCCTAGAACAAGAAACAAAGAAGGGCATTTCAAAGGCCCAAACCCCGTTCTCAGACCTCCGACCTCCTGAGCCTCGAAGATTAGGGAGGTCAGGGCCAGGAGCCCCCCCCTGAGCCCCGGATAACCATACCAGTAGGGGGGGCGCCCGGTCACCTTCCTGGTCGACACGGGGGCCCAACACTCTGTTCTAAATCGGTCACCCGGCCCCCTGAGCCGTGAACTGCCTGGGTACAAGGGGCCACCGGCGGGAAACAGTATCGATGGACCACGGACCGCCAGCTCCACCTAGCGACCGGTAAGGTGATGCACTCCTTTTTACATGTTCCTGACTGTCCATACCCCCTCCTGGGTCGAGACCTCCTAACGAAGTTAAAGGCTCAAGTACATTTCGAGAAAGCCAACATAAGAGTCACGGGGCCAGAAGGGGCCCCACTCACGGTGCTGACCATAGCCTTAGAAGAGGAATATAGAATACATGAGCCCAAGGATGACTCTTTTAAGGTCAAGGACCGCTGGCTGACCGACTTTCCCCAGTCCTGGGCAGAGACTGGAGGAATGGGACTAGCCCTCCAACAGGCTCCCATCGTAGTCCATTTAAAGGCATCTGCTATCCCGGCCTCAATTAAACAATATCCCATGTCCCGGGAGGCCCGCGATGGGATCAAACCTCACATTAAGAGGCTACTGGAGCAGGGCATTCTAACCCCCTGCCGGTCCCCCTGGAACACTCCCCTGTTGCCAGTCAAGAAGCCCGGAACCAATGACTATAGGCCGGTCCAGGACCTCCGGGAAGTCAATAATCGGGTTGAGGACATACACCCCACGGTCCCCAATCCCTATAACCTCCTGAGTGGACTGCCACCTGACTATGTTTGGTACTGAGTCCTGGATTTAAAGGATGCCTTCTTCTGCCTGCCGTTACACAAAGACAGTCAGCCACTGTTTGCCTTTGAATGGCAGGATGCAGACCTGGGAATCTCGGGACAACTTACATGGACTAGGTTGCCCCAAGGGTTCAAAAATAGCCCCACCCTCTTTGATGAGGCCTTGCATCAGGACTTGGCCGGATTTAGAGTCCACCACCCCGAGGTCATCCTCTTACAATGTGTGGATGACATCCTGATAGCCACCAAAACAGAGGAGGAATGCCTTAGGGGGACAGAAGCTCTCTTAAAGACTTTAGGAGACTTGGGGTATAGGGCCTCTGCCAAGAAGGCCCAAATCTGCCGGACCCAGGTCACCTACTTGGGGTACAAAATCCAGGATGGAAAACGTTGGCTAACAGAAGCCCGCAAACAGGCCATCCTTGACATCCCTCCTCCCAAGACCCCCCGAAAACTGCGGGAATTCTTGGGAACGGCAGGTTTCTGTAGGCTATGGATCCCCGGGTTTGCGGAAATGGCAGCACCTCTGTACCCCCTCACTAAGACGGGGGCTGCCTTTGACTGGGGGGAGAGCCAGGAGAAAGCCTTCATGGACATCAAGAAGGCTCTGCTCTGCTCCCCAGCTCTGGGGTTACCTGATCTGACTAAACCTTTTGACCTATTCGTGGCTGAGCAAGAGGGTTATGCGAAAGGGGTCCAAACCCAAAACTTGGACCCTGGAGACGACCGGTCACCTACCTATCTAAGAAATTAGACCCCGTAGCGTCAAGATGGCCCCCATGTCTCCGCATGATCACCGCCACCACAGTTCTCATAAAGGACTCTCATAAACTGACTTTGGGGCAGCCTTCGACTATCTATGCCCCCCATGCTATGGAGGCAGTCATCAGGCAGCCACCGGGCCGCTGGCTCACCAATGCCAGGATGACTCATTACCAGACTCTGTTGCTGGACAAGGACCGAATTCACTTCGGGGCTCCGGTGACCCTAAACCCCGCCTCGCTACTTCCCCTTCCTGGGGAAGCAGAGACTCATGACTGCTTGCAAGTCCTGGCCGAGGTCCATGGGACGAGAGCTGACCTCATGAATCAACCCCTTCCCAACCCCGACCATGTCTGGTTCACGGACGGAAGCAGCTTTGTACATCAAGGGGAGCAGAAAGCCGGCGCTGCGGTGACGACTGAGTCAGAGACAATTTGGGCTGAGGCCCTGCGGCCAGGAACATCGGCCCAACGAGCAGAACTGATCGCCTTAACACAGGCCCTGAGACTGGCAGAAGGTAAGAAACTCACTGTCTACACAGACAGCCGCTACGCCTTCGCCACAGCTCACATCCATGGTGAAATTCATAGGCGAAGGGGGCTATTGACCTCAGAGGGCAGAGACATTAAAAACAAAAAGGAAATCCTGGCTCTCTTGGGAGCTCTGCACCTGCCAACCGCCCTCAGTATCATACATTGCCCAGGGCATCAGAAAGGCGACAGCCCAGTCGCCCGGGGAAATCGGAGGGCAGACCTGGCCCCCCGGGAGGCTGCCCTGGCCATGGAAAACAGCAGTCACCTCCTTCAGGCAGCTGTAGTCCCTGTAACAAATGAGGCTTCCGAGAAGACCTCCCCATCTTGGGACTATGAGATAAAAGACATCAAGGCCATGAAAAGACTGGGAGCGACCCGAGTACATGATGGTCTCTGGACCTATCAAGAAAAAACTGTCCTTCCCCGCCTAATGACTAGATATCTGGTTAACAGCCTACACAAACTCACTCATTTGAGCTCCAGGAAAATGCGAGAACTATTAGCTCAGGAAGAAAATACTCGCCACCTGTTGGGAATAGAAGAAATACTAAAACAAGTGACTGAGCGATGTGACGCCTGCACCCGCGTAACTGCGACCAGGCTACAACTACCCATGGGGACTCGAGCTCGTGGGCACCGGCCTGGGGTGCATTGGGAAATAGATTTCACAGAAATCAAACCAGGAAAATATGGATACAAGTACCTCCTGGTTTTTGTTGACACCTTCTCGGGATGGACTGAAGCCTACCCCACCAAGCACGAGACGGCAAAGGTGGTCACCAAGAAACTTCTTGAAGAAATCTTCCCCCATTACGGAATGCCACAGGTATTGGGGACAGACAACGGGCCTGCCTTTGTTTCTCAGGTAAGTCAGTCTGTGGCCACCTTATTGGGGATTGATTGGAAATTACATTGTGCTTACCGACCCCAAAGCTCAGGACAGGTAGAGCGAATGAATAGAACCATTAAGGAGACTAACTAAATTATCGCTTGCAGCTGGCACTAAAGACTGGGCCCTCCTGCTCCCCCTTGCCCTCTATCGTGCCCGGAATACACCGGGCCCCCATGGCCTCACCCCTTTTGAAATTTTATATGGAACCACCATTCCCTTTGCTCAGTTCTTTGACCAAGATATTTCTGACCATGCCAATTCCCCCTCTCTTCAAGCTCACCTGCAGGCACTCCAGTTGGTCCAGCAGGAAGTCTGGAAGCCCCTGGCCCAAGCCTACCGAGATCAGAGGAGACACCCTATCGTCCCCCACTCCTATCACGTGGGAGACAGCATTTGGGTCCGCCGCCACCAGGTTAAGAACCTTGAACCCCGCTGGAAGGGACCATACACGGTCCTGTTGACCACCCCTACTGCTCTCAAGGTGGACGGGATTGCTGCTTGGATACACGCCTCGAATGTAAAAGCTGCCTCCCCTGAGGATCCGGATCCAGGATAGAAGGCTCAGCGCACTCAAAATCCTCTAAAGATAAGACTTACCCGTTCCTCTCCCTCCTGCTAATAGCCCTCCTCATAAAATCAAACACTGGTTTGGCCTCCAGTCCCCATACCGTTTATAAATTAACCTGGGAGGTTCTCTCCCAAGCGGGGGGAGGTCATTTATGCTGTCACGGAACCTCATGCACTTGGGACATGGTGGCCTACTCTGTGGCCTGAATTTTGTGATTTAGTAGCAGGATTGGACACTTGGGACATTCCCCATTGCCACCCGAAGGCATGCGCCAGTGGTTCCCACTTTTACAGACGTCGACGTGCACTCATGGACTCCAGAGAACCACCCCCGGGTGTGTTGATCAAAGAGCCAGAGAGCAGCTAAATTCAAAGGACTTCTATGTCTGCCCCCAAGATGGGCGTGCCTGGCAACAGGCCCAGAAATGTGGGGGATACGACTACTTTTTCTGTGCATCTTGGGGGTGCGAGACCACAGGGGACGCATATTGGAGGCCATCCTCATCCTGGGATAAAATACAAGTACGCAGAGGCTGGGACAAAGGACAATCTGGAATGATAGGTATGCCCCTTGCCATTTCCTTCACTGTGCAGGGGAAGCAAGCCCCGGACTGGCAGACTGGGTATACCTGGGGTTTGCGTTGGTATCTATATGGGCCAGACAGGGGGGGTAATCTTCAAAATCAGATGTAAAGTGGCTCCTGTCAATTCACAGGCCATAGGCCCTAACCAGGTCCTTGCTGATCAAAAGCGGCCTAGCCTACTCATGCCCATGGCTGATACCAGGCTCCTGACCCTGCCCAGAACCACAGCCGCTCCCGCATGCAACTTCTCCCCAGGAAGCACTCCCAAACCCTCCTCGGGTCCCCCTCCTAAAGGCACGGGAAATAGAATATTAGCCCTGATCCAAGGGACATATGCCACTCTGAATTTAACTCGCCCAGATAAGACTAAGGAATGCTGGCTTTGTCTGACTCCGCAACCTCCCTATTATGAAGGCTTAGCGGTTGTGGGCAAATATACAAATCAGGCCACAGCCGAGGCTCTTTGTGGGACAGCCATGCAACATAAATTGACCATCTCAGAAGTGTCTGGAAAGGGGCTATGTATAGGTAAAGTCCCTGCCACGCATCAAGGACTATGCAATGCTACTGAGCCTTTGCCCCAAAGTAGCCGCTACTTGATAGCCCCCAATGGGACATATTGGGCATGCAACACTGGATTAACCCCTTGTGTCTCCACCACGGTACTTAATACCACCGTTGACTATTGTGTTCTGATCGAATTATGGCCTAAGGTAATTTACCACCCCTCTGACTATGACTTGATGAGAACTGGCCGCAGTAAGAGGGAACCTATCTCCATCACTACTGCCATCCTACTAGGGGGATTAACCATGGGAGGCCTAGCAGCAGGAATAGGAACCGGTACCGTCGCACTACAGGAAACTAAACAGTTCCAACTCCTACAACAAGTAATGCGTGCGGATATTCGGTCCTTAGAAGAATCTGTCGCTGCCCTGGAGAAGTCCTTGTCCTCCCTGGCAGAAGTAGCCCTCCAAAATAGAAGGGGACTAGACCTCTTATTTTTACAGCAGGGGGGAATTTGTGCGGCCCTTAAAGAAGAATGCTGCTTTTATGCAGACCATACCGGAGTGGTGAGAGACAACCTGGCTAAAATAAAAGAAAGACGCCAAAAGTACCAACAACTAATTGAGTCCCAACAGGGATGGTTTCAGAACTGGTATAACAGGTCCCCTTGGTATTCGACTCTCATATCCACCATTATGGGACCCCTGATCATTATACTTTTGATTCTGATGTTTGGGCCATGCATCTTAAACAGACTGACCCAGTTCATAAAAGAAAGGTTATCGGTTGTACAATCCCTGGTCTTGACCCAACAGTACCAGCAGCTAAAGCAAAGAGATCTCGAGATGGCAGAAACTCCTGAATGAAAGATTCCATTCAGTTACAAGAGCAATGGGGGAATGAAAGACCCTGGCCCAGTCTAAACAGGCAGCTGAGGCTTATGGAAAATTCCGTTTCCCCCACAGCTGAATAGTCATTGCTATCAGAAGGGAGCTCAGCTCAAGGTCCCCACGGCTGAATAGTCATTGCTATCAGAAGGGAACTCTGCCCAGGGACACAGGTGTCTGCGGGCGACCGGATAGCCAGCCCAGCAGGGTTGAGCAAACACAGAGACCAATTGTTCCTCAGATAGGGCCAAGGCCGAAACTTGAGTTCCAAAGAAAAACCTCTATTTGCCCGCGCTCTGAGCCCTAGCCTCATTTAAATTGCCCAATCAGGGTCCTGTTACTAGGCTTCTCGCTTCTGTACTGCGCTTTTTGCTATAAAAGAACCCCTGAGTCCCCAGCTCGGGGCGCTCAGTTCCCCGAGACTGAGACGCCCGGGTACCCGTGTGTTATCAATAAAGCCTCTTGCTGTTGCATCCAAGCTCGTGGTCTCGTTGTTCCTTGGGTTCGGGTCTCCCTTCCGTGAAAGTATCCCTGCTGGGGTCTTTCAACACCAATAGTGTGTGAGGAAGTTTTAGGCACAGAAATGACTAGATTCTTAGAATCCTGAGATAAGTACTCATGACAGTAACTTGAACAACTCCAAAGGATCCTGAACACACAGGATCCACGGTCCTGTCGTCCTGTGTCACAATGAGGATCAGCCTGCATGGCTGATAGTGATGGGATGAGCAGAGTGAAACTTTAAGAGAAGATGCATGGAGAACAATTTATCTTTTACTTCCTGTTGAGGTGGGACAATGACAATCATGGGGACCTGTGGAAAGAAATTGTTAGTGTAACAAGACTCTTTTTTATTTATTTATTTTCAGTTTAAATTTAGATTAGAAACAGGGTTGCTTCACAAGTCAGTTCCAGGTCCCTCTCCCTTTCCCTCCCCTCCTCCAATGCCTTAACCCCAACCCCCCAATATCCCCTCATTTCCCCAGGGAGGGTGAGGCCCTCCAAGGGGGTGTCCATATTCTGTCATTTCATACAGGGGAGGGCCTAGATCCTTCCCCAAGAGTTCAGGGTGAGAGTGCATCTCTCATTGTTGGATGGGAGTCCAAAGTCCGTGTGTATATTCGGGATGAGTACTGATCTATTCCCGAAGGCTCAATAGATTACCTAGGCCTCCTCATTGACACTCCCAGTCAGGGGGTCTTGATCAGTCCCATATTGGATCCCCAGGCATCAGCCTGGGATTCAATAGTTAACCCTTGTCAGGTAAGCTGTTTCTGGGGGTTAAACCAGCCCAGTCTTAATCCCTTTGGTAATCAGTCCTCCCTCTCTGTTACTGGCTTCCTTGAGTTCAGCTCAGTACTTACCCATGGGAGTCTGCCTCTTCTTCCATCAGCCACTCAATGAAGTTTCTGTTTCCCAGACTCTCTGGTCATGGGATTGTAGGCTGGCACTCCCCAGATCTATGTCTAAAATCCATATATGAGAGAGTACATGCCATGTTTCTCTTTTTGTGACTGTGTTACCTCACTCAGGATGGTTTCTTCTAGTGTCATCCATTTGCCTGCAAATCTCAGGATTCCATTGTTTTTTCTGCTGAACAGTACTCCATTGTGTAAATATACCACATTTTCTCTATCCACTCTTTGGTTGAGGGACATCTAGGTTGCTTCCAAGTTCTGGCTATTGCAAATAATGCTGCTATGAACATAGTGGAACAGACATCCTTGTTGTATGAATGGACATCTTTTGGATATATGCCTAAGAGTGGAGTTGCTGGGTCTTGTGGTAGGTTTATTCACATTTTTCTGAGGAATCTCCATACTGATTTGCAAAGTGGCTGAACAAATTGGCACTCCCACCAGCAATGGAGGAGTGTTACCATTTCACCACATTCTGCTCCAGCATAAACTGTCGTTGGTGTTTTTGATTTTAGCCATTCTGACAGGAGTGAGATGGTATCTCAGAGTTGTTTTTTTTTTACATTTCCCGGATGGCTAAGGATGTTGAGCACCTTCTCAAGTGCTTCTCACCCCTTTTAGACTCCTCTATTTAAAATTCTCTATTTAGTTCTGCAGCCCACTTTTTAATTGGATCCTTTGGTGTTTTGGAGACTTGCTTCTTGAGTTCTTTGTAAATTTTGGAGATCAACGCTCTCTTAGATGTGGGATTAGTGAATATTTTTCCCATTCTGTGGGCTACCTTTTTGTCTTGCTGACTGTGTCCTTTGCCTTACAGAGGCTTCTCAGTTTCAGTAGGTCCCATTTATTAATAGTTGATCTCACTGCCTGTGCTAGTGGTGTTATGATCAGTAAGCTGTCTCCTGCACCAATTCGTTCAAGGGTACCACACACTTTCTCTTCTAAGATGTTCAGTGTGGCTGGATTTATGTTGCGGTCCTTGATCGATTCGGTCTTAAGTTTTGTGCATAGCAATAAACATGGATTGATCCGCATTCTTCTACATGCCAGCCTCCAGTTATGCCAGTACCATTTGTTCAAGATTATTTCTTTATTCCATTGTATATTTTTAGCTTCTTTGTCAAAGATCAGATGTTCATACGTGTGTGAGTTAATATCTGGGTTTTCAGTTCGATTCCATTGGTCTACCTGTCTATTTTTGTGCCAATACCAAGCTGTTTTCAGGACTGTAGCTCTATAATAGAGCTTGAGGTTAGGGATGGTGATGCCTCCGGACGTTATCTTGTTGAACAGGGTTGTTTTGGCTATCCTGGGTCTTTTGTTTTTCCATACAAAATTGATTATTGTTCTTTCAAAGTCTGTGAAGAATTGTGCTGGGATTTTAATGGGGATTGCACTGAATCTGACGATTGCTTTTGGCAGGATTGCCATGTTTACTACATTGATCCTACCTAATAAAGAGCATGGGAGATCTTTCCATTTTCTAAGGGCTTCTTTAATTTCTTCCGTTAAAGATTCAAAGTTCTTGCGATACAGGTCTTTCACTTGTTTGGTTAGCATTACCCCAATGTCTTTTATGTTGTTTGTGGCAATTGTAAAGTGTGATGTTTCTCTGATTTCTTTCTCAGCCCTTTTATCATCTGTATATAGCAGGGCTACTGATTTTCTTGAGTTGACCTTGTGGCTTGCCCCTTTGCTGAAGGTGTTAATCAGCTGTAAGAGTTCCCTGGTAACAAGAGTCTTAAGTAGGTTAATTAGTCTCTGTTTTGCAGGAGATGCTTGACTGAAGTTCTTGATTAGAGTTCTAATTTTGATTGAAGCTCTGATCTGAAGCTCTGATCAGATTGCAGAAGATGCATTGTATCAGTTCCTTGGTCTGGAGATGTGTCGAGTGCTGTATTTCCAAGCTGGTTTCAGGATGGTTCTTGTCAGGTGGGGTCGATGATTTGGGGCAGTTTAGATGCATCCAGTCGAATCAGGCAGGGTTGGGGAAGAGAATCCACATTCTCTTTCTGAAGCAGTTGAAGATTGCTGTCAGGAAATCCCTTTTCCTATGGAAAACTGAAACAATGTTAGCACAGAAATTTCTAACTTTTATATGTATGTATACTGGGAAAGGCAAACCTAAGGAAGATAATACACATGAAGGAGATTAGAATTTTAGAAAAAGAACCATATGTACACAGATGACAATCCCTATTTTTGTTTTCTTCTCTCTTATATCAGAGTACTATTCAGCAGAAAAAATGGAACTCTGCAATTTGCAGGCAAATGGATTTCACTAGAAGAAACCATCCTGAGTGAGATAACTCAGTCACAAAAAGACAGACATAGTATGTACTCACTTATATATGGATACAATCCCACTGCCAGAGATTCAGGAAGACAGAGAGATATGCATGGTACCTCAGAGAAGGGCAATGAGTCAAGATCTCCTGAAAAGATTGGGAGCATGGTGGGGGGAGAGGAAGAGGAGCCAGAGTAAAGAGATGGGTAGAGGAGGACAAGAGAGAGCAGAAAAGTTGAGTCGTGGGAAGAATCGAAGAGAGCAGGATGAGAGATACCAAAATAGAGGAAGTCATTATACATTTGAGGAGAGTTTTGGCACTAGTGAGATTTCCAGAAATCTACAAGATTGATACCTACTGGCAAACTAACCAACAGTAGAGAGTCTACCTTAAATGCCCTACTCTAATAATAAGTTTGACAACTACTTTATATGCCATCCTAGAACCTTTATCCATTGGCTGATGGAAGCAGGATCAGACATCCACAGGTAAACATTGAATTGAAGTCCTGGAACCCAGTGGCAGAGCAGTAGGATGTACAAAGGGCTCAAGAATGAGTTGGTGAAAACCACAGAGACAGCTGACCTGAACGAGGAGGAGCTCTTGGACCCCAGACTGATGATGGAGAGGTCAGCTTGGGTCTGACCCAGTACTCCTAAATTTCTGTGTCACTGAGGAGGCCTAGGGGGCCTTGGATAGTAAATAAGTATTTATCTCTGCCATCCAAACAAACTGTGGGTGTCCATCCCACAATGAGTGAGGCTCTCTCAGCCTGGACACTTGGGGGAGGGTCTAGGCTTTGCCCTGGTAAAATGACAGACTCTGGATATCACTCATGGAGGGCCTTACCCTTACTGCTGAGCAGAGTGGCGATTTGGTCAGGGGCTGTTGTGGTTAGTGGGTGCATATGGTGTGCTAGGAGGGAGAGGGGTTTGGGTATTACATGTGAAGGAAGCTTGTTTCTAAATTAAATTTAAAAACAGATAAAAAGGTATCAGAAACAAAACATCAAAAAAGAATTCACCTATAACCATGTGATCCATATGCCAATAGCAGAAGTAAACAAAAATTATTTTAAAGCATAATCTGAAATACTCAGAAAATTATGTAGTTCTGAAATCTCACATTACCCACGTCCAACCCCTTGAGTGCCTCTGAGAATAGAATTTGCTGTGTGTAAGGGAGTTATCATGATTGTCTGATGGTCAACATTGGAACAGTATGCTGCAATGTGTTACAGTTACATCAGGGGATGCCAAATCTCCATGGTTTCAATTGTATCCTTGATCAGGTGCACAGAAGGCCACAGAGCATTTTTGTGATCACTGGTTTCCATTCCCACCCCAGTTTGCAAAAGAAATTGAAGGACCTTGGAGCTGGCAGTTATTGACTTAGTATGTTAAATAACATTTGTGCTTCCAGAGCATGGACTGTGCAATACAAATGACTGGTTTATGTGCACTGTATTCTGGTACTTATCTCTTTCGTTTCCTGTCACAGTCCTACTGTTTATGTTTTCATCATTTTATAATTGCCTGTCCTTAGTCCACACTGTCAGCACAGATGACCATCCACATTCAAACAGCACTGCTTGCTGTAAGACAGATGTTCAAATTTTTCAAATTTATTGTCAGTTATAGCACTAAAATAAATTGATTCAGACTTTATATTTTAGGGCTATATTGTTTCCATGAGGTGGTTTATTATTACACTATTCTTTATCAAATTCTTATAATTTTGTTTATTTGTCCATGTATTGGTGTGCGTATGTGTACAAGATTGTAGGTGCCCAATGAATCGAAAGAATTTGGGTACCCATGGAATCAGAATTATATGTGGTTGTGAGCTAATTGATGTGGTTGCTAGGAGTCAAACCCAGGTTATTTTGAAAGGAAATAAATCAGTTTAATTGCTGAACCTGTCATCAGGTATCTGAACTATTCTTTGTTGTGAGACTACTTCATTACTTTTATTTTAATAACTTTTTGTTTTTATATTAAAATAGGTGTATCATTTCCTCCAAACCTCCCCTTGGAACTCCTTGCACTTTTTAAATTTTGCAACATGTATTATATGACTTATGTAAAAGGAGAGAACAGAATTCATAGTTTTAAATACAAATGTACCTTATTTCTAATTGCTTTATCAAAAATGTTTAGACACTGATATGGGGGTGCACAGGACCATATGAGTTCAGCAACAGCACATATTTAGAAGCCGTGGGCAAGGAAGGACTAATGCAGAGGTCTTAGTGTGCCGAGGGAAGTGTTCAGTGGAAATGTTAAAATTACTGACTAACCAAAGGACAGGGATAGCATGAATAGAAGTCAAAGCCCACTGTTTCCATGTTGTATGCAATCAAGCAGTGAGACTGTGAAATGCAGAGGTGAAGATGTCCCTGTGGAGACCCAGCAAATGCAGAAGGCTTTGGGGGGCAACACAACCAGTGTGAAAACATAAACACCAGACACTGAAAAGACCTTGGTATTACACACCTGGAGTCTTGGGTTTTTGTGTATTAGATTTAAATTCAGATTTGTTCACTACTGGTCAAATGCAAATGAGCCTTATGCAAATCCTTTGAGCAGAAATCAGAGGGTCATCTCCTTCACAATGTAAGAGAGTGCCTAATTAGTCTCAGGAAACTATTCTGCTCAAACACATACAACATGAAGTGGGCTTGGAGGCTCATTTTACGGCTGGCAGCTGCCCGGAGCCCAGAGCTGCAGGGTAACCTGAAGCAGTTCTATGATCTCTTACCTAATGAAAGTATAAGTAAGTATTTATTGTAGAAATTACTCACAAGAGACAAACAAGTAACCCAGATGAGCCAAGTTTTCTACCGCCGAACTGGAAGCTGGAAAGTAGGTGAGACTTCTGATGCTCAGTCTTTTATCCCTTCCTCCATAAACACCCCTAGCCATGCCCAAAAGTGGGCTTTTCTAGTGGCGTATTTCACCGAATACGTCTGTATACATCTTTAGTCATGCCTAAAGTGGGTGTGGTTAGCATTGCAGTAAAACGCCCTTTTATTCCCTCATCTGTATACACCTCTAATAAGTAACATGGCTAATGGCAGAGCACTGTTTCCTCCTACTTTGTAGAGTGTAGCCTTTTACTAGCCAGCCGCTTTGTTTTTTCCCACCAGTCGCCTGGGCTCTGCCAAGTTGTAGTCCCCACATACCACACAATACGCTGAATTAATTATGAACCTGTTGGCCATTTGCTTGATTTCTTACTGGCTATCTCTGACTTAAGTATTTACCCCATAATTGTTATTGTAAGTATTTCTCTTACCGGATAAAAGGTATGGGCTTCTTACCACTATTCGGCTACATTGTGACTCCCTGAGTTTCTACTTCCCAGAGTACTCCTCAACTCCTAGTCCCACCTATCTTGCTTCCCTATTGGCCAACAGTGCTTTATTGATGTATACACAGAACTTCCCCATCATCTCCTCTTTTCTGTCTAAACAAAAGTAGGGCCTTAACTTTAACATAGTCAAATTATATATAACAGAACAGTTATCAAGTAAGAACACAGTTACATTATGTATATCAACATTCAGCAAGATTTAAAGAAAGTATCATCTATCCCATCCTTGTGATTCCAAAATTCTATATGTAGCTTATCTTTTATCATAACTAAGGAAAACTATAACTATCTGCCTATATCAAAGTCGACAGAAGGATAATATATAAACACTAGGATTGACAGAGACATCTTGCTGCTGTCTAGGCAGTCACCTGATGTTTCTCTGTAATGTTGGGGAATCCATCTTCAGCCCATAGGCCACAGTGTGTCTGGAAGACTTTTCCGCAAAGCAGGAAATTTCAAACTGCCCATCTGCATTGGCAGTCTGTCAGTCATTTTTCTGTGTCCTGTAGAAAGTCTTGTAGACTCTTCTATGAAGTAGGGACCCTGAAGGACTGTTAGAGTTCAGGAGTCACTTTCCTATCAGTCCTGCATTTCCAGATGATACAGCAAGAGTCAAGCAGTCCAGGCAAGAGCAGTTTCTTGCCCAAATGGCTAATCTTGCCATGATGAAAGCAAACTCCATAACGAGTTTCTTCAATGCCCATCTTCCTCTCAGATGTAATTGATGATGCCAGGAGCAGACAGTTTTTGTTGTCAAGAAAACCCTAAATTATTTTAAATGCCATTTTCTGAAGGTCGTTGAAAGGTTTAAAGACTGTCTATCTGTCTCAAATATGTTTCTGAACATCTAGAAAACCTAACTTACCTAACTATAAATTCTGACTATTATAAGTAACTATCTATAGTCTGTATTCAATTATGCATTATGTTTTAAAAGATCAGTATAAGCACAATACTTAATCAAGCAGGGAAATATACATATCACAAAATTGACCTTGAAATTGTATCAATAAATGAAAAACTATACCCATACCATAATCCCTCTTTTACCATTAAAAAGAGATAGGCTGTGATCATTAACCAATTACAAGCAACCCCATTTAAATGAAAAAAAATTTTATAAACAATCTGGGGATTTGGACGTCACTCATTCCACAATGTTTTGTGCTGGATGGGGGCTTGTTCACACCATGGGGATCATGACAAAACTCAGAAACCTATATAAGTCCTTATTTTCTGGGTCTGTAAGACTGCATCATCTTAGCTGTTTCAATTGGTGGAACACCTGGCCCACTGCTTCCGGGGTCGTGGTTCATCAAACCACTGAAGCCTGGAAGGAATTCTCAGCTTTTTGTTTTCTGTAGAAACATAAACAAAAACTCTTTTCCAAAGTACCATATCCTTACATTTAAATTTTGAATTCAAGGCATTTTTAAAAGATACGTTGAATTAATTCAGCAGTATTTATAATCAAGTGTATTTTAGTAGTTGTTTTCTCTCTCAATCTTATGTATAGTTTTAAACACACTGTACATTGTTACAGGGTTTTCTTCATCCAAGTCTGACTTTACTGTAAATCTTTATGTTTTTCTGGCCACTTGTCTGATCTGTTAAAACCACGGCTGTTTAAACTGCAGTTTTTCCAAGACGGCAGGCTTAAGTGTGATTCCAGTTAACTGTCTCAGTCTATGCTGAGATCCAGCAAAAGCTGCCAGTTTGGAATGTGGTCACTGCCGGAAAGAGGGCAAGACTTCTGATGCTCAGTCTCTTATCCCTTCCTCCATACACGCCCCTAGCCATGCCCAAAAGTAGGCCTTTCTAGTGGTGTAGTTCACTGACTACATCCGTATGTCTTTAGTCATGCCTAAAGTGGGTGTGGTTAGCAGTGCAGTAACCTCCCTTATATTTCCTCATCTGTATGTGCCTCTAATAAGTCACATAGCTAATGGCAGAGCACTGTTTCCTCCTACAATTCCCCTTTTAGTCTAAAAAAGATATTTAAACTTAAAACAACTAAATTGTGTCAATGAAAAAAATGTATCATACATCTAACCCATCTAAACCTAAATCTCATGGGGGGCCTGTGAGAATAAAAATGTTAGTGTGACTAAATCTCTGGTAGATCAGACAGTCTATGTTTGGCAGGAGATGCTTGATTGAAGTTTCTGACTGGAGTTCTAGTGTTGATTTAAGCTCTCATCTGAAGCTCTAGACAGCCTTTCCCAGGACAATTAGAAGATACAGAGATACACTGCACATTGTAAATAATATGGCACTGGATAATACATTAGCTCCAGAGGATGAGTCAATTATATCAGGAGGAAATACAAAACGTATATTTTGGCAAACTTCTATACAATATCATTGACATAGTATAGAATTTTAGACACTGACATCACCATAATAAATCAGAAGTCTTGGCCCCCAATTTCACCTTTAAAGGAGGTTAATGGTCAATTCTTAGGAATTGGAACCCTATCGCAAGTTAAACAAAGTGTTACATGGATTGAATTTATTGGGCCAGAAGGACAGAGAGAAGGTTAAAGCCATATGTTGCAGATATTTCTATGAACCTCTGGGGCCGTGATGTATTACAGCAATGGAATATGCAGATTAACATTCCTCTTGTATCAGCTAGGAATTATAGACAAACTCTTGGTGGTAGAAAGAATATAGTAAGGCTGTACATAAAACAGATGCCAAACATACAGGCTGTACAGAAGCAGGATGCTAATGCCAAACCTACAGAGCAACCAAAACCTCTACCCTAAAAATGGCTAACAGATGAACCTGTCTGGGTGGGTCAATGGCCTATGACATCTGAGAAGTTAGAGGCTTTGTAGAAGTTAGTTCAGGAACAGCTAGATGCTGGACTCATTGAGGAATCAAGTAGTGCATGGAATTCACCTGTTTTTGTTGTCCAGAAGAAGTCTGGTAAGTGGAGAATGGTTACTGATACAAACTGGGATGCCACTAGCTTCTGTAATACCTAATGATTGGACAATTATAGTTATAGACTTAAAAGATTGCTTCTTCACCATACCATTACAAGAAAATGGCAGAGAAAATATTGTCTTCACAGTACCTACCTATAATAATTCCCGACCGGTACAAAGATTCCAGTGGAAAGTTCGGCCTCAAAGAAACCATCAGAAAGAGGACTCATCCTACATATAGGACACACATCAGATCCCATACAGGTCTGCCAGATCCTCTAGCACAAGACAATGATGAAATTGACCATTTAATAATAGGTAATGTGTTGCAAGCTTCAGAATTTCATAAGCAACACCATTTTAACAGCAAAGGTTTAAAGAAGGATTTTTCTATCACCTGGCAATGATCCAAAGAAATAATAAGAAGTTGCCCCACTTGCTCATTCTACAATCAAACTCCGTTACCAGCAGGTTGTAATCCTAAAGTGTTGTGTTTTTTGTCTTCACAGGTGAACTCAGCAAAGAATACTGGATGTATGGATTCTTGAAGAAGAATGAATAGCTCCCCTGAGGACCATCAAACAAACAGTAACTCACATTGTGGTATCAAAGTCTAATTCTGTATATTGTTTTTTATAATACCCGTTTATCTTTGTTCCTTCATATACTTTAGTCCCCATTCATTTAACTGAAGCTGGCTTTGGAGTTAGATTGGCTCTCCTACTCTAAATTCAAGCATATTATTTAAATAAAATTCAGAATTTCTGCATTATATCAAAGAGCCATTGATATAAAACAGATGAAAATAAAATTAGGGACTATTATCTGTGGATTTCTTTTTCTGAAAAGTCTAATTTCCTTCATGTTTACCAACTTCCCTATTGTCACCTCTTCCAGTATGCATACATATGAACGTTAAAATATTTCTTTGTTAGCATTAGTGTTTGAATTTTCCAGAGAACAAGGGATTTCCTGACAGCAATCTTCAACTGCTTCAGAAAGAGAATGAGGATCCACTTCCTAGATGCCACCTGATTCAACTGGATGCATCTGAACTGCCCCATATCATCGACTCCACTTGACAAGCACCCTTCTGAAACTGGCTTGGAACTACATCACTTGACACAACTCCAGACCAAGGAACTGAAACAGCACACCTTCTACAATCTGGCCCGAACTTCACATGAGAGCATCAACCAACACTAGAACTCCAGTCACCGACTTAAATCAAGCATCTCCTGCCAAACAGAGCAAACAGTGACTGTCTGATCTACTGAAGATTTTGTTACACTAACATTTTACTAATGGATTAGACACATCTTGGCAGCTTTATCTTTAATCATATAAATTAGAAGATGCTGTATCCATAAACAGCCTGTAATTTTTCATGTTGGTTTATTTAAAGAAATCAGCAGTTCATGAAAGATACTTTCCATGTTTTCAATCATGTTAATCACAAAGTCTCTGTGAAGGTTGTCCAATGACAAGGAAATCACTTTCTAAAATATCAGTCATCACAAGAAAAAAACCGGAATGCACTGTCCTTTAACATCACTGGATGTGTGAAGAAAATCCCTAGGACCAGTAGGCTGTGATTTTCCTAATTCTCAGTCCTTTTTCCCCACCTCCAGGATGCTCAATATCTGAGAGAATTGTGCTAACTGACCATGTCTCTGCCTACATTTTAAGTTTTCTGCTGCTCCTGTTTTTAAAGTTTCCAGAAATAGTGGGCAGCATAGAAATGAATATACTCATGTCGAATGCATAGAAATACCAGATTTGTGAGGCAGCAAACTGACAGATCAGTAAAGTCAATGAAATATAACTCTCTTCTATGCAATTATAGACTGCATAACTGCCAACCTGCAAACGGCATATTCTCTTCCTTGCTGAATGCACACAATACTCATCAGATGTGTTGCATACTGAGGAACTAGATCTTTTGATGTGGGCTCCTTTCTCTGGTGAGCAGAGGTGACCTTCCCCAAGTCACACGGTGGTATACTTCATCACAGACTATGTCATCCTGAGACCCATATTTAAGTCCTCCCTCAGAGTCAGCACTTGTTTAATGAATGCAAATCTCTCCTGGATCCACTAATGCTCACCCTGAAAAGGCAAAGCTGGGCCTGGGCACTCACTGGTGTGCCGTCATGGCCCTGTTTATTTCCTCATTCCTGCTGCATTAAATCCAATCTCACCAGCAGGTCACCATTGTAGTTCACTATAAATATATTCCATGCCTGAAGCTACTAGAAAGTTCTATAATCTGAGACAAGTTATGCCATGAGCTTATTGGAAAAACATATGTTCTGCTAAAGCAGTGGTTTTCAACCTGTGGGGCAAAAACACATTAGGGACTGAACAACCATTTCACAAGGGACCTAGGACTCTTTATCTGGGGTAACATAATATCAGGTAACCTGGATGTCAAATATTTACATTTGTGATTCATAGTGGAAAAATTGCTGTTAAGAAGTAGCAACAAAATAATTTTATTTTTGGCGATCACCACAAAATGAGGAACTGTACTGAAGTGTTGCAGCAACTGGGTTCAACTGTGCTAAAGGAATATAACAATAAAATAATTCTGAAAGACCTGCCTATATATGCACATTAACCTGTGCTTCAAACAACTATCATTAGTTAAGCTTCTTCTTGCAAAATATGTGGGGTAACATGGAGACTCTCAAATGGACAATGGGTGGAGCATGCAAGATATTTTTAAACTGAGTCATAAATGTGTTGTCTTAAGCATTATTTCTCTTCAGGACTCAGGTACCAATGCATGAGATTAGATGGGAACATTTTAAGACCCATAGGTATTCAATGACTCCAATTCAGACACAATAGGACTGGTGCACACAAGAAATCATGAGACTGTGGAAGCAAACACTGGGTGCCTCAGGGGTTTTTAATGGTGAGAGAGAGAATGGACACGGACACTCAGTCCTAAACAAGAAACTATCTGCAACTTGTTCTTATATGCAAAGCAAAGAAAAATGTACTTCAGTGGACCCTCACTAACTTTTTTAAACACATTTCATAGTAGGTCTCATGGCTAAGACCAACTCAAAACAAACACAATGGTGTTTTTATATACTTTTTTCACACATAATTTTACATAGGCTTTTTTTGTCTTCTCAGTCTTTTGTTGGAATATTTTCCTTTCTGATTTTGTGCTTTGTGATTCTGTGTTTGTTGTATGTGTGTGTATAGGTGTCTGTGTGTGTTTGTGTGTGTTTGTTTGTGTGAGGGAGGGAGAGAGAGAGAGAGACTTCAAAAGGGAGAGAGAATTTTTCTTGTGGTATTTTGTCAGTAGGGATGTGAGGAGGATCTATATATAGGGAAGAGATAATGTATGCTCATAATATATTGCTTAAAAACTAATTTTTCTCTAAGGAAAGTTTAGAATGCCCCCTTTATAATCATGTGTTGCTTGTTATTTGATAAACTTGGACAGTGTTGATAGATGGAACATGTTTATTTATGTATCTGGCATATGCAAGAGTAGCCTATATGGAGTATTACTAACAATTTCTGGTCAGTTGCATACTGCAGTATTGATAATTTCTGGCTTCCTGCACTGACAATAATGAGGTAGGAATCTATGGAGATTTCTAAATGTTTCACTGATCAGTTGTTTTATCAGAACATTTACACATTCACCAGCGTTAAGTGCTCCCATCAAGAATTATTCAAGCATAGACACATTCATGTACCTGTTATTTACAGCAAAGATGACATCAGCTTATTAGCTGTTATTCTACATGATATCATAAATAAGTGATTCATGACCCATGTTGCTGCTTTAATTCTGGTGTAATTTCCTGTTATCCTACACGATATCATTGAGGCTGTATTTATGACCCATGTCTCTGCTGTAATTCTGGTGTCATTTCCATGGCAGATCTCTAAGATTCAGATTCTTCCTACAGTTGGTTCATTTTCATTGACTATAAGAAGACATGTCTCTCAATATCCATTCTTGGAAACACAGACCTGCTTCCATACTAAGTTCAAAATTGTTTCAGCTCCTAAGAGTCATCCACATAATCAGATGCAGAAATATTTACTAATTTCTATCAATGTTCCCACACTTCTTTGTGATTGCAATTGTTGTGTGAGTCCTTTCATTCCCCAGGTTGTATTGTGAATGCTCAGCTCTCTTTAGTAAGATTCAACAGCAGGAGCCCGTTTCAGCAATGCTGGGAGGAAACATCCTGCACACAATAGCTCCTACATTGTTCAACATATATTGTACATGTGAGCTTGACTTCAACAACCCTTCTTTGTAGCAAGCACTGAGTACATAATGCATTAAAACCACTCACATACAGAAATGGAATATTGAGTCATGAGACACTGGAAACTTCTAAAATCAGGAGACACCAGTATGGGATTGAAATGCATTTGACACACAGTCACATTTGTTACATTCAGACAAGCCCACATACCCCTAAACATGTGGTGTATTTTAGGGGTTATAATGTGTGCCTTCAAGTTACAAATGTGTATGTATATGTCAGTACTGTTCCCACTAACTCTTTGGAGCTAGTAGTGAATTATTCAGCTCGACAGCCATCATTCACTAGGCTTTCAGAACGTGCAGTCATTTCTTTGTAACTCAGTAGCCAGGGCATTACCTGAATAACAGGATTCTGAGCTTGGGGAAGCTAGGTACGTTAAGAACACAGCCATCATTTCCACTCAGAAAGATTCAGGACAAAACATACAAACGTATAGCCCACACATAATATGAATTTTTAATTAACAATCATATTGAAGCACAGCCCAAATTTCCCTAAAAACTTCTCACTTCTCAAATGTGAAAACACTTACTGTAGTTGGGAACAGATCTGTGTGTACCATATTTGTTCATATTCCAGGTGTTGTGAGATTTCTGTCCCAAGTGCAGTTGGAGGATTTGGGAAATTACATTATGTAGCAATTGTGGATGTCATCCATCACTTGTTCTATATTTGGTTACTCCTTTTATTACCAGTGGTTACTGATAAAGCTCCATCTCACAGCGTCTAGAGGAAGGAGAGTGGTCCATGGAGACAAGCTTAATGGTAGAGCCCCTCATCCTTTCTTGAAATCTCTATTCATGGAGAAAGACATTCAGGCAGGCGCAGCTCATCATCCATCCTTGAAATCTCTGCTAAGCTTCATCAGGCCCATTACCAAGAAGATAAATAAGAGTCATAATGAGGGGTCTGTGCATGAAGAGTTATACAATCCAGTCCTGTGAACCAGCAGGGGACACCGTGGATCCATAAATTCTCTAAGAAATAAAGGGCAGAAAAAACAAGTAAAAATGTTGTGTATTGAGATTTCAATAAACTCTGTGTATTTCATTGACAGTCTCAGTAGATTCAGAGACCATGGTGTAGCTGACATGTAAGATCTCCATCCTGCAACACTGGAGAGGTCATTTGTTAAATTAAACCCTTAGTGAGGTCACCAAGATCCAGAATGGGGATTCATACAGCTGCTGGATTTGATAATAGTTCATGGAAGAATTATCAATAAAGGTTCAGGGTATTTGAGCTCCAGGACACTGGATAACATTTTGGGAAAAGTATCCCAGGAGTTCCCAGCTGATATTAGAGCTGTGTACATTTCTGCTGGTCACTGGTGTGGAATGAACAGCAGCCTCAAAGGTTTGTGCCGGTGTATGATGGGGCTAGGATGGTCAATGCAACTCTACAGCATCAGAAATAGGGTTGACCATAATTAGGTTCTGATGTTTCTTGAACTCTTGATGTGTGGTTCACTTTAATGCACTCTGATGTGGTGACGGGATTCTCACTTAGAAGGAAGAGCTCTGTCCTCACTGGTAAGAAGGCAGTAGAAAGGGGAAAAAGCTACAAATCACTGTTATTTATTCAAGGAAATTTCTGCACTCTTTCAGAGTTATTGATCCAGATGTTTATGCCATGTAATCATAATATTATTTTAATTTTGGAGTTAAGCTAATAGTATCTATTTATACTCTCAGAGGTATCCAGATTTTGTGAATTTTATCAGGGTGTGTCCCAATATTACTTAAATAGGCATGCACTCTTGTTCACTGCAACATGTGATAGCCATCAACATCCCATGTAATACATCAGGAAATGC
This sequence comes from Mesocricetus auratus, assembly GCF_017639785.1. NCBI lineage: Eukaryota > Metazoa > Chordata > Mammalia > Rodentia > Cricetidae > Mesocricetus > Mesocricetus auratus. Next base: position 5,525,257 of record NW_024429186.1, read on the forward strand.
AACTTTATAATCACTACTCATCCCAACAGAGATTCTGAAATGTTAATATAAAACCATCAAGCATCCTGAATTGTCAGGATGAGTGTTCCTCTATAATGAGAAGAGGTGAAATGACAGATATCAAGATGTCATATCAATCCTGAAAAATGATATATGAGAATTCTGCACCACAGTGTTCCCAGATCCTTCTATCCTGCAACATTACGTGCATTTGACTCCTGACCTGAGATTAGAGGGAAATATGCATGAATAGCCTGAACTTATGTAGTATATATTTTTGTTTAAATTTGTAGCTGTACTTCAGACTTTTAAAGGCAATTGCACACATAGTCCTACACAATGTTATTGGTTTGTCCCATTTGTGGAGCATATTTAAATTCCCATTATTCTTAAATGAAAATTCTCAGTTTCTGATAAGCTTATATAACATATCCCCTGTCCAAGAATAAGGGGCATTGATGATAGTATAGGAACAACTAAAGTTGTTGCCATTGAAACCTACAGTCAGCATGTCCAGACAACAGACATTTCTCCCTGATGTTGTGCTATGTGAGCATTGAAGTTGCCAGAATGTGTTACTGCTCAAGAGAGAGAGTGTAAACCATTAAAAACAGCCTTCAGGGATGCTCAGGACCATCAGGGGATGTAATGGAGCAAATAATCCCCAGTAGAGAGATGAGGTTGGTGAGGAGCAGATGCATTATCCTCTGTGGTTTCCTTTCTAGAGTGTACTAGTTGACCTGGATCTGCTGTTGTTGACATGTGACATTTCCATGCTCAAATATAGTAAAGATTCTTTGTTAAACTTTTTATGGATTTGCATATTCTGGTTTATTGTCTCTATATAGTAGACCTACTGATTTATTTGTGTTACTCTTATATCCTGCCACATTGTTGAAGGTGTTTATCAGCTGTAGGATTTCCCTGGTAGTGTTTCTCAGGTCACTTATGTAAGATACCATAAGATACGATATCATCAGCAAATAGTGAAAGTTTGACTATATATCTATATCTATATCTATTACTAATTGTACTCACTGTGTTATCTATGTTATTTGTTAATGAAACTAAAGAGGTCAGGAAGTTGGAAGAGAGTTATTTGAAGCTCCCAAGAGAACCACAGAGATATAGTGGTTGAATATATGAGCATAATATATTTCATAAATGTATAAAAATTTGAAATAATTAAACCATTGCAAATAATAAAATAATTTTCATGTTTGTAATTTTATTCATGTGTACATTATACACTGCACATATTTCTCTATCACTCCCTACCCATCCTTTTTTGTCTCTCCAAGTCTCCCTTCATTAAAATAGACAGTTTTACTTATAAAATTTTATATATTTGCATACATAGTTGTATGTAACTCTGGGATATCTAAGAAGTACTTATGAATGAATCACATAATATTTGTGCTTCAGAGATGTTTTTAATTAATACAGCTATCTCCAGTTGCATTCTGAATGAAAATCTTCTTTGTACCATGTATTTAAGCATTGTCACTTAGATGAATTCCTGTTGACAGACATGTAGTTTATTTCCCTGATCTCATTATTGTTTATAGCTTTGCAATTAATGCCGATGAACAAATGTTTCTGAAGTATATTAATTTTAATCATTTAGGTCAGCTCTTAGACAAATATCTGGTGTAAAGGAAAATATAGTGAGTATCTGAGGGGATGCTGTAAATTCTCATAACTTAGCAGGGTTTGAAATTTCCAGTACCACCACCATCATGACAATAAACATCTGAAAGTCAATCTGACACTATTGTCACAAAGTAGAGAAACTGCCTCAGTCCTGCAGTCTCTGGAGAGATTAGGCCCTACTGTCACTTCCACAGGGTCTTCACAAAGAATAGGGAATGGTTATAGGGTGAATTTCCCCAGACATGATGAGGATTTGTTCCTCAGCATCCTGCTGCATGACCCAGGAGTCTTCTAAATACTTCTTCTCCAGCTAGACTAGGTCCTTATCCAAGAAGTATCTTACTCATGAATATGCAAATAATGTGAGTATATGGTGGTAAATACTGGGAAGTCAACACCATCAACAACATATGCTCAGTGAGATATGTAAATGCTGTCTTCAGCAACATGATGTTAACAAATGCCTTGAACATAGCCTGAGATATTTTGTTTTTTCCTTGTGTTACTTCAGCCAATGACTCAATTTATAAAAGGATATCCAGAAATGTCAATCTTCCCCATATCCAGGTGTTTACTGAAGATGATGTTTCAATAATGCAGAATATGGTGTTTTGAGTATATGAGGTCAAAGACTGATTAGAAACATATATGTGGCAAACATAAGACAACTTTTCTCTCATTCTGCTATGATTTTTCCTGGGAATAGAACTTGGGGAATCCAGCTTGTCAGTCAGCAATTTCCTAGGTGTACATCCATATAGAGAGAACCTTGGTGAATTTAATATTGTCTTCCAAGTAACTAAGTTGTATAGTAGAACTTGAACTCCTGTCCTTGTTTATCCATCTTCTAAGATTACAGATAAAAGATACTATACCTGGTCTCTAATTTGTTTAAAGTGACGATACCAAGTGTAAATACAGTCAAGTGGAAGAGTGCTTGCTTAGCATGTACAAGGAAATGGTTTTAGTTCCCAGGACTACAGAAAAAAGGGAGGGTTTTAGACCGAGCTGTTGGCTTTCTGTTACTGCCATGCGCACTACTTTTTTTTACAATATAATATAACTTCAGTGTAAGCCAAGTCATTCCTACATGCAAGAGAGTTCAGGAGCAATAGGTGGCAGAATGGAGGCAATAATCAATGGGAGGGAAACGAGGTAGAGAGGATGGGCATACAGGAGACTCCATCGCCTCTACAGATGCCCTTTTATATGCTATTAGCTGAACAATACCTGATACAGTTGACAAGGGAAGTCTCCATGTTCAAACACAGTAAAAATTCTTGTTAAATATCATACAGCTATACATTTTTTCATTTATTTCATTAAGAATTATTTATGACTGTTGTTTTTGAAAGACAATTTTCCATATGTTATATTCTGAACATAGTTTCCCTGATAAACTGCTGACAAGTACAGCCTACAACCCCATCTCCCTAACACTGACCTCCACAACTTTCCATCTTTTTATAGAAATCAAAGACAACGGAATTTAAAAAGCAAACAAACAAGTAGTGCACACAAGTAACATGATCAAACAGCAAATATTAGTAGTTTATATATGAAAGAAGATGGCAAATTCTCCTAATTTAGGAGTTTTGAAAATTTCCAATCACAATTATCCTCATCACTACAACCACCTGTAAATCAATTTTGTCACAAAAGGACCAAATATGTCAAGTTGGGGTTTTACTTGTAAATAGCTGGATAAGTCTTTAATGTTTCTACAGGCTCTGTCTGCACAGCTTTCAGGAATGGCTGCTTACTCAGACAGGATGATGATTTGGCCATCATCATCCTGCTGCCTGACATGGGTGTACTTTTCCTTCTCCAGGTGGACTAGGTCCTTATCTAAGAAACACCCTGCTCATGAATATGCAAATATGCGATTATGTGTTGATGAATACAGGGGTGTCCATACCACCAGCAACACATGATCAGTGTGAATTCCACCATCACTGAGCACACAGGTCCACACCATGAGATGGAGCTGGATCATCTTCTTCTTGGTGACAGCAGCTACAGGTAAGGGCTCCAGGTTCCAGACTTGAGGACAGTTCATCCATTCAGGTGACAGTGACATCCACTCTGCCTTTCTCTCCACAGATGTCCATTCCCACGTGCAACTGCAGCAGTCTGGGGCTGAGCCGGTGAGGCCTGGAGCCTGAGTGAAGCTGTCCTGCAAGGCTTCAGGCTACAACATCGTTTACTTCTATACGAGCTGGGTGAAGCAGAGGCCTGGGCAGAGCCTGGAGTGGATTGGAAGGATTGATCCCGAAAATGATAATACTGGCTACAATCAGAAGTTCCAGGGCAAGGCCACACTGACTGCAGACACATCTTCCAGCACAGTCTACATGGAGATGATCAGGTTGACATCTGAGGACTCTGCATTCTATACTGTGCAAGAGACACAGTATTGAAACTACATCCTGAGTGTGTCAGAAACCCTAGAGTAGCAGGAAGATAAGATGACAGAGAAGATCATTCTGGAGGCAACACAGAAAAAATCGTTCTGAGTGATTGTTTCTTACTTCACAGTGCTATAGGATATTTATCAATAGTTCAAAAGGACATCAAAGAATAATGAAATGCTGATTCAGTATGTCTCCTGTAAACATCATAAATTGTGTAGGTCTTTATCCGTTGACTAGGCAAGGCTGGCCATATATTAAATTAGGATACACATACAGATATATATATATATATGTATATATATATATACATACACACACATACATATATGTACATATATATACATATATATTCCTTTAAAACTAAGAGACTAGGCCGGGCGTTGGTGGCACACACCTTTAAACCCAGCAGTCTGTGAGTTCAAGGCCAGCCTGGTCTACAAAGTGAGTTCTAGGACAACCTCCAAAAAATAAATAAAACTAAGAGACTAATACTGCTTGTGGAGTATCTGGGAATACACTATAATTTGATATTCTCCACTAATATTCAAATCATAATCACATAACTGTGAGATCAAACTAAATTTGATGTGGGTGACATCACACTTAATTCTTGGTTGTAAGTTGTCACTATAGACTAGAGGGGAGTCACTTTACCTTTGCTTATAAATCCAAGTTTATTTATAAGTGAATCTAATCTTAAATTGATTTTGGTAACATTAATCAAATTTCTTATTGTTTCATACTTAGTGATGCACGTGTATGTCATGATTTGGCATCCACAGGATATAGAGTCTGCTACTTTGGCAAAATTTTGGGCTCCTATTGCAATTGGAGGCAAAGCTTTAGTGTTACAACCCCAGGTCCCAAATAATCACACAGAAACATATTAATTACAAACAGATTGGTTTACTCATATCGAGTCTTACATTTAAATTGAACCATTCTATTTATTTATGTATTTCCACCTGTTTATGTCTCTTACTAGTCTGCTGGAAACTTGTTTCTTGGGGATCTGGCCTATGTCCCTTGCACTCCACAGTTCTTTATGCCTGTGTTCATTTGTCTTTCTCTCCTAGATATATTACACCTTACTATAGGTCAAAGAAGCTTTTATGAAGAACCAATGATAGTGACATATATTCATTTATTCACTACATTCAGAAGGGTTGCCACATAATATTTCCCCTTTCTGTCTAATGAAAAAGGAATGTTTTAACTTCAACGTATTAAAATTACAGGCTATAAAGTCGCTATCAAGTAAAAGTTACAGTTATTATATGTAGTCCATTTGTACTGTACAGAATTAAAATATTCAAACAACTATTCTGACTTCATGAGTTTAAAGTTTTATATTTAATTTACCTTTTCATCATAACTAAGAAAAACCAGAGGGTATAATGTTGCAGGAATTCTGTCATTGGTCTGATAGCCAAAAGTTATACGGTGCTTCTTAGCCCAAGGGGCAGAGTTCTGATTGGAGGATATGTAACCTAAAGCCGCAAATAAAAGAGCAGAGCAGGGTAAAGCTTTGGTGTAGGTAAGCTTTCTCTTTGAGCCATGGGCGTATGACTGGCTACTTGTGCTCATCCCTTTTGGCACAAGGCAAGTCGAGATGGAAGTGGTGGTTAAACAGCAATGCTGTATCTTCTGGATCCACTGCATTGTAGCAGCTTTGCTCTGTCCTTGGAATATAGTGACTTTATTCTGATTTGTCTGTTTATAAAACCTAAGTGACCCCAATTGGCATCTTTTATCATTCTGCTCAGAAAACATTTTGGAGAGCAATGTGATTACAAATTAGGAATTTAAGAGACCATTGCCAGTTACCAGGAGGTCTGCACGATCACTGCCTTGTTTCCTGAAGCTGTATTGTCTTTGTCTCAAGTCTAGACTGGCATTGACTGACACTGAATGGACATCAGTGGCCAGTGGACAGTGCCCCCTACAAACCTACACACATGCATTTTTCTGTTGTTAGAGGCAATAAGGTCCACTTTGGACTCCTTGATTATTGGTGGAAGTAACCCTTATAGAGTAATTGTCTTTGTTAACAAAAGGTTAATGTGCTCCTTTGAATGCTTTTTACCCTTCCCTATTTCCTGAACCTGGCTTACGCTGATAAGCATTTGCGGAATGCAACTGATGGAAAATTACAGCTTCGTCTTTACCTTATTTGGTGTATTTTGAGTTGAGACTTGATTGACATGCTTGTACCACCCCCTGAGATTCTCTACTTATAAAAACTATTTCACCCCCAAGAATTAACGCTCTTGATCAGCAAAAGTTGTCTTGAGTCTGTTTCCCTTAACCTCTTGAAGTTTGCTTTTAAGATCGGATCTGCTCGTGAAGACCAACCAAATTAGTAGGGACCCTCATCACTTTATCCCCGCTGGTTGGGGGTCCCCTCCAGGGGTCGCACCAGTGTATTCATTTTCCTCCTGGAGTTTCTTATCAAAGTTCACCATTATCTGTCCTTGTTCTCTGTACCTTTTCCAACAATTCACATGATACTCAGGAAGTGTCTCCTCCACCAAGTAAAGGTGAACAGAATTTCCTTGTCCTGCCAGACACAGTGGTCTAATGATCTAGTCTGTGTAAAGTAGTGTCTACAACATCATGAAGTCTCTTGGTCTAATATAAACCTCAGTGTCAGTATAGAAAAGAGGGTCTCCTTATCTGTACAATCCAAGGAACTATCAACAGACTGTGTAAGAGTTGTATGAATGTGGGGTTGTTGGTAGATTTGAACTGAATGGACCCATGCAAGGTTCATAAAGCTGACTTCTCTGGAGACAGACTGGACTTTTCAATAATAGATAAAGCTTCCATCCTCAAAAGAACTCCATCTTATAACTGCATCAGAATCACACAAGTTTCCTAGGACAACCTCCTGAACTCTATATTATACAAATATTTCAGAGTAATCCCTACAGAGGAATGAATTAAATATATGGGAGATCATGTTCTGTCAAAGAAAACACAATGGGACCCAATCTGTTATTACTATTGTGACTTTTCAAATGACATCAAGATCATATAATCAATACACTGTTAATATTTTTGCATGAGACAGAAAAAAGGAAAATCTAAAAAATTACTTATACAGAGCCTGAGTAACAGGTGCAAAGAGGCCAGCAAGTGTGTTTCCTGACTCAGAGTTTCTTTCTCTCATTTAACCAAATACAAGTCCCAGGAGACCATCTCCTATGGCAGTTATAAACCTCCCCTAGAAGGATAAGGTCAGTTAGTTCCTAGAATCTATGTCACTCTTCTGGGAATGCTACAATAAGAGAAATGATCTAGCTGAAAGGCTCTGTCAATCACCATGTAGACAGTTTATAGCATAGTAGAATCAATTCCTATATTTGAAAACTAGGACCTACATGGTTCCACAGCAAATGGGGTTTCAGAGTGTAAAGAAAAATTGTACATGTAACTCAGACTCTAACTTCAGTTATAACATCTTTCAAATGACAATTAGATTTTGTAAGGGAGTCTAACAGAGTAATTAAATACTCCTAAGCATAGGTTGAGGTCCATCAGCAGATGTCATAAGGAGTCCAATTCAACTGCATTTGGGAGATTCCTTTCTAATAATGTCACATGGCATTACTGACATTTTGTACATGTATTGGTTAACTCTTATTTTATCCTAAAGTTCCTTTGCCTATAAAATACAGCTCTTAATTTCCTAAGTGTGTAAATCAGGTGGTCTCTGCATCCATTCCTATTTCATGTGCCTTTCCTTGAGCTCTTTTCCTTCAGTTTTTGTTTGTTTGGTTTGACCTTTTGTGAAGTGTTAGTTTTTCTTTGATCTAAATTTAATTTGTTTTATTTCATTCACTAAAATCGGTTTGTTTTTGAAACACAGAAAGTTGATGAATGGGGAAGACTTGGGAGTTAAGGAAGGAAGAGGGGGTTTATTATGCAACTGTTTCTATTAGCATGTGTTTCCTCTACATTCTACAGCTTGGATGGAGAAAGAAGTAGTTGTGAACCTCATGCTACAACAATATGACAGTATGACACATTTCTGGGAAAGACAGAAACTCATCACATAGTGAAGAAAAATTGAGAAGTGTGGAATTCCTAATCATGAACTAGGAACTCTGGAAGCCACGTTTGAAAAGAATCCTAGGACTTAGCTAAGACCTTAAGAATACACAAACAGCACTATGTTCATAGGAGAATTGTTCATAAAAGCCATAACTTGGAAACAAACTTGATGACCGAAAAAAAATGAATAAAGAAAATGTAGTACATTTCCCAGTGGAGTCCTACTCAGTGCTAAGAAATAATAAAATTCTAACATTGGCAGGCAAATGGGCATAACTAGAAAAAAACCATCCAGTTTGAGGTAAATCATACCAAAAATAACAAATATGGTATGTGCACACACATTGGCGAATATTAGACATAAAGGAAATTATACCCCACCTGTAATCACAACTTCAGAGAAGCTAGCACCCTCTTGCAAAAACAGACTGATGCACATGCAGAATTCTACAACTATCTATAGAACCATGATGCTGGAGTACAATCAAAGTGAGGGAAAAGTGATAAAATGGACAAAGGATTCAACATCACAATGGGAAACCGACAGAATCAGTTGACCTGAGCTGGTGAGAAATCACGCACACTGATCTGATAAATGGGGACCCAGCACAAGACAGATCAAGACTCCCTTAATATAGATGATAATTGTGTGGCTGGGGCAGTATATGAGGCCACGTGCAGTGGTCCAAGATCCAACACTAATGCACAAACTGACTTAGTATTGTGCATTCTACATGGAGAAATACCTTGCCCAGCCTAGATACAGGGGTGCATGGTGGTGGGGAAGCGCCTTGGCACTTGCCTCATTGAGATGAATGGGACAGACTTATTATAATTAGTAGGTGAGGCCTTACCTCTAAGTGAAATCCCCTGCTGGGCTGTGGGAGCTCACATCTCTCACAGGCAGCTGACTTCTGAGAAAAGGGGGTATAACCTAGAAGATGAGACAGTTGGGTCTTCTGTACCTGGTGACAGCCCTTTCTGGTGAGTGTGATAATTTCATACATGTGTCCATGAGGGGATGTGACAACATGTGGTTCACAGAATTGATGCTTATTTTCTGAAAGTGTCCTGTCCCAGATCCAGCTTCAGGAGTCAGGACCTGTCCTGGTGAAACCCTCGCAATCACAGTCCCTCACTTGTTCTGTCACTGGTTACTCCATCACCAGTAGTTATAGGTGGAACTTGATCAGGCAGTCCCAAGAGTAAAAGCTGGAGTGGATGGGGTACATAAATTATGGTAGTAGCACCAACTACAATCCATCCATCAAAAATCGCATCTCCATCACCAGAGACACATCCAAGAACCAGGTCTTCCTGGAGCTGAACTCTGTGACCATTGAGGACACAGCCACATATTTCTGTGCAAGAAACACAGTGAGGAGACTTCATCCTGAGCCCAGATACAAACCTCCCTACAGAAGAGTTCTCAGCCAGCAGGGAGCACTCAGGAACTCTAAGAATTCAGAGCAGAGAAAGAAAAATGTCTAATTTCCTCTGCTTATGATTCCCACTCCCTATGCACAGAGAAGAATTTTCTCTCTCTAGTACCATAAAGGTTTTCTTTTGTAGACTCAGATTTACTTATTTCTAATTGTGTCTCTCAAGACAGGGTACACAGTTATATTTCTTGTCACTTTGAATTTGTAGCAAGTCTTTTCCACATAACCCATGTCTGTGGTTTTAGGTGTCTGTTTTGATGAAAATAGCTTTTTGGAACTCAGCTGATCTCACATGGCATTAGTTTTCACATAAAAATCCGATTACAATTTTGATTTCCCACTCATGTCTCTCTCAGTAACATCTGTATTTTAGAGTAAATCCTATCCTTCTCACAAAAAAGCAGTTCATGAGATGCCTAGGGAATGAGACATAGTGTGATAACAAGGTCCATATACCACCCTAGCTGCATTGCCCAGCATGAAATGGACAGCCTGGGCTTTCCTGGTATCAAGTGTGTGTGGCTGTTGGTGGTTACTGCTTGTTAGAGATGGACTATTTTGTGGTTAAAGGACTAAAACCATCATACTATGCAAATACTCAAGGGTTCACATTCATGGTTAATATTTTTAAATGTGACAGAGGAGAATCCACCTTTGACATAAAAGAGTATTGAAAAGTATGTGTTCAGATTTACCTGGACCTGTGATTTGTGGTCTCCTCAAACCATTATTACATCACACACAAGGTGGCACAGCCTGCCCTGGTTGAAGTCCCTCAGAGACTGCACTGTACAGCTTCTTCTCCATCAATAAGATCTGTCTCCAACATGGAATCCCATAACCTAATGATCATTCTTAAAATCAAGGGGTCAGATATGAGATTTCCAGGGATGAAGAAGTGAATGGGCATCCAAAATGCTATCCAAGTCACATAGTCTCTCCTCAATTGTTAGGATTATCTAACAACAGCCAATCCTCTGACTCAATAGTGCAGAGTGGATATTGAAGGAAGGTGTGGATTGGTATATGAACAAGAAAGGGAGGTCATTTTCACTTTCACAAAGTGGTGTCTGGATGGCATAATACTCACCATTAGTCATTTGTCTGGGAGTAGGCAAACAAGTTTGTAATCAAGAAAATATTACTGAAGGTAAATTAGGTGATATCTTCTGGATACACTGTGGATGGGTGAGGATGGTTAGGGCGAAGGGAGGGGGAATGAGGACATGAGGGAGCAGGATGGTTGAGGTGGTTACGGATGCAGTGGGAGAGCAATGAAAGAGATGTCTTCATAGAGAGAGCCCCTACGGAGGTGGGGGAAACCTGATGCTAGGGTAATTCCCAAGAATCCACAAGGGTGACCCCAGTTAGGACTCCTAGCAATAGTGGTTAGGGTGCCTGAATTGTGAAGATGTAGGAGAGAAGGGGCAGAGATTCCCACAGTGAGAGAAATCTGAGAGACAGTGTGAGAAGTCAGAAGTGTGGCTTGGTCCACAAAAGCCCTGATCTTTAACTGTGGAGAAGTTGACCTAGAGTCAGACTGAACTATGTACAGAAAGAGAAACAAGGAAATAAATGATGACTTCCTTTAGGGCATGGATCCATCTACTAGTGCCTCAGACCTGAGTAGTGCAAATCTCTCTTTCCTCTGGGAACTCTCCACCACCAAGGCAGATGAGGGAGTAGCTTTTGGGAAATGTGCAGGCTCCTGATACTTTTGATAGCAATAATGACCAAAGATAATATATTCCCCAAGGGATCTTCCCTCTCATGATTTAATTCTATGCCTTCCTGAAGCTGAGTGTTTCAAAATTCCTCACTGACCCATTAAATGACCCCAATTCAGGCCACCAAAATGAGTAGATTTATTTCTTTAGTAATTCCCCACTCAAGATACTAGAAGGTGTGGTTTCAAACACATTCACAATAAACTAAGAATCAGTAATAATCATCCCACAACACATTAAGGAATGACATCAAAGACTTCCCTTGATGTCATTTAGCAAAGAGCAAGGGCAGATTTGAGTCCTCTACTTCGCTCTCCCTATGTCTACTTGGTTACTATCCTATGAGTCTGAGTCTCTTCTCTCCTTCTCTATTTCTCAATCTCTCCTCTGTCGTTGTCTCTCTCTGTGTATGTGTGTGACAGAGTAAGTGCCTATATGCATGTGTGTGAGAGCAACCTTAACAAAGATCTTTACTCTGTCTTTAATGAACAACATAGAAAGCATCCCATGGGAATGGAATAAGGGATATTTACAGAAATCTTTAAAGTTTTATAATAGTGGTTCCTAGATATCAACTCCAATTAACTCAAATAGTAAACAGACTCCTAATAGTATTATACAAAAATATCTGTATGCTTTCTTCAACAATTCTGAATATTTATTTTATAAGATTTATTCAAACCCATGTTATGTGTTTTCAGTAAATTATTATCATAAGACATATAAAAACACATTCAATGAGACATGGAGGAGCACATAACTTAGGGTCAAGTCACAGGCTCTTTTCACCCTACAGGTGAAATTAATTCCTGTAGGTTGGTTAAACGTTTTATGAAATCACTTTTCACAGAACTCAAGCAGTAATTCAACGCAAGTGCGTATTATTTGAGATAGTTTCTGAGATCATACAGTGTTCTATGCACCTGTGTGTGCATCCTTCCTGGTCTCAGTATCTTACTCTACCATCTCCAACTTTTAAAGAACAAGGACCTCCACTGATACAGCATCCCTTTCACAGTTCATGTTTGGTCATGTTTATTCCATAGAGTATTTTATTTTGAATAATGCTGTGGTACTTGATATTCTCAAGATTTAGATGTCTTTCTTAACCAGAACATTTATTTTGCAGGTTTCTCCAGCAGAAGTTACCTCCCTGTGTTAAAGATGAATGTCATGTGCATAACACGTATGCTACCTTGTGGGGAATGCATTGTGGTAGGCATGAATCCCCTAGACCAAATTTACATTAAAGATTTCACAAAACTATGTCGAGTATAACATAGTGCTTGAAATACAAGTGATTTTATGAAATATCCTCCTGTCCTCATCCAACTGGAAAGTAGGCGTTGGCCAGAGGCATGAAATCTTCTGATTCAGACCTCCAAATTGAACAGGTCTGGGACTTTGATGTACTGGGAAGGCAGCTGCCAAGTGGCTGTAAGACTTTGGTTAACTTTTTGCCTGATACCTTTCATGTTTAGACACAGTATCATGTATCCCAAGCATAACCCATACATAAAATTCTGCTTTTATAATTTCTTATCCATGTAGTGGTGGAGTTGAACACAGAGCTTCAATCTGTTTTCTACTAACTGAGTCATGTCTACACTAGATGCTATAAATGACACCATGGCCCTTATTTAATCTCAAACATCTTCATGATTAATTGCATCATCGAAGGCTCACATTCCTCAGCTCATGATATAGCAGGAAGACATGCAACTAATGTCCTCCTGTGATCATGAATAGCAGCCCTGACCCTATTGCTCTGACAGAGATGCCCAGCTTTGGACTCTCAGGCCCACCCATTCTGAGGTCATCACTGAACACACAACATTCAGTCTCCGGGGAAGTGACTGGAGTGGGTTGGTGTAGTTAAACACAAACCAGATAATTATGCAACACACTACGCTGTGCCTGTGAGTGGCAGATTCACCATCTCAAGGGACAACTGGAAACAACAAATGGTGCTGGCATGTAGGAGACTGAAGATAGATCCATGTCTATAGCCATGCACAAAATTTAAGTCCAAATGGATCAAAGACCTCAACATAAATCCAGCCACACTTAACCTCTTAAAAGAGAAAGTGGGTTGTACCCTTGAACGAATTGGTACAGGAGACAGCTTTCTGAACATAACACCAGTAGCACAGACAATGAGATCAACAGTTAATAAATGGGACCTCCTGAAACTAAGAAGCTTCTGTAAGGCAAAGGACACAGTCAGCAAGACAAAAGGCAGCCCACAGAATGGGAAACATATTCACTAACCCACATCTGACTGAGGGCTGACCTCCAAAATTTACAAAGAACACAAGAAGCAAGTCTCCAAAACACCAAAAGATCTAATTAAAAAGTGAGCTACAGAACTAAATAGAGAATTTTCAATAGAGGAGTCTAAAAGGGCTGAGAGGCACTTGAGAAAATGCTCAACATCCTTAGCTCTCCTGGAAATTCAAATCAAAACAACTCTGAGATACCATCTCACTCCTGTCAGAATGGCTAAAATCAAAAACACCAATGACAATTTGTGATGGAGAGGATGTGGTGAAACAGGAACATTTCTCCATTGCTGGTGGGAGTGCCAACTTATACAGTCACTTTGGAAATCAGTATGGAGATTCCTCAGAAAAATTGGAATAAACCTAACACAAGACCCAGCAACTCCACTCTTAGGCATATATCCAAAAGATGCCCATTCATACAACAAGGATGTCTGTTCCACTATGTTCATAGCAGCCTTGTTTGTAATAGCCAGAACTGGGAAGCAACCTAGATGCCCCTCAACCTTAAAAGTGGATAGAGAAAATGTGGTACATTTAAACAATGGAGTACTATTCAGCAGAAAAAAATGGGTCCTGAAATTTGCAGGCAAATGGATGGCACTAGAAGAAACCATCCTGAGTGAGGTAACCCAGTCACAAAAAGAGAAGCATGGCATGTACTCTCTCATATATGGATTTTAGAGATAGATCTGGGGAGTGCCAGCCTACAATCCCATGGCCAGAGAATCTGGGAAGCAGAACCTTCATTCAATTGCTGATGGAAGAAGAGGCTGACTCCCATGGCTAAGCATTGAGCTGAACTCAAGGAATCCATCACAGAGAGAGGGGACCGATGACCAAATGGATTAAGACTGGGCTGGTTTAACCCTCAGAAACAGCTGACCTTACAAGAGTTAGCTCTTGAACCCGAGACTGATGCCTGGGAATGCAGCAAGGGATTGATCAAGACCTCCTGAATGTGGGTGTCAGTGAGGAGGCCTAGGCAATCTATTGGGCCTTCAGGAGTAGATCACTATTTATCCCGGGTATACAAATGTAATTTGGACTACCATCTAACAACGAGAGATGCACTCTCACCCTGAACTCTTGGAGGAGAGTCCAGGCCCTTTTCTGGATGAAATTACAGACTATGGACACCCCTATGGAGGGCCTCACCCTCCCAGGGGAAATGAGGGTATATTGGGGGGTTGGTGGTAGGGCACAGGATGAGGGGTGGGAAATGGACAGGGACCTAGAATTGACATGTGAAGCAACCTTGCTTCTAATTTAAATTTAAAAATAAAAAATATCTAAAAAACCAGCATCTACCTGCAAATGAACAACTTTTGAACAGATGACACCACCATTTATTATTGTACTAGGCACACAGCCAGAGGACTTCAGTGTGAACCCTGACACAATGCTCCCTGTAGGAGTACTCAGAACTAGCAGGGGGCACAGAGAGCACCTAGAAAACAAGTATATTGCAAGAAGACGTGTAGAAGTTACTTGTACCTTTGTGCCTTGCAGGTAGCCACAGAATCTGAGTGTTCATGGATGTTATGTCCTTGTCATAATCAAAAGAACATTCCATTCTGTATTCTGACTCTCACAGTCATTCCACTTCATAGTCCATGATGCTCCTTGAGGAGATTCTATCAATGTGCCACTTGGTACTTAGCAAAAAGCACCATGCTCATCTGGTCAATACCATTGTTAGGAGACAGCAAAAAGGAAAACCAAAGCAAATTTATTGTGCAGAATCTGAGGAGCAGCTGCTGTTTGCCACATACAAGACCCCGGAGACAACTCCTATGTCAGTTGAAGACTTTGCCTTGAAGGATACCAGATCTGACAAAGATGGAGCTCAGTTAGATTCCAGAATGTGTCACTGTAATGGGAATGCTACAGAAACAGACATGACACTATTCAAACTCTCCCAGCACAAATTCTCTCATCCCTTTTTCCTTCTCTATGCTTTCTGACAATCAATTTCACACATAATGAGAATAACTCGAACTTCTTATTCCTCTGTCCCATGCTCTTGCTTATCATGCAGTCCTGGGAATAAACATATGGCTTCAAAATGCAAAACAAAATGCTTCCAACTAAGCTATGCCCTGAGACAATAAGTGAAATTTTGATACAGTATCTGCCTCTTTGCTCTTTATTTATTCTCCAATATCTGCAAATTATTGTTCCTCCCTAAGATTCCTATACCTGAGCTCATGATATAGCAGGAAGACATGCAAATTATGTTTCCCTTTGCCCATGAAAACCAACCCTGATCCTACAGTTCTGAGGGAGGCACCCAGCTCTCAACTCACAGTAGGTTGGGGAGTTTAAGAATTTTCTCAGGACCACTTTGGTCAAAGACTCAATTGAATTCAATCCAATCCTGTTACAGGAAGTTTCATTTGGTGACTAAATATGAACAATTTTGACTCTATCTTCCTCATTATTTAAAGTTTTCACTTATATAGCCATAATATATTTCGGGAAGTGTTCACTGCACGAAATATTCCTACCATACCATGTCAAATTTAGCTATTGTTCTGCATATTTCTTCCTTCAAACTATTTATCTTTCCACACCCAACATGACACTCCTATTCCAATCTACACCTATCCAGAGGCAACTCATAAAATATATTACGTTACTTCCTCCCAGGTGTTGTAATACAAGAAATAAGGTGCTTGAGAGAAAATGTTGTTAGATATGGCTCAAGAAGAGGTTAATTTTATCAGGAAAAGGGATCACAAAGACTGTAAAGAAGAGGGGGTTGGCAAGCCTTCAGGTAAAGAAGCAACAGGAGAGAGGAAAGAGTGATGGAAAGAGAGAGGGTGAGGTAGAGAGGCAAATGGAGAGATGGGACAATGGGAGTTGGGCAAGGTCTTTTAAAAGGAAACATGGTTAATATGCATAGGAGTTGAATTTACGGGCTGCATATGAGAGCATATCCTGTCAGGCCTGTTCAGATGCCTCAATACTAACACCATGGACACCCATATATACCTCTGGTCCCTTCCTATATAATTAAGTTCTAAAAGGCTTTTAATTGTAACTTGGTTATCATTGATACAAGGATACATTCAACAATGTAAAGATCAATATGGTCACGCCAGAGCCTAGTGTTAGTACATCAGGAAGGCCTGAATATCCCAATGAAGAAGAAGCAGCAGAAGAAAATGACCTTATAAGTAACTTGATCAAATTGATGGAAACACTTAAAGAAGAAATAGAGGGAAAGGCAAATAAATATTTGGAAGAGATTAACAAATACATTAAAGAAGACCAAGAAATAGCAAACAATTCCAAGACTTGACAATTAAAACAGAGGCAATAAAGAAAACACAAATGGAGGGAATCCAGAAAATGGATAATCTGAGTAAAGGAACAAGAACTACAGATTCAAGCATAGCTAACAGAATGCAATAGACAGACGAGAGAATATTAGGTGTTGAAGATACAATAGAAGAAATAGATTCATCAGCCAAGGGAAGATTAAAGCAAACAGAGTCTTAACACAAAATGTCCAGCCAGGCGGTGGTGGCACATGCCTTTAATCCCAGCACTCGGGAGGCAGAAGCAGGCAGATCTCTGTGAGTTCAAGGCTTGGCTAGACCAACAGCCTCCAAAACAGTACAGAGAAACCCTGTCTCATAAAATCCACAAAAAAACACAAAACGTCCAAAACTCTGGGACATCATGAAAATACCAAATCTAAGAAGAATAGGGAATGAAGAAGGACACAAATACCAGCTGTTCAGCATTAGGGACCTGAAAAGTGCTTTGACAACAAGCATTGAGATGCAGAATTTAGATTTTGTCTGTTTTACCTGTCTTGCTTCAGTCTATTGTTTTCTAACTGCCTTCCTTCCCACCAGTTTGGAATAGTACTGTATATCCTGAGCTATAATATTCTGGAAGTTTTTGACCAGTTTTTTTTTATTTTAGTTTTATAGGGAATTAAATGTAAGGGATTGTATGCATCTCAGAAGAATTGTTAAATTTTAGACTTTTGAAAAATTGTGACACTATTAAAGGAGACTTTGAAGTTTAAATTCGTTTTGCATTATGTTATATTTATAAGCCTATTGGGCCCAGGAAGTAGAATGTGATGGTTTGACTAGGTACGACTCCCTACAAACTCAGCCATTTGACACTGCTGTGAAATGTGGTGTTGTTGGAGTTGTGGGGGCATGTGTCAGTATGGAGCTGGGATTTGATATTTCATATATACTAAAGACAAATATGGTGATATGGTGCCTTCTGTACCCCTTGGATGATGTGGGACTTTCAGTCCTTGTCAAGTATTATGTCTGCATAATGCCATCACGAAGATAATGAACGAAAATGGCACTGGTGAGCCCTCCCCAGTTAAATGTTTTCCTTTTGAAAAGTTGACATGTTCATGGTGTGTCTTCACTGAAAGTGGAACCCTAAGACAATCCTATCAGATGGAGAGTAGGAAAAATTATTTTCCATTTTTAGACTGCTGATTTGTATGAATGATAATACCATTTCTGTAGAGGAGATTATCATTTTCATGAGTCCCTATTTACTAGTTTTTCTCTTATTACCTGCGCTCCTGAAGTTCTCTTCATAAATTCTTCTCCTATTCCTGTTAATCCAACACCACTATCAACTCTTGCATTTATCAGATTCAGGGTATCTGGTTTTATGTTGAGGTCTGTGATAAATTTGGATAAGTGTTTTGTGAAAAGTGATGAATATAGACCTCTTTTCATTTGTCTACATACAGACATGCAATTTGTGGATACCATGTGTTGAACATGCTGTCATTATTCCAGTGTGTATTCCTGGGTTCTTTGTTGAAGATCATGCGTCCTCACCTATATGAGTTTATATATAGGATTCATGATGTACCTCTCGATCAGCTTGTTTATTTTTATGCCAATACCATGACATTTTTAATGCTATCAATGTGAGTACAAATGAAATTGGGTATGGCGAGACTACAGACGTTCTTTCATTGTACAGTTTAGCTTTATTTAATCTTGTTTGTTTGTTTTTCCATATTGAAATAAGTACTGCTCTTTCAAGAAATGTGAAGCTTCGTGTCTAAATAGTGGTTTCTGACAGTGAATCTTTTCCCTGGTTCCTGTTTAACTCATAAATTTTTCATTACCAGAAATGTTGCATTTTTGTTTCATTTTATTTTTCATTTCCATTTCAGGTCTTCAACTGTTTTATCCATTTGTTGTCTCTGTTTTTTTTTCTTAACCAGTATTACTTTTGTTGTGTTACCTTTAAGAGATTTATTAATTCCCTCTTTAAGAATGTCTGTCATATTTATACACATTTTTTTAAAGATTTTCTCTTTGTGCTTCAGCTATACTGAAATATTCTGGGACTGTATAGTGGGGTTACTGTACTCTACTCCAGATATTTTCGTGGCTGGTTTTGGTGTTTTTCTATGCTTGTATCTAAGCACCTTGACGAGGAAGATTGCAGTACTAGTGCAGATATCTGTTTTTAATAATTTGTTAGTTGAGTGATTTTTCCCCCTTGGTTTCTGGATTTTATCACATTTATAAGATAAGTGAGACAGATGTATATTGCCATTTCATTAATGTTATGTTTGCCTCAGAGGTGCAAACTGTGATAAAGCAAAGAGTAGAAGAAAGGATCATTGAGGGGGAGAAATGTGTGATCCACAAGAGACAGTCAGAGGCCAGGGAAAATTACTGGGGATTCACTGCACAGCTGTGGCTTAGTCATTGGGATTGGGTCTGGTGAAAGTTTGGGGAGGTGAAGAATTTTAGACAACATAAGTGAAGTACTGGCTAGAATGAAATGTTGTTTAGTCTGTTAGTTTAATTTGAGAACGTGAATTTCCTGTGGGAAATGGAACCAACGGATATGAGCTTGGGAACTTTTTTCATTGATGTGGATTACATAGTGTTAACAGTGGTACAGGACAATTATTATTTCTGGAGGTTAATAGATGTTCATTTTTGAGATCTCAAACACACACCGTGTTGTTTTTTCCTCTGGATCTTGTTGAATACTTAATAATCTACATGTAATATGTGCAGAATCTCTGACTATGTGGTTAACATTCCTGGTACGGCAAAGACATGGATAAATAAAGACATGACTACACATATCTTTTATGAGAAGACAGGAGTATTCATCTTTAGAGAATGCAATCAAGACTGTGAGTTAATAATTTGTGCATGCAACACAGTACTAACATTGTCTTTCTCAAAATTTTGTCTTTCTTTTGTAGTATGAGTACAATAGATTCCTTGTGGTACTTTGAAACATGTATTTCATTTGTTTCTATTTTTCCATCACCCTCATTTGTGGATCAAATGATAGTGATTATTTCATGTATAAAAATGTGATTTTTTCTACTGTATTTTTATCATTGTCACATAATTGCCATGTTGAAATCAGTTACACATATTTTAATGTAGAACTACTCTCCCCTACTTCATTCTCTCTCTCTCTCTCTCTGGGTCTGTCTCTGTCTCTGTCTCTCTCTGTCTCTCTCTCTTTCTCTCTCTCTCTCTCTCACACACACACACACTATTCATTTTGCCACCTGCAGGTAAGATAACAAGTACTTTTGTTTCTGACTTAATGACACTTTACTTTGTTCCTATTCTTGCCAATAAGAATGAAATGAGAGTACCACTCAACTATGTTATATCATGCCCATGATATTATTTCCTTAATGTTACCATCCATCATTTCTAAATTTAAAAATTCAGTTACTTAAGTTTTGGTAAATTTGTTCTTCATTATTTAGTTAAAGGTTTCTGAGTTCAGTGTTTAATAACCTTGCCTCTTCTTCTAGGGGAACAGAGTTCTAATATATGCATATATATATATATATATAGAAGCAGTGCTACTTATGTTATTTTACATATTTATCTCATTTACTTCTCCCTCCTATCCTCCCATAGCCCTCATTTATCTCCCATGCCATCTCCATGCCCTGTCTACTCTCAAGAGAGGATGAGGCCTTCTACTTGGGATCATCAAAGTCTGTGACACCATTTAGGTCATAGCATTGACGATTCCCCCTGAGTCATGGCTTAGATTATATACCTCAGTGGTGATTGGGGTCCCAAAGTCCTTTCGTATATTAGAGATAAATACTGGTTCCACAGCCAGAGGCTCCATAGACTGCCCATACATCCTAACTGACACCCACATTTATGGGGCCTGGTAAGGAGCTATACTGGTTCCTGCCTGTTAGTCTAGGTCCATGGGCTCCCACTTGCTCAGGACAGATATTTTTGAGGGTTTCCCCAGTATGTTTGTGACCTGTTTGCTCATAACTCCTCCCACATTCCAACTTGATTCCAGGAGTTTGGCTCAGTGTTTAGTTGTGGGTCTCTGTTTCTGTTTCCATCAGCTACTGATTGAAGGCTCTAGGATAACATTTAAGGTAGTCATCAATCACAGTATAGGGGAATGGCATTTAAGTTGATCTCTGGCTATTGATTGGACTTGTAATTGTGATCTTCCTTGTGGATCTCTGAACATTTCCCTACTGTCAGATTTCTCTTTAAATCTATAATAGCCCCATCAATTAAGGTATGTCTTTTCATGCTCTCTTCTCTTCTTCCACCAACTCAATTTTTCTGATCCCTCAAGTTTTCCTCCCCATTACTCTTATCCCCAATCTCTTTCTCCTAATTCCCTTCCCCCATATGTGTTTTTCTTAGGTTTCTCTTTGTTTCTCTCTGGAGGTGGGGATTACAGGCTGGTAATCCTTTGCTCTATGTCTAATATCCATATGAGTGTGTACATAATAAGTTTGTCTTTCTGTGATTGGATTACATAACTCAGAATGGTTTCTTCTAGTTTCATCAATGCCCCTCTGAATTTCAAGATTTCATTTTTTCCATTGAGTAGTACTCTACTGTATAAATTTACCACATTTTCTTTATGCATTCTTAGATTGAGGGGCATCTAGATTTCTGTCAGGTTTTGGGTATTACAAGTAATGATGCTATGAACATAATTGTGCAAAAGTGCTTTGTTGTATGAATATACATCTTTTGAGTATATGCCTAAGGACAGATTGCAGGATATAGAGGTAGACTTATTCCCATTTTCCTGAGAAACCACCATACAGATTTCCAAAATGAATGTACAGGATTGCACTCCCATGAGCAATGGAGGAGAGTTCCCCTTTCTCCTTATCCTCTCCAGAATAAACCGTCATTGGTGGTTTATATTTTAACCACTATGACAGGTGTAAGATGGTATCTCACAGTTGTTTTGATTTACATTTTCATAATTACTAAGAATGTTGAGTAATTTTTAAAAAGTCTTTCAGCCATTTTAGATTCATCCAATTGTGCTTCAAACTTTCTCTTCTGAGAGGTTCAGTGACGGTGGATTTTTGTTGAGGTCGTTGATCTATTTGGACTAAAGTTTTTTGCATAGCAGTACCTAAGGTTCCATCTATAATAAACTATATGTCAGGATTCAGTTATGCCAGCATCTTTTGTTGAAAATTCTTTCTTTTTTACACTGTATAATTTTAGGTGCTTTGTAAATTTTATGTTTATAGGTGTGTGAATTAATATCAGGTTATAAATTCATTTCCTTTGGTCTGTCAGTTTTTGTGCAAATACTGATCTGTTTTCACTACTAAAAGCTCTACAGGAGGGCATGAAATTAGGGATGTTGATGCTTCCAGAAGTTCTTTAGCTTCACACAGTTGTTTTGGCTATCCTGAGTTTTTTGTTTTTCCATATAAGGTTGAGCATTTTTCTTTCAAGATCTGTGAAGAATTGTGCTGGTATTTTGATAGGGATTGTAATGACTCTGTAGATTTCTTTTGGTAAGTTTGCCATTTTTACTATGTTGATCCTACATGTCCAAGAGCATGGCAGATCATTCCATTTTCTGGTATCTTCTTTAATTTTTTTCTCTAAAGACTTAAACTGCTAAACAAACAGGTCTTTCACTTGTTTGATTACCATTATCACAAGACATTAATGTTGTTTGTGGCTATTTTAATGGGGGATGTGATGAAGATATCCTTCTGTATATATGTTTCTCTCATTGCTTAATAAATAAAACACTGTTTGGCCAGTTAGGTAGGAAGATCAATCTGTTTCAATTGCTTATGTACTCTTGATTAAATTGTTCATTTCCTTTAAATTTTTCAATTTTCTGTATACTTATTTCAAAGTAGGATCCAATGATTCTCTGGATTTCCTAAGTGCCCCTTTTTAGATTCCCCATTTCATTTCTATTTTTGCTAATTTGCATGATCTTTTCTAGTCTGTGGCTAGTTATGTAAACTTTTGGTTATCTTGTTGTTTTTCTTAAAGAATAATGTCTTTGTTTCATTGATTCTTTGTATTGTTTCCTTTATTTCTACTTTAATGATTTTGGTCTTCAATTTGATTTTTTTCCTGGTATCTATTCCTCCTGAGTGAGTTTGCTACTTTTTTTTCTAGCGCTTTCTGGTGTGTTGTTAATTCTCTCATGTAATTACTCTAAAGTATCTTCATGTGGGCTTTTACTGCTATTACCTGCTTTCAAATTATCTCCTCACTTTGGGTATGATGGGTCTTCATTCTTATTGAATTCTAGGAAGTCTTTATTTTATTTATTTCTTCCTTGATGAAGGAGTGATGCAACTGAGCATTGTTCAATTTTGATGAGTTTTTGGTGTTTCTGACTTTTGTGTTGTTGAATTCCAATTTACACCATGGTGATATGATAAAATACAGGTGCTTATTCCACAGTTTTTGCCTCTGTTGAGGTTTACTTTGTTGCCTAATATGTGAACGATTTTAGAGGAGGTTGTGTGTGGTGCTGATAAGAAGGTACATTTTTTGTGATTTTATGGAATGATCTGTAGATTTCTCTTAAAACTAATTGGTTCATAAATCCTATTAGTTCCTTCTTTCATTATTAATATTCTGTTGAGTAGTCCTCTCTAGTGGGAAGTGTGGGCTGTTAAAGTCTCCCACTATAAGTGTGTGGAGATTTATGTGTAACTTTAATTTTAGTAATGTATCATTTATGAATTATTGTTCGATTGTATTTGAGAAACACATGTTCAGAATTGAGGTTTATTCTTGATGAATCTTTCCTGAGATAGATACTAAATGAATTTCTTCATCTCTTTTGATTAATTGTAGTTTGAACTCTAATTTGTTAAATATTAGGATAACTGCCCCTGCTTGTTTCTTGAGTCCAATTGATTGGAAAATATTTTCCCAACCCTTTACTCTGAGGTAATGTCTGTTTTTGAATTAATGGTGTGATTATTGTATGCACCAGAAAAATTGATTTTGTGTTCACATCAATTCTGTCATCCTGTGTTTTTTATAGGTGAGTTAATACCACTGATATTGAAGAGTATTAATGGCCATTGATTGTTAACTTATGTTTATTTTTACATTGTTTTTGGTGGTGGTATTGTGGGTGGTTTCCTCCCTTTTTTGGCTTTTGTTAATGTGGGATTATTTATTGCCTTTGTTTTCATGAGTGTAGTCTACTTCTTTGAGGTGTAGTTTTCCTTCCAGTACTTTATGTAGTGATGAATTTTTGCCTTTTCACCAAAGCATCCCACATATGCTGCTATCCAAGTCATGGAAGAGCACCCACCAGGAGAAGTGTGTGTCAGACCTTCTCCTTCCCACATTTCCCTGTTGGAGTCCCGTGACCTGCAGCCCCCAGAACATTGCAACCCCTGAATACCCCAGGGAGACATGTAGGCAGAACAAAGCATGCAGTATCTGTCAACATTACAGACTTTAACCTTTACCCACTAGGAAAGGTCAGTGCAGGGCATTCTCCAGCCCACTTGCCATGATGGAGTCCCCTGACTCATGCTCCCAAGGACTGTTCTGCAACTGAAGCCCCAAGAGAAATCTAGGGGCAGAGCTAACCAGCCTCTGCTGCCATGAGATACTTGAACCTGCCTGCACCCATTGGAAGTGATCCTTGGACCCATATCCACAAAAAGAGTGGATGAACCCACTGGAATAAGAGATGGGAAGATGACAATATAAGATCATATTCAACAGCTGGGCTTTGGTGGCACACACCTTTAATGCCAATACTCAGGAAGTATAGGCAGGCATATCTCTGTATTTTCAAGGCCAACCTTGTACACAAAGCTACTCAGAGAATCACTGTCTTAAAAAAACAAAAACAGAACACATTCAAGAAGAGAAACACTACTTTGATACCAAAAGAGTCTTCAAATTCTACATCAGCAAGACCTGATCATCCCAACGCAGATGAATCAAAAGAGAATGAACTTAAAAACATCTTTATGGAAGTGATAGAAGCCATAAAAAATAAAATTGCTTAAAGAAATGGAGGAAATAAAACAAAAAATTGAAGAAATGGTGATGGGGGAAGTCCTGTGTATATGTCAATAAAGCACTGTTGGCCAATAAGGAAGTTACATAGGTGGGACTAGGAGTACAGGAGGACTCTGGGTAGGAGAAACACAGGAAGTCAAGATGTAACACCATGGGGTAGGAAGCGTGGAAAGTTCTCCAGTAAGAGAAATACTTAGATTAACAATTATGGGGTAATTACTTAAGTCAGAGCTAGCCAGTAAGAAACAAGCAAGGCCAACAGCTTTATAATTAATATAGCCTCCTGTGTGTTATTTAGGACTCATTTAGCTCTGGAATCAGGCTGGTGGGAAGGCGTCTCTCAAGGAAAAGGTTTCCCTTTACAAAATGGAGGAAAAGACAAACCAAAAAATGTAAGAAATCAATAAATCTCTTAAGGAAAGCGGGGAAAGCCAAGAAAAAAGTAATCAACCAGATCATGGAAACAATTAAAATAGTTCAAGACATGAAAACTGAAATAGAGACAATAAAGAAAATACAAAATTTTGTGAATGCTGAAAATAGAAAATCTGGTGAATGATTAGGAACTACAGATGAAAGAATAACCAATAGAATAAATGAGGTAGAAGAATGAATCTCAGATGTTGAAGATGCCCTGAGGAAATAGAATCATTGACCAAAGCAAATCCTATATCCAACAAATCATTAACACAAAATATTCAGGAAATGTGGGACACTGTGAAAGGGTCAAACCTATTTATTTTATTAATTTATTTCTTCTTTAAATCTTCATTTTGCATTCCAACCACAATTTTCTCTCATAGCCCTCATACTGACTCCATTTTCCTCCCCCCTCTATCCACCTGTCTACTCCTCTTCTCGTGGAAGGACTCCCATGAGGAGTCAATGATTTCTGGCACAATAGATTTGAGCAAGACCAAGCCTCTCACATGCATTAGTCTGGGCATGTCATCCCATAAGAGGAAATGGGCTCCAAATTTGTATCAAGGTACTACTTCCAGGGTCCTCTCAACTACTCTAAGTTTCACAAATGTCTCCTACATGCAGACATCCTATTTCAGTACCCTGAAGTCTCCATATATGTCAGACTAGAGTTCATGAGTTTCAATGAGCTTTGTTCAGCTGTTTCTATAGATTTTTCCATCATGATCTTACCTCCTTTGCTCATGTTTTCCCTTTTCCTGTTTCACTGAACTTCCAGGGCTTGGTGTGGTACTAGATTGTAGATCTCTGTGATTGTTTCCATCTGTTACTGGATAAAGGAGCATTTGCCAATGTGATTGGAGGGATAGGCTAGTTTCTACTTCCTCTCCAGTATTGCTAGTAATCTTAGCTGGGGTTATCCTTGTGGATTCTTGGAAATTACCCTAGCACAAGGTTTCTCCCTATCCCCATAGTGGCTCTCTCTATTAAGTTTTCTTTTTCATCACTCTCCTACTTCATCACTCCCTCTCTCATACATTATTTTTCCCTCATGTTCTCATCATCCCTTCCCTTGTGGTTAATAACACCATCCCCCAATTTACCCAGTAGATCTAACCTAATTTCCCTTACCTGGGTCATTCATGTATTCCACTTAGGGTCCTACTTTTTGCCTAGCTTCTATGAAACTTTGGATTATTGTCTGGTTTTCCTTTGCTTTCCATTTAATAGACACTTTTATATGAATAAATACCAGGTTTGTCTCTCTGACACTGGGCTACCTCACTCAGGATGTTTTTCTCTAATTGTATACATGTACCTGAAAATTTCATGTGATCATCATTTTTTACATCTGAGTAGTAGTCAATTGTGTACATGTCTGACATTTTCCTCATGTAGTGTTTAATTGAGGGGCATCTTTGTAGTTTCCAGGTTCTAGCAACTATGAATAATGCTGCTATGAACATTGTTGATCAAGTATCTTTGTAGTATGATCAAGCGTCCTTTGGGTATGTGCCCAAGAGTTGTATCACTGGATCTTTAGATAGATTGATTCCCAATTATTTTGGATACTGATAAAATAATGATTTCCAAAGTGGCTGAATAACCAGTGGAGTAGTGCTTACTTGACTCCACATAATCTATAACATAACCTGTCTTCAAGATTTTTCATCTTTGATTTTATAACATGTGTAAGATGGTACCTCAGTGTCATTTTGCTTTACAATCCCTGATGATAAGAGATATTGAGCACCTCTGTAAATATCTTTTGGCTATTTGAGATTATTCTGGTGAAATTTCTTTGTTTAGGTCTGTACCCCATTTTTAATTGTATTATATTGTATTTTCTTTTATATCTAGTTTCTTGAGTTTTTGTATATTTAGGAGATCAGTCCACTGTCAGATTTGGGGAGGATGAAGGTCTTTTGCCATTCTGTAGGCTGATAATTGGTCTTATCAACAGTATCTTTTGCCTTAGAAAAGACTTTCAGTTTCAGGAAGTAACACTTATTGATTGTTCCTTTTAGTTTCTGTGCTACTAGGGTTATATTTAGGAAGTGGCCTTCTGTACCATTGGGTTGCATACATTCTGAGGTATATCCATTGCCAGGATATGTGACAACATCTTCCGGCCTCCAAAGTATGCATGCAACTTTTACACACACACACACACACACACACACACCATACACACACTCAATCATACACACATGATAAATACCAAATTCCCCTGAACATAAATATATGTGTATATGATTCAGAATGGTAAAAGCAACCATTTAAATTTCTAAAAATGACATGTAAGAGATTATTGTACTCTAAGCACATAGGATAAAATCACCTTGATTTAGATGATACTTTCCTTTATTTACTCACCTATTTGCAGGTAAGTTGCCTGCTTCCATATCTTCATAATTCTGAGTAACCTTTAGATGAACATTCATGAGCAAATGTCTCTGTGCTGTTCTGATATCAGAATATTGCAGAAGAGTTATAGATGGAACATGTGACAGTTCTTCTTTCATTGATTGAAGGACCACATTATATTTTTATTGGGATGACTTTAGTTTAGATTCACACTAAAAATGCATATGGCATCTTTCTTCCACTGTAGTTGTTCATAAAATAGCCCTCACATTTTAATGATAACTTTTTGGTAGAATAATGGATTGTCAATGTAGCTTTGATTTGCAATTACAGAAACCTTAGGATCTTTGAAACTGTTCCATTCTCATATACTTCAGTATAATTAAATTATTAAAATTCAGCACCTAATTTTAAAATTTATGTATTGCCAACTTTTAAAAGACTCATAAAATACCAATCCAAACTGATGAATCACAAGTTGACAACATTGCAATCTCTATTATGGTCCGGATAGAAGAACAAAATAAAGTTTCTCATTCCAGTTCTAGGAAATACAAAACATTTTTTTGTCCACCACACTATCTCTATTCTTTCACTTCATTTTATGGTTCAGAGGGCAGTAGTCTATCATGGCCTGTATATAAAGAAAGTATTTTAAAACAGACCTATACAATCCAAGAGCAGTAGTTTCATAAACTCCTTATTATGCTATCATTGATTTTTTTAGTGTTATGGGAGGTTGACCTCACTGTCTACGAAATGCAGGACATGTGCTTTACCACTTGTTTGCCTCTCCAGCAACCATTATTGAATCTTGCTCTCTTCCTTCATATTTATACATTTGAAGAGTTCATTCAGGCTAAATAACAATTAACATACCATTGTGATATAGTACAATGCATTCCTGGAGGAAGAAAAAAGAAACTCACTTTAGAATATGATGAATAGATTGGACATGTGAAAGTTTTAATTTCAGAGATTAGAATAACTCTTGGTGCTGATCTCTATTTTTGGTCTTTGAGGATGTTGTCATTCAAAATTCATTGACCTCTCTGCCTCTACTACCTTTCTTATGTTAAGAATATTTTCAAATATACACTAATCTAAACTTACAATTCTACATATTTTAGACACTGTCCATCTTTCTCCTTTAATATCTATCTAGCCATGATGAGTTAATCAACTTTATCCTGTTCAAGAAAAGAATGAAACAACAACATGCTCATTCATACAGATGAAATACATTATGCAATAATTGTTTTCCAGATGACGGTCATTATTTAACATTTTTAAAACTTATATTATATTTTTCTTCCTTTATTTTTTATTTGTAAAATTAAAATCTGACTAGATAATTTTTATGCTCCCATTTTAATCCATTGCATAGCTACAATAGCCCTCTTTCATTTTAGCTCTCTCTCTTTCTCTCAAATTCATGAAAAATCAATTGGTTCATAGTATGATTTTGACTTACATATAAAGTGTGAGAAACGGTCAGTAGAAGGACGAATATGCCAGAATAAATACATAACTAGATATTTTTATACTGCATACACTAGAATTTTGTTACTGATTGTTAAGCATTTTAATCAGACATTGCAATGATCAACTGTAACCTGCTTCTATATTTATTTTTATGTATGAGTGCTTGGCTTACATACATATATGTGTACAACACACAATTCTTGTGCCTATGCACTTCAAATCTTCTATAGCATGAGATAAACTCACTTGTAAACAATGATATGGGTACCAGAAATCAAATGTAGGTCCTATGCAAAACAAGCCCCTGTCCTTCAATGATAAGATATCTCTCTATCACCAACCTAATAGTTTAAAAGTCTGAGAGCCAAAATAGAATGTAATGAATTTTCATGATAAATTTCATGGTCCATAGCTTCCTCATGATGTGAAATCCTATTGGTATGCCATTTGTATGGGTAGGACTCGTCCTAATTGAAGGGCAGGGTCACACTCCCTTACTATTTATCAATTTAATGAGCCCATCACTTAAACACTCAATAAGTAATCCTCTAATTGGCAAACACTAGTAGCCAACTGAAATTTAATGAATGCACTTTAGTAATAATGCCTGTTAATCTAGAGTACCTGGAATTACCTGCCAGTAATCAAATGGCAGCTAGGAATATTCAAATTTCCAGGTTTTTGGCTAAGGAAGCATTCTGGAGAGACAACTAATGAAGTGTTCAAAATCCCTTGTCATCAGGAAAATTCAATTCTTAGATACCATCTTACTCCTGTAAGAATGGCTAAAATAAAAAACACCAATGACAGTTTATGCAGGAGAAAGGGGGAACACTACAACATTGCAGGAGGGAGTCCCAACTCGTTAAATCACTTTGGAAATCAGTATGAAGATTCCTCAGAAAAATGGGAATCAGCCTACCAGAAGACCCAGCAATTCCATTATTAGCCATATATCCAAAAGATGCCTGTTCCACTATGTTCATAGCAGGATTATTTCTGATACCCAGTATGTGGAAGCAACCTAGATGCCTCTCAACTAAAGAGTGGATAAAGAAAATATGGTATATTTACAAAATGGAGTATTACTCAGCAGGAAAAATTACAATGGAAACTTGAAATTTGCAGGCAAATGGAGAGCACTAGAAGAAACCATGACTACCTTATTTGTCCTCCTAGAACCTTTATCCAGTGACTGATAGAATCAGAGGTGGACACCCACAGCTAAACACCGAACTGAACTACTGGAACCCAGGGACAGAAAAGGAGGTGTGATGAGCAAAGGAGTCAAGACTGGACTGGTGAAACCCACAGAAACAGATTACCTGAACAAGTGGGAGCTCTTGGACACCAGGGTGATGGCTGAGAGACTGGAACCCCTGAATGTGCGTGTCTATGAGGAGGACTAGTCAGTCTATGGGACCTTCAGTAGTTTATCAGTATTTATCCCTGGCATACAAATGGACTTTGGGTCTCTATCCCACAATGATTGATGCTCTACTAGCCTCTACTAGCCTTGACTCTTTGGGAGAGGGCTTATGGCCTGCCCTGAATGAAATGAGAGACTCTGGAGATCCTCCATAGAAAGCCTTACTATGGATTGGGTGGGGGATTGGGGTGGCTGGGGGATGAGGGAGGAGGGGAGAGAGAGTGAGCTGGGATTGATATGGGAAGCAAGCTTGTTTCTTATTTAAATTAAAATGTTAAAATAAAAAAGCAGTATTCTGGTCTCTATGGTTACTGCATGTATATAGGAAAACACCATTATGCTGGAAATGAAAATGAAATCGTATTTTATAACAGAAAGCTAATACATATAAACTGAATCCAGGGATATTTATTCTACAAAAAGTATCTTTACTAGTACCCATTAAACACAGCTATATTAAGAGTCACAATTTTCTTAAATAGAAATTTGAAAGAATTTTGATGGTTAGTATCAAGTAAAATTCACACCAGCTACAAGATACCAACATAAAAATCTGTTCTTCCCCTTTCTGTGCCTCTTGTTGGACACTAAAATTTGAAGGTTCTTATGTCAAATACATGAACATAGACCCAGTCATCTCATCTAAGTCCCATCCTTCATCTGTTGATAATTTCTAATTCTGATATCTTAAGAGCAATTTGAAAAGCCAAAAAACAAATCAGAGTCTTTAAGAGTTTTCCAATATTTAAAATTTATATAATTTTAGGTGTGAGACTGTGTGTGTGTGTGTGTAGAGAGAGAGAGAGAGAGAGAGAGAGAGAGAGAGAGAGAGAGACTGCATAAACGTGTGAGTCCAGGTAACTTAAAAGCCCACAAGTGTTCATCTGATCCTTTGGATATATTGCTCTATGATATCCTGAAGAGAATTTTAATGACTCATATTATTTAATATCCTCTTCAAAAAAAGCACATGAAATTAACTGCTGAGGCATCAATCCAGTTTCAATTAATGTCTTTCTATCTTTTTCTCACTCTCTCTTCCATGTTCTACTTTTCTAACTCCTTGGATGCATCACTTTCTTCTAACCTTCCCCCCAACAAGATGGAGCATTGTTTTAAATATGTCTGCAAATCAAAGTTAGCTGTCTCAAAAATACCTTGTATTTTGCCCTTAGTAATCTACTGCCATCGAAGTCATTCACACATTCACACAGATATTTTAAAAAGAACTTAGATTATATTTTGGACAGATTTGTGTTTTAAAGCAGAAAATAATATTTCCTTTCTGCATTATCGTCCAATGGCCAGGTCTTATGAAATCAGTAACTGAGTGAAAGAGTATAGGAAACAATGTAGACAACAATAAGAGATATGATATTGTTAGGTCACATAATTATATGAAGAGTCAGAGTCATTTTAAAAGAGATAGGTGTTGCCTTGTAAGTAAATATTTGGTGGATATGAGCGAACTATATATAAGTGAGTTAGAATTAAGGAAACATTAGTTCTGGAAGGTGATTTTTCCCTGATACTTTAAAGAGATTTTTCTTGCTGGTCTTATCAAAATCATATAGCACTTAGGAACAAAGATGCATCCCAGCATCCCAGCACTAGAAGCCAAGACAGAAAATATTTCCACAACTACCATGACCTTACCCTTTGTGCTATAGTACACAGGGAGGAAAGTGATCCAGACACAGCAGAACAACAGCATGCTAAATGTCAAGAACTTGGCTTCATTGAATGTGTTAGGCAGATTCCTGGACAAGAAAGCCACAGTGAAGCTTACCTGAGCCAGGCTGGCAAGGTATCCCAGGACAGAGTAGAAGGCAGTGAATGAACCCTTAATGCACACAATGATGATGTGGCCATGCTCAGAGTGGGTATCAATGTTAACAGAGGGAGGAGAAGCTCCCAACCAGACTGAACAGATAATAATTTGGATGAGGGTACAGAAGGCGATGATGTAATTAGGTCCTCCTGAAACCAGGAAGTATTTCATACTTTGTCCAGGGGCTGTGACTTTGAAAGCCAGAAGCACAGTCACTGTTTTGGCCAGCACAGTGGAAACAGCCACAGTGAATACAACTCCAAATGTGATTTGCTGTAAGATGCATGTAGCTGAGTTTGGATGGCCAATGAAGAGCAGGGGGCAGAGGAAACAAAAAAAGAGTGAGATGAGCAAGATGTAACTGAGCTTCCTGTTATTGGCCTTCACAATGGGAGTGTCGTGGTACTTGACAAAGACCCCAAGAACTAGAGCTGTGAATGCAGAAAAGCACAAGGCCAATAAGGCAAGAGTCATCCCCAGAGGATCTTCATAGCTCAGAAATATCATTGTTTTATGTATACACTGGTTCTGCTCTATGTTGGCATACTGGTCATCAGGGCACTTCACACACTGATCCACATCTGAGGAGGAGAGTAATGTATTATTAGTTCAACTTCAGCATTTTTATTGGCAGGGCATTTCAATCACATGTACAGAGAAACCACTGCAATATCTGAATTTTCTTGTTGAGGATGTCATAGAAGGACTTTGCTGCCTAGAAACACTTCCATTTCATAATGCTCATCAACTATGTGAGGAACAAAATCAAAGAATTTTTCTCTGTTTAGGTATATTAGTGCATTTATATGACATGATATCAAGAAGCACAGATTTTTTTACTACAATCAGGAGACTATGAAGACATGACTTATTTTGCTAAATTTACAAATGCTAACTTCCTTTACCACAGACTTTCTGAGTGTTTTTAAAATCCCACACACATGGATTCTGTGCCTCCTGATGCCTTGTTTTTGTCATTTCTATTAATGTTGTCTCCACGATATATGAATTCTGTGTTTTATACTCTGACCAGAACTCTGATACATTTTTATTTTAAATTTTCTGGCCCAAATACATTTAAATAAAACACATTTAAATGAAATTAGTGGTTTGTATAATTGTGTTTATATTCACTGGTGAATATTCATATTTACAATAAAAATATCTGGAGAATTTGAAAGTTATTGGGATTATATGGAGCAAGTAGGAGGGTGAAAGTGAGTGATGAATAGAGTTTGGGAAATGCACACCCTTAATTTAGTCATCTTTTTGTAGTATCAAAAGATAACTCCCAAGTTTTGTCCATAAGAAGCTGTAGCCTATCTGTGAAATTAGAATCCTCTGTACATACATAGCATTACTATGCCCCTTTATCATGGTTACACTCCATATGGTAAAAGACAACACCCTGCTCCTTCCCTAATTTCCTATTTTCCATCTCTATACGACCCAGACTCTGTCAATGTACTCTGTGATTAAGTTGATACTGACAAGCAGCATTAGAGAGAAAACACAAGAAACTTCAAGACAGAGTGCTAACACAGAATGTTGTGATGATTGATAGTACCCCATTTATAAGTTGTGATAACCATTATACTAAGTGTAGAAATCTGTATAGTAGTTGCTCTTGTTCATCAGATAATTGCAGACAGTGAGAATGGGCCATCATTATTTAAGGAGATTATATAGAAAAAAGTTTATTTGCACTTTAATTAGTTAATTTGTTTAAGGGCCTGGGAATTTTGTTCAACTGTGATAGAATGTATTGCTCTCCCAGAAGACCTGAATTCAGTTCTCACTATAAATTCAGGTGTCTCATAAATTTGTGAAACAAACTACAAAAGCATTGGGTGGCTCTCAATAGCACTCTCCCTCCGGTGCATATAACTATCAACCTTATATACAAACATATAATCATATAATAATGAATACATTTTGATAAATTTTCATAAGTATACATTAATCTTAAGTGGTTTTATATTACAAAGAGTTAAGGATGCTCAGTTTAATAATTTTGGAATATGATTTATGTGGCACTGCATGGAGTTCCTTATACCACATGTGTCCTGAAGCTTATCTGTGCTAGTGGAAAGTAATTTAACTTAAGTGTCATCTCACTGTCCATAAATATCCATCATGGACTTTCATTTCATTTTATGAGATGACATGCAAAAGCAGTGAAAAAAGATTAGTCCACCATTTTATTTAGAACGTCCTGAATAAATAATCATTAGACTAATATGTGGTGTATAAGTGATAATATGATTTGAATAATTGTGGATATTTTTGTGACATTATCACTAGGTTATGTACATAAAAATATTGAATATTGTTTTCATATTATGTATCAATATGTTTTCCCACATTCCTAACTTTTCAATAAAGCTGCAATTTTAATAAGAGTTCTATGGATATTGCATGTAGTCTTCTGTCTCTTCTCAGCTGTTCATGAAAATTGAACAGTAATAAATTTCCCTTAATATTATAGTGGATTTGTATCTGATTATCAGTAGGCACATTCCATAGTATTGCAGATTTATTGCTCTATTCTATTATTTGTGAGCACTTGTGCATACAGAGTATGTATAAACATATGTAGGCATACATACATGTAAAAACATTAAAGTAGCCGGGCGGTGGTGGCGCACGCCTTTAATCCCAGCACTCAGGAGGCAGAGGCAGGCAGATCTCTGCGAGTTCGAGGCCAGGCTGGACCAACAGCCTCCAAAACAATAGAGAGAAACCCTGTCTCATAAAACCAAAAAAATTAAAGTATTTGGAAAGATTCAAGACCGAGATATAATTCAAGACCCAAATGTAATTTTAGAGGATATTAATCACTGGAAAGACCATGTGTAAAATTCTCTCAGACTGCACGTTGATTACCAAAACTGTCTCTTTTAGAATATGCCACCTGCTGTGAATTTAAAATGGGTCAATATGTAGATTGATACATGAGGAATTTTATACAGGGACATATTAATGAACATATTCTTGTAAAGCTTAACTTAGGCAAATATATTGTGTTTGTGCAACTCCCTTCCAGACACTTTCAGCATCTCAGTGTGGCGAGTATTTATGACTTCCTCAATACTCACTTGTCTCATTAGAGATTTCATTTTCTGGGCAGGGATTGCATTTAAAACAGCAGGCTGCCATTCCATCCTGCCCTAATTTTCGGAATCCAGGACCACAATCAGCATTGCACACAGAGGGTGGTGGTATCTGTGAAAATTCACAAGCATGGTGATACCAAAAGTTTAACCTACTCCTTTCATACCTGTATTACACATCATGTTTATATATTGATAAGTTAATTTCATATACACCAACTGTGTGATCTCATTACAAAAAGCAAAGATTCTAAAATACATAAAAAAGATTAAATAATAAATGTGGTTTTCAAACTAGTCTGTCACCCTATCTTTAAGCATTTTATTAAGTGGCAATGGCATCATGATAAATGCAAAGAGTGCAAGCCAATTAGAAGTGTTCTTTCAGCATCTCCAGATTCCTGCCTGATCTTCCTTACTGTAACAATTGAGCAAGTCTACCCTTCCCCCTAAATTTACTAATAGCAGAGTTTAATCACAACACCCAAATAGCAATGTAGGATAAATGTGCTTCTGAAACAAGGGAAATATCTCCTAAAATCTCAGACAACACACATTAATTCCAATGAAATAGTACTGCAAAGAATGACATACAGACTGTGAAGAGCAAAAGGCTCTCTAGGCAGAACCCAGTGTACTTTTTTATTAGGAAGTGCTGACTTGATGTGTAGTGATCTGGAAAGTAAAGTGTTTCCTAATGTGAAAAGTTTAACAAATCTACAAATGCATGGGTAACCTGAATAAAACTTACATTGTTGAAAGTTTTATCAATGTAAATATGTATACAATATCTTTGATTACTATGAACCTGGTGAAGGGCATCTATAAGTTGCATAGAGGGGACCTGATTCTTGCTTGCTCACTTTTCGTCTTTGGTTTTGTGTTAACTTTTACGTCAAAATGAACGCATCTCCTAAGCACAGAACCATCTTATGTTCTCCACAACTATGGAGAACTACAATGCTTCCTGTTCGTTGTTGTTTTTGTTCAAGCAAATTCTCAGTGTGCAGCTATGGATTGCATAAACTCCCTTTATAATGATGTATTTAATACCTTCATTTTGTATGTATTTTTCCATTTATTTTATAATTTTATCATATTTTATCAACTATTTTGAATGAGTGAAGACAAGGAATGCCGTTATCCATTTTCTGCTTATTTCACTTAAGGATCTCTGTCTGGTTTGAACCCCCGATGTAGTTAAGGATTACTACAAAAAGAAAGATTACCAGATTCTTTTTTAAATGAGTTTTACTTAAAGACATGCACCACAAACTCATTGACTCCATCAGACTTTAATGAATAATCTCTGATTTTTCTCTCCCTGTGGTATGATGCTCTCAATATGCTTGTCACATGAAACAATTATATATCAAGATGTTCTCATTGTAATCTGTCAGGCTTAATTTCTTTTATTTTTTTATCAACCTGAGTCGAGATTGGACTTTATTTTTATTTTTTGGGTTTTGCGAGACAGAGTTTCTCTGTATTGTTTTGGAGGCTGTCGGTCCAGCCCAGCCTCGAACACACAGAGATCCGCCTGCCTCTGCCTCCCAAGTGCTGGGATTAAAGGCATGCACCACCACAGCCTGGCAAGATTGGACTTTATTAAGAGTCTTTTGTTCAGAATTGTAGATGATAATTGAATTCTGTCCTTCCATTTATTCATGTGGTATTACACTCTTAAATTCTACATATCTTGAAGCATGCTTACATCTTTGGAATGAAGTCATCTTGTTTGTAGAAACTGATCTTTCTGTTGTGCTGTTGAGATTTCTTGACAGGTGTTTAGTACAGAGTTATTACACCCATATCCATCCAAGATATTTTTCTAGGGATTTACTTTTCCTCCTTTTATAGGTTTCTCAATATTTCCCCAATGAAATTTAAAAAAAGAATCTTTGAATTTTCAAACCAATTTTATTGTCTGTGCACTTTGATAAGAAAATGAAGCCATTGACAATCAATTCTTATGGAAAATATTTTTAAATTTTTGGTTATGGCAATATTTGATACTTTTCTGATAGCTGATACTCTGACTATTGTTCCAGTGATGGTTATAAATACTTTGACTTCTTATTCAGCCTGATGTTTTATCTGAAAGAGTTCTTCAAGTTCTTTCAGAGTCTTGCTTCATTTGTTATGCATTCTATAATCGTTTGCATTAGTGAACTTTGTCCTGTCTCTTTCTATAGTTAGGGGTAATTGTGCTTGTTGAACTAACCAAGATTGGCAACATATTTCTCTAAGTATTTGGAATATATCACTTTTACTTCCCTCCTTTAAGAGTACATTTAATAGATTCTATTATCCAGTAGAAAAACTCTAAGTTTCATACTATCTAGGAAAACTGAAATATTACCTCGTTATGTTTGAAGACTTTGCCGAAATCAAAGTCTTTACAAATTATATACTTTGTACTAGGCAGTTTGAATTGAATACCTTAAAACCGTGCACATCATACTTCATTTCTATAAAATGCCCATGAGAAATAATGGGATATTTCATTTACAAATTTCCTCTTAATAACAATGCTCAAAATAAGGAGAAGAAAATTAGACACACCCTTATTATTTTGAATGAACTATGAAATAATATGAACAAGCAAGGTATAGTGATAAAATAATTTTATAGTGTATGATTCAGAGCTGGATTCATGACTCAGAGTTAGGTAAGAATTCCTGCTCATGAATAGGACTCAAGTTTGAATTCTAGCAGTCATTGCATGGAAATAAATTTTCTCCATTTCCTAGGACTCAAATAATTC
Source organism: Mesocricetus auratus (assembly GCF_017639785.1). Classification (NCBI taxonomy): domain Eukaryota; kingdom Metazoa; phylum Chordata; class Mammalia; order Rodentia; family Cricetidae; genus Mesocricetus; species Mesocricetus auratus. Next base: position 5,563,570 of record NW_024429186.1, read on the forward strand.
TGCAGTCATCCATATGAACAACAGTCATAGCAGGTGTCAGAATATATGAGGACAAAATTTCCATACCCACAAAAATGAAAAAAGAAGTGAAAAGCAACTTAATAATTCATAGAATATCTAATGTGTGTCCTAAAATATTAATGCATGGTCAGTATATTTATAATCTACTCCATCCTTACAACAGTGTAGATTATAAATATACTGACCATGCATTTTTACATTTAATTTGTTTGATACTTTAACAAAGTGTTCCTAAATTGTCAACAATTCAAATGAGGAATTAACATTTTTAGGACACACATTACTGTATGATGTGGGAAATCCTCAAAAGATTAATAAAAAGTCATATCACAAAGGAGAAAAGAAGAAACATAAAGTAAAAGGCTTCATATTGGTTCATAAAATGACAATTTATTACATAAAGTTTTAAGGAAGCATGAATGTTCCCAATTGATAGTGTTACTGATGAGTAATGGAAATCAATTTGGGCTGACCCACCTTTGTAGTTCCTGTGGCCCACTCTATCATTTCTTCATATACATGGAACTGTTGTCCATGTGGAAAATATGGGCTATATTTTCCTATCTTCACCTTAAATTTAAGACCATGTGGGAAATTCCAAATCTGAAAAATGTCATACTCTTCCATGTGTTCTTCTTTATGGTTCATATTCACTCTGTCCCCAACAGGATTTGTGAATTGTGTCTTCTTCAGAATTGCATTCAGCTGCAAGACAGACAGCATCCTATATTGTGTTTGCCCTTCATTGAAGAAAAATAATTCTTATTTTATCTTAAAATCAGCATTATTGTATGTGGTTAGGGGAGAAACCTCAATGAAATTAAAGTGGTAAAGAAGATTGTAATAATGTTCTTTAATTTTAGATCCCTCAGAGGAACCAATGAAACACATACAGAGACATACATTCAGACACCAAACATAGATGTGCAGCCCACTCACACACACAGAAACACACATGAAAGAGAAAGATCCTCAAGTTAATCCAGAGATACACATAAAATACAGGAACACATTTATTTAACAAACATACACATATACATGCCCTGGAATTCCTTTACTTATGCAGTCAAACATACACAGGCATATTCATCCAAACATACATAAAGAACATGAGAACACAGTAACAGGAATGCAAACATACCCAAATGCATACAGGAAAATGCACACAGATACAAACAGGGAAGCTTTGAGAAACAGAAAAACATATCAACACATCAAAACACAGACATGCTCACTCATACATGCCCACACACACACACACACACACACACACACACATACACACATATATACCAATGCAGATATACATATGTGAAACCACATAGATGGAAATGCACAAATATACACAAATTCTCATGTAGACACATTCACTGCCAAATACATACAGGTAGATACACATATTAAATATACCCATACAGAAAGACACAGACAAATTTATTATAAATTCCACATAAAGACAGACAGATAATCATACGAACCTATATGAAGACATGCATACATAGACATGAACAGAAATACACAAAAATGCACACATGTAGAGTCAGAAACCTCCAGTCACACACATGAATGTACATGTATGTTCTGAACTGACATAACAGTATTGCCTGTGTAATAATTTTCAGAATGGCAACTGTGTTCTCAGAGCTGATATTGGGGGAAGAATCAGGTGAGAGTACTTATGGATATTATCCCCTACATTATTCACAACAATCTTGACAATGAATGTGCAAAGTTATCATCTAATTAAAGGGAATATTCATGAGGAAGCACTGATAATGCTTACAGTATTAGAACAGGGTTGGCTGGGTGTTGGTGGTGCATGCCTTTAATCCTAGCACTCCGGAGGCAGAGGCAAGCAGATCTTTATCAGTTCAAGGCCAGCCTAGGCTATAGAGTGAGTTCCAGGATAGGCTCCAAAGGTATACAGAAAAACCCTGTCTCAAAAATAACCTGAAAAGCAAAAAACAAAAAAAACCTGGGGTGATGATATTCAGATACTCAGTAACAAAATCTCTGATTGTCCTTAGTGCATATTGTCTTAGGCTCCATTGCCTTTGCACTAGAGATTTTTACCAAACTCTAGATTTACTCCCTCAGAAGAAAAGAAAATGCTCAGACATCTTTATTTTGGGGTGAATACTCCCCAGTCCTCTGAGTCTAGGCATCTGATAGACTCCTAATAATACGACATTGCTGACACAAAATAACATCTAACTGAAGGAATACTACCTTCACACAGCTAGAACTGTTTCCTTTCCCTTTGTCCATTGGTTGTGTATCTACTTGTTGTAGATCCACCTCATGCAGTGCATGGGCCAAAGCATACACAGCATTGTATATGTCGTAACTGCCATCACTAAAGGCCATGTCAGAAGTCCGTACCACTAGCCATTCCAAGGAGGTATTCCATGAGTATTTCTTCAGTGTCTTACAGTTGGATGTAGAAACTTCACAATTAAAGTTCATCCATTCCATCCTTGCAAGGTATTCATCTTTGTTTTTGATAGGGTTCGCTTTCTTAACAAATTTTTTAAAACCAGAAATATCACCACAATGTTGAGCAAAAGCTAGAGTCATTTGGGCTGTATGAAATACAAAGTCTCTTTTACTAGTTGTCACATCCCACTGTGAGGTGATGACCCATATTCTCTGTAAACCTTGGGATTTCCACAATCGAAAGCTCACAGCAAGAGTACTGTCTGAATCACCATAAATGATAACAACATTTGCGGATGACGTCTTAATTTGGTTATAATATATTTCAGCTCTTGACATGTATAACTGCATGCTGATTGGAATCACATTTACAAAGGCAAGGCAAACTGTATGTTTTTCCAACACTCTTCTCAAGTGTGAGAGAAATTGGGTGCCCTGATCATTGTCAGAGATGACTAGCCCTACCCAGTTCCATCTGAAGTGAAGTATGACAGTGACCATGGCCAGGGCTAGAGACGTGTCCTTGGGGGCCATTTGATAGAGATATGGAAATTTTTCACGATCACTTAAGATTGGATGGAAGGATCCATAGGTAAACTGAATGACCTAGGATGCAGAGAGAACCATGAGGTGCCATGGAGTCCAAAGAGCTTGTAAACACATTTTTTTCTGCAAAAAGTTCTAGAAACCTTACTTGTCAAATCCCCTTAGCTTTACTTCTTCCCCATCTTTATTTCAAACATGGAAATGTGGATAGCTCTTCATTCTCTGAATACTACTCATGAGCTACATAGATTGACATTAATGTAAGTCTAGTCCCCTCTGAATACAGTTTTTAGTATCTGGGAATGGATCCCATCAGGACAGCATTTCAGTCAAACCCAAACCATAAAATTTGTACCTGTTGGAATTTCCAGAGGTCCAGGTATGACAGAAGAATTGCAGATGTTTCCCAGTTTGGTCCCGTAAATATCACATTACATGTGATATCTTCCTCACAGCAATAATTAGGGAAAAAATCAGGATCTTGTCCCAAAATTCTAGTCAAAGTGTACAATTTAGACACACTGATACAATAATGTCCATCATTATTAAATACTAGAGATTTATTTGGTAGTAGATCAGGATTCCTGTTGACCTCATCCAGGGTAAAAGCCAAGGCCAGTACAAACTTGTAGTTCTCAGTTGGTGTTCTGTTAAAGGGTACAGTGTTTAATATGAACAAACATCAGTACATGAGAATTTATAGTCCATACAAGGACTATCTTGTACTGCAATGTATCCCCAACCTCCCTCCAATATTGAAATAAATATCTTCTGTTGTGATGTTGGAAAGTCATAAGATCTTGAAAGCTTGTAAAACCTTTGAAGTCCATAGGGCTTGATCTCCCATAAATTAGATGCTCCATTGACATCTTATACAGAAAGCATTTTCCATCTCTGGTTTTTGACTGCTTCCTCAGAAGGTAGAGATGAGACACAGTCATTAACCAAACAGTAAACCTAGCCATCTTCACATTGAAATTATTGATTAATATAAAAAAGCATATGATGTATTAGCTAAAGAGCTTATTTTTATGAAAATTACTGAAATGGCTAAGATTGAAAAACAATCACAGATGAGTTCATAATAGTTTTATGGGGCAATATTTTTCCATGGGCTTACAGTTAGCGATAATTAGTGGGCAATATAGTTAACATATCCTCTCATGTCCACCAAAATCTTGCTCATGCTTTTATTTCAGGTGTAATTGAAGGCAATTAATCTTTTTTAATGCTTACTTTTAAATAAATTCAAGCACCAAAGACATATTTGGTAGAATATTTGAATGTCTGCATCAATCTCTGTGCTTTTCATGATTAATGCTAACTTTGGCCACAAAGGTGCACAAATCACTTTGTTTTTAATTACAATTTCCTATAGTCTAGTCTGGCCTCAAATACAAAAGGATGCACCTGCTCTAGGTCTTGAGTACACATATTAAAGTCATGTATCCCACTACAGTATTTTTCAACTTGTTCACATTTAAAAACAAGCATCTCATATATTCAAACTGGGCATATCTAACCATCATATTTTTCTACTAATTACCATTATTGGAATACTTTAGCATTTACATCAACAGGAAAGTTGGAAGATAACAATATTATATTGTGTTCATGTTTATGGGAAGAATGATAACTCATGTTTCTCCAGTCATTTTATATAGTATGATTTATATACATTAAACATGCTACTTTATTTGAACAATTTATTCAGAGTTATATTCAATCTGTTTGCCATTTAGAAATTGTAAGTTTCTCATGTCTCTGTTTATAAAAAGAGGCATTATATGAATGTTCCTTATCTCAAAGAAAAAATATCGTTGCAATTTTCAGTAAAAACAAAAAATTTGAGAATAGATCTCATGCAACTGAAACACTAAATTCACAACAATGAAATTAAGAAACATCAGTGACTAGAGCTCTCATATTTGACAACTGAACTAAAGTGCTGTGTTTAACCCAACTACATGCATTCTACAAAATCATTATGTGTATATTGCCTACATTGGTAAAATATGCATGTATAATTAGAAAAGTACTGAAAGAGAAATGTAAGAGGTAAGCGTGTTATGAGTGACAGAGAACAAACAACTTATATTTAAAATAAAAGACAAATGATTCTTAAATAAAGGGAAAGAAGAGCTAGTAGGGCTAGTAGGTAAGTACTCTCCCTGTTCTCAAGTGTGCCAAATATCATATGCCACAGCTATCACTCAGGTAAGTGACAAGTGAAGTATGCAGCCATCACTATTAATTTAACCACAGTTTTTAAAGACTGTAGACATATCAATTACAATCCACGCATTACTTCCTTACTGTAAATTGTGAATGGAGAACTGGACATTGCATATAAGTAAAGTATGGAGAAACAGGAAGACAAACGAAACTCACAAAAGACAGGTCCCCTACATATATTCTTAAGTCAGCTTCAGGAGTTAGAGTGGTCACATGCAAGAAATTTGAGGGAGTTCTTAATATTTATGTGAAATCTCTTTGCAGCTCTGTGTGGCACAAATATGTCTGCTACTCACACAAGCACATACTGATGAAATGACCATGAGCAGATTCTAAGGCCATTTAATTTCATGTACTTAGAGTGAAATTCATTGAAATAGTATTGGTTTTCTTTTGATGAGACATTACTGACAACTGTGCTATGGACAATGTCAAGAGGAGGGGACTTTGTGGTGGATCATGATAGTGACTGCTTCCTTATTTCCACTTCTAGCCTTGAAAGTGAGAGGATAACTGGAAGAAAAACAGAATACACATTGGACAATCAAAAACAGTAAAATAACAAAGAGTCTCTAAAAGAACTTGGGGTCGTTTGTTGGTAAGGAAGTTCAGAGAACAGGACAAAAGAATTAAAGAACCGTCTTGAAATACTCATGATGATATTTAAGTGAAAACTACAAAAAAACTTACTTTATATTCAACCTTTGTTTGAAATATTCTTTATCCACTGGCCACTGCACAATTCTAGGTGAGAAGAAACAACCTGTCTTCAAGTTTTTATCCTTGTCATTACTCTGCTTCAATTTCCAAAAACAACTGGGATTCGTGAAACTGGCCATTAGAATTGGAATCTTCAGGAGCATAAAGAGGAAAGTCAAAATGAACATCTCTGTCCTATACTAAGCAGAGTGGCTTGAATTGTTAAGTGTCATATAGAGAAGCACATTAAATGGGTCCCCACTTTCCCTACCTGCTTTTATTTCTTGGGGAAATGAGATGCTATTTTTGAGTCTGTGATTCCTTTTTCTCCCAGGTGTTTCTTCAACCCTGGAGGAATATTGTCTTCCCTGGGACTCTGCATCTGGGGTTCCCAGTGCATGTGAAAAATATGGGCTGATTCATATATAAGGGGTAGTTCAGTATCTCATCCCATGACATCACTCATGTTTGTTGTTATAAGGTCCTGGGAGTAACACAGTTTTAGAAAATTTGGTCCCAAGACTACCTGGATTTATGTTAACAATATTAAAAATTAGATGAGTGTATTTTCTCAAATGACCCACATGGAATCCATCAATTAACGGTTCAAGAAGGATACACAAGTCAGAAATCATGGTAACCCATGGGACATTCCACCAACAAGTCCATGCCAGTGCTAGGCAGCCTAAATTTTGAAGCATATGACATCCACAGAATATGCGGTGTAACCTATGTACACCAAATCTGTATTTCCATTTTCTAAAAAAACTATAATCAGGTCAAATCACAACATTACCGAATACACGTGTATTTAAACATATCCAACTCATTATAGAATCACAATTCATTTGCATGTTTAATGCTGATTTTCAAATATCGAAAAAGATCCAGAGAAAAACCAGACCTTTGAGACTCACTTCAGATACAGCATCAAACCTATCACTCTTCTGCCCAACCAATCATTGTCATTGAGAAGATAAACTTATAATTTGAGTTCCAAACAACTATCTCCATCTCTTATCCTCAGTTTTCATTGATACCTTGTGATGACTAAATTCTTCTACTTTATCTTTGAGTTCCTATATTTTTATGGTAATGTAAATTCCAGGAGTGACTTGAAGACTTGTGATGAGTATCTTACTAGGAAACAATTCCTGTGAAATGACCCAGTGTTGAATGTGTAAAATCATATTCCATTGTCCTACTTAACCACTCTAGTCTGCATTCTAGAATCTTGATTGTTGGTGGAAGAGTGGACCAACAATATGTTCTTATGTATTTTTGTTCTCATTGGCTTCATATGGTGTCCCATCCCCAATTATGTGAAGACTATTCCATGTTCAAATATTACTTGTGTTAATTTGTCTAAAATATTTGCATACATATGCTGTGTGTGTCTCTGTGTGTGTTTGAGTATATATATGTATACATATATATATATGTATGATATATGAGAGAGAGACAGACAGACAGACAGACAAATGAATGAACAGACTGAAAGACTGACAGACATATACTGTTGTAGCTAGAGTTGGTGAAAAGTCTTAATTTCCCAAACCTAACACTCGAGTTTAATATGATTATTTCCTATTCCATCCACTGTCCTCTAATTTTATCATTAATTTCTTCCAGACATAGGGCAATTTTGTTGTGTGTATAAAATATGTGCATGCCTTTTATCTGACTTTTATTCTTTCTAATAGATCCATGAACACTGAGATATTATTCATTCAACTTTATTTTTAGTTCCAATCATGTATGAATTTAATACAAGTTCTTTATTTAATCTTCTATATATTGGTTAATGACAGTTAATAATAACTGGGTATCAATTTAAGTGAGATAATTTTGAATGAAAGTCTTAAAATTCTAAGAATTATTGTAAATAGCAATAATCACTATTAGTGTGTGAAATAAAATTTAAATGATATCTTTTCTTAATTTGCACATTTATTTGCAGGCATCAAAGTTGACTCCAAAGCATTTGTATTATGAATAATGCTGAAATAAATATGGATAGAAAATAGGCTCTGTGCTTTACTGACGCATGTACCTACAGAAACTTCCCTTAGAAATGCGGAAGAACCATAACATAGTTGTATCTTTGTTTACAAAAGCATCTGTATACTGCGTACTACACTGTCTGCCAGATTTCTACTCACAAAAGATATTTTTGGGGGATTCCCCAAACCCCCACATGCTCGTTAATTTTTACTCATCTTTTGATGGTATCCATTCTAACTATGATGGAGTACTCTAATTGAAACTATGATTTTCATATCTAAGATAACTGATGTAATTTCATAATCACAAATAAGTTCAAACAGGAAGGTTAAAATATAATACTGGTTGCAATGATATGCATTAAAGGTACTGGAGTCATGGACTCAGTAGAGGAGAACACTGACAGCTCTTACAGAGAACCTGGGTTCTATTCCCAAAAGCATTCATAAATTCAGTTCTACAGAATCAAGCTACCTACTCTGTGAACTTACACATTTAATATGAATAAGAAAAGAAAAGAAAGACTTACTCATTTTAATGCAAAAGAAAAACATGTATGTATATTTTATCAGAGAGCCCGTATAACAAATAGAAATACAATAAGATAACACACAACCTACTACCTCAAAGATAAACAAGGCAAAGCAACATGAGGAAAGGAACCAAAAGCAAAGCACAAGAAACCTAAGTTTACTCCTTCACAGACACAGAAATGCCATAAAATCACTAACATGAGCTGGGCGGTGCTGACACATGCCTCTTTATTCCCAGCACTCGGGAGGCAGAGGCAGGCAGATCGCTGTGAGTTCGAGGCCGGGCTGGACTGACAGCCTCCAAAACAATACAGAGAAACCCTGTCTCATAAAACCAAAAAAAAAAAAAAACACTAACATGGAATGTTATAGGTTAGGCCCTGTGTTTACACTTCAAACCCTGTGTGTTCATGTAAATTTTGGTCATTAGATTCTGTTGTTCACCTGGTGTCATCCATGACTTTTGGTTCCCAGGTTTCTACCGACTCCTCTTCTGAGCAATTCCTTGAGCTCTGGGGGGGGGGGGAAGAATATGATAGTTATATCCTACTTAGAGGTGTATGACGCAAGGTCTCTCACGCTCTCTGCATACTGTGCATATCTGTATTTGTTGCCATTAGTTACAGGAGAAACACCTTCTGGTGTTGTCCCAATAGCTTTCTGATCTAGGAGTATAACAGAAAATCCTTTTTTATTTTTAAGTTTAAATTTAGATTAGAAACAAGGTTGATTCACAAGTCAGTTCCAGGTCCCTCTCCATTTCCCTCCCCTCCTCCAGTTCCCTCCCCCCAACCCCCCTAATATCCCCTCATTTCCCCATGGAGGGTGAGGCCCTCCATGGGGGTGTCCATAGTCTGTCATTTCATCCAGAGCAGGGCCTAGACCCTCCCCCCAAGAGTTCAGGGTGAGAGTGCATCTCACATTGTTGGATGGGAGTCCAAAGTCCGTGTGTATACTTGGGATGAGTACTGATCTACTGCCCAAGGCTCAATAGATTACCTAGGCTTCCTCACTGACACGCACATTCAGGGGGTCTTGATCAGTCGCATGCGAGATTCCCAGTCTGATGCATGGGATACAAGAGTTAACCTTTCTCAGATCAGCTGTTTCTTGGGGTTAAACCAGCCCAGTCTTAATCCCTTTGGTCATCAGTCCTCCCTCTCTGTTACTGGCTTTCTTGAGTTCAGCTCAGTACTTAACCGAGGGAGTCTGCCTCTTCTTCGATCAGCCACTAAATGAAGTTTCTGTTTCCCAGACTCTCTGGCCATAGGATTGTAGGCTGGCACTCCCAAGATCTATGTCTAAAATCCATATATGAGAGAGTACATGTCATGTTTCTTTTTTTGTGACTGTGCTACCTCACTCAGGATGGTTTCTTCTAGTGTCATCCATTTGCCTGCAAATCTCAGGATTCCATTTTTTTTCTGCTGAATAGTACTCCATTGTGTAAATATACCACATTTTCTCTATCCACTCTTCTGTTGAGGGGCATCTAGGTTGCTTCCAAGTTCTGGCTATTACAAATAATGCTGCTATGAACATAGTGGAACAGACATCGTTGTTGTATGAATGGGCATCTTTTGGATATATGCCTAAGAGTGGAGTTGCTGGGTGTTGTGGTAGGTTTATTCCCATTTTTCTGAGAATTCTCCATACTGATTTCCAAAGTGGATGAACAAGTTGGCACTCCCACCAGCAATGGAGGAGTGTCCCCCTTTTACCACATCCTCTCCAGCATAAATTGTCATTGGTGTTTTTGATTTTAGCCATTCTGACAGGAGTGAGATGGTATCTCAGAGTTGTTTTGATTTGCATTTCCCTGATGGCTAAGGATGTTGAGCACTTTCTCAAGTGCCTCTCAGCCATTTTAGACTCCTCTCTTGAAAATTTTCTATTTAGTTCTGCAGCCCACTTTTTAATTGGATCCTTTGGCGTTTTGGAGATTTGCTTCTTGAGTTCTTTGTAAATTTTGGAGATCAACCCTCTGTTAAATGTGGGATTAGTGAATATTTTTCCCATTCTATTGGCTGCCTTTTTGTCTTGCTGACTGTGTCCTTGGCCTTACAGAAGCTTCTCAGTTTCAGGAGGTCCCATTTATGAATTGTTGAACTCACTGTCTGTGCTACGGGTGTTATGTTCAGGAAACTGTCTCCTGTACAAATTTGTTCAAGGGTAACGCCCAATTTCTCTTCTAAGAGGTTCAGTGTGGCTGGATTTATGTTGAGGTCTTTGATCCATTTGGACTTAAGTTTTTTGCATGGCGATAAACATGGATCAATCTGCATTCTTCTACATGCCAGCCTCCAGTTATGCCAGCACCATTTGTTGAAGATGCTTTCTATATTCCATTTTATATCTTTACCTTCTTTATCAAAGATCAGATGTTCATACATGTGTGGGTTAATATCTGGGTTTTCAATTTGATTCCATTGGTCTACCTGTCTATTTTTGTGCAAATACCAAGCCGTTTTCAGGACTCTATAATAGAGTTGAGGTCAGGGACGGTGATGCCTCCGGACGTTGCCTTTTTGAACAGGGTTGTTTTGGCTATCCTAGGTCTTCTGTTTTTCCACACAAAATTGATTGTTTTTCTTTCAAGGTCTGTAAAAAATTGTGCTGGGATTTTAAGGGGGATTGCATTGAATCTGTAAATTGCTTTTGGCAGGATTTCCATTTTTACTACATTGATCCTACCTTTCCAAGAGCATGGGGCTCTTTAATTACTTTCTTTAAAGATTCAAAGTTCTTGCAATACAGATCTTTCACTTGCTTGGTTAGTGTTACCCCAAGGTATTTTATGTTGTTTGTGGCAATTGTAAAGGTGATGTTTCTCTGATTTCTTTCTCAGCCCTTTTATCATCTGTATATAGTAGGGCTACTAATTTTCTTGAGTTGATCTTGTAGCCTGCCACTTTGCTGAAAGTTATCCAGCTGTAAGAGTTCCCTGGTAGAGTTCATTGGGTTATTGATGTAAACTATCATGTCATCTGCAAACAGTGAAATTTTGATCTCTTCTTTCCTAATTTGTATCCCCTTGATCCCCCTTTGTTCTAGCTATGGATAGAACTTCAAGTACCATGTTGAAATGGTATGGAGAGAGTGGACAGCCCTGTTTTGTTCCTGATTTTAGAGGAATTGTGTTGTTTCTGCCCATCTAGTTTGATGTTTGCTGTTGGTTTACTGTATATAGCTTTTATTATGTTTAAGTATGTCTCTGTTATCCCAGATCTCTCCAAGACCTTTATCATGAAGGGGTGTTGGATTTTGTCAAAGATATTTGCAGCATCTAGTGAGATGATCATGTAATTTTTTCTGCTTGTTTATATGGTAGATTATGTGGATGGATTTTCATATATTGAAACATCCCTGCATCCCTGGGATGAAACCTACTTGATCGTGGAGAATGATTGTTTTGATGTGTTCTTGGATCCTATTTGCCAGTATTTTATTGAAAATTTTTGCAACAATATTCGTGAGGAATATTGGTCTGAAGTTCTCTTTCTTAGTTGTGTCTTTGTGTGGCTTGGGGACAAAGGTTTGTCTATCTTGTTGATTTTCTCAAAAAACCAACTCTTCGTTGCATCGATTCTTTGTATTGTTTTCCTAGTTTCTACTTTATTGATTTCAGCCCTCAATTTGATTATTTCCTGGCATCTACTACTCCTGGGGGAGTTTGCTTCTTTGTGTTCTAGAGCTTTCAACTGTGATATTAATTCTCTGATATAACTATTCTCCAGTTTCTTCATGAGGGCACTTAGTGCTATGAACTTCCCCTGTAGCACTGCTTTCAAAGTGTCCCATAGGTTTGTGTATGTTATGTCTTCATTCTCGTTGAATTCTAGGAATTCTTTAATTTCTTTTGTTATTTCTTCTTTGACCCAGGAATGGTGCAGCTGTGCATTATTCATTTTCCATGAATTTGTAGGTTTTCTGCAATTTGTGTTGTTTTTGAATTCTAATTTTAAAGCATTGTGGTCTGATAAGATACATGCAGTTATTCCAATTTTTTGTAGCTGCTGAGGTTTGATATGTTGCCAATTATGTGGTCAATTTTTAAGAAGGTTCCATGTGGTGGCGAGAAGAAGGTTTATTCTTTTTTATGTGGATGAAATGTTCTATAGATGCCTGTTAATCCCAGTTGGGTAATTACTTCTATTAGACCCTTTGCTTCTTTGTTGAGTTTCTGTCTGGTATTCCTGTCTAGTGGTGAGAGTGGTGTGTTGAAATCTCCCACTATAAGTGTGTGGAGCTTTATATGTGATTTAAGTTTTAATAATGTTTCTTTTACGAATGTGGATGCCTTTGTATTTGGGGCATAGATTTTCAGGATAGACAGTTCATCTTGGTGTATTTCACCTGTGATGAGTATGTAATGACCTCCTTCATCTTTTTGATTGATTTTATTTTAAAGTCTAGTTTGTTAGATAATAGGATTGCTACCCCTGCTTGTTTCTTGGGTCCAATTGATTGGAAAAATTTTTCCCAACCTTTAACTCTCAGGTAATGTCTGTCTTTGAGGGCGAGGTGTGTTTCTTGTATGCAGCAGAAGGATGGGTTCTGTCTTCGAATCCACTCTGCTAGCCTGTGTCTTTTTATGGGTGAGTTAAGGCCATTAATGTTGAGGGATATTAATGAACATTGATTGCTCATTCTTCTCCAATTTGCAATGTTGCTGTTGGTGGAATTATGTGTGGAATTTCACCCCTTTGTTCTTTTGGCTGTTGGTAGAGAGGGATTCTGTAATGCCTATGTTTTTCTGGTTGTAGTTAACTTCCTTGGGTTGGAGTTTTCCTTCCAAAACTTTCTGTAGGGCTGGGTTAGTGGATATGTATTGCTTGAATCTAGTTTTGTCATAGAATATCTTGTTTTCTCCATCTATAGTGATTGAGAGCTTTGCCGGGTATAGTAGTCTGGGCTGGCATCCATGGTCTCTTAGTGTTGGTAGAATATCTATCCAGGACCTTCTGGCTTTCAGCGTTTCCATGGAGAAATCAGGTGTAATTCTGATAGGTCTGCCTTTATATGTTACTTGGCCTTTTTCCTTAGCTGCTCTTAATATTCTTTCTGTATTCTGTATATTTGGGGTCTTGATTATTATGTGGCAAGGGGACATTATTTTGTGGTCCACTCTATTTGGTGTTCTGTAACCTTCTTGTACCTTCATTGGCATGTCTTTCTTAAGGTTGGGGAAGTTTTCTTCTATGATTTTGTTGAATATGTTTTCTTCCCCTTTGAGGTGGTTTTCTTCTCCTTCTTCTATACCTATTATTCTTAGGTTTGGTATTTTCATGGTGTCCCATATTTCCTGGATGTTTTGTGTTAAGGATTTGTTGGACTTAAGGTTTTCCTTGGTTGATGAATCCATTTCTCCTAGTGTATCTTAAATACTTGAGATTCTCTCTTCCATCTCTTTTATTCTGTTGGTAATGCTTGTATCGGTAGTACCTGTTTACCCAGCTTTTCTATTTACTGCATTTCTTCAGATTGTGTTTTTTATTGTCTCTCTTTCAGTTTTCAACCCTTGCAGTGTTTGCATGGCTTCTTGAAATTTTCGGTTTATCTTTTTGTCCATTTGTTGCCTTTTATGAATTTTTTGGTTTGTTCTTTCTTCCGTTTCTTGCATTTTTGGTTTGCTTTTTCTTCCATTTCTTGCATTTTTTGGTTTGTTTTTTCTTCCATTTCTTGCATTTTTTGCTTCGTTTCTTCTTCCATTTCCTGCCTTTTTTGGTGTGTTTTTTCTTCCATTTCTTTCATTTTTTGGTTTGTTTTTTCTTCCATTTCTTGCATTTTTTGGTTTGTTTTTTCTTCCATTTCTTTGAGGGATTTTCCTATATCCTCTTTTAGGGCCTCTATCATTTTCATGAAAGTGGTTTTAAGGTCATTCTCTTCTGCTTCATTTGCATTGGAATGTTGGAGTCTTGTTGGTGTGGAATCTTTAGAATCTGGTGGTGTCATATTTGTTTTTCTGTTCTTAGGATGAAATCCATTGAAATATTATTGGTTTTCTTTTGATAAGATATTATGACCACTATGTTAAGGACAATGTCAAGAGGAGGTCTCTTTGTGGTGAATTATGGTAGAGACCCTTGGCTTCTTTCCACTTCCAGTCTTGAAAGTGAAAGGATAACTGGAGAAAAACAGAATACATACTGGACAAACTAAAACAGTAAAGCAACAAATAGTCTCTAAAAGAACTTTGGGTCATTTGTTGGTATGGAGGTTCATAGAACAGGACGGAAGAATTCAAGACCCATCTTGAAATTTTCATGATGATTTTATGTGGAAAATGCAAAAACACTTATTGTGTATTCAAAATTTGTTTGAAATACTCTTTATCCGCTGGCCACTTCACTGTTCTGGGGAAGCAAAAGCAATCTGTCTTCAAGTCTCCATCTTTGTCGTCACTCTGCTTCATTTTCCATAAACACTTGGGATGCATGATACTGGCCAGGAGATTTGGAATCTTCAGTTGCAAGAAAATGAAAATCAAAATTAACATCTTTGTCTTGTGCTACATCAGGACAGCATGAATTGTGAAGTGTCAAGTAGAGAAGCATATTAAATGGACACCCAATTTCCCTACCTGCTTTTATTTCTTGGGCAAATGAGATGCTACTTTTGAATCTGTGATTCCTTTTTCTCCCAGGTGTTTCTTCAACCCTGAAGGAATATTGGAGAGTTTATTCCCAGGGACTCTACATCTGGTGTGTGCACTGCATGTGAAAAACATGGGTTGATAAATATATAAGGGGATAATTCAGTCTCTCATCCCATGACATCACTCGTGTTTTTGACTATAAGGCCCATGGGACAAGTACATTTTTAGAAATTTGCTTCCAATACTACCTGAATTTATATGAACACCATTAAAATCGTGGTGAGTGTATTTTCTGAAAACACTCAGAGGGAATCCATAAATTAATGTTTCAGAAGGACACACAAGTAAGAATTCAAGGTTTCACATGGGACATTCCATCAACACTTCCATGCCAACTGGGCAGCCTAATTTGTGGGACATCTGACATTCATAGAATATGCAGTGTGACCTATGTTACACCAGTAACACGTACAGAATATTCAAACAAATCCTGTGCTTCTATTGCCTAGAGAACCTAAAATCAGTCAAATCACAAAATTTCTGAATACTCTTGTGTCCAAAAATATCCAACTCTTTACACAGTCACAATGCATTTACAGGTTCAATGTTGATTTTTATATATTGAAAAATATCAAGAGATAAATACCAGATATTTGTGCTTTACTTCAAGTACTGCATCATACCTATCACTCGTGTGCCCAACCGGTCGTTACTAATGAGAAGACAAACTGAGAATTTGAGTCTCCCTCTCTGATCCTCAGTTTTCATGGATACCTAGTGATGACTAAATTCTTTAACTTTATCTTTGATTCCCTATATTGTTTTCCTAATTTAAATTCAAGAAGTTAACTAAAGAAGATGTTTGCTGAGTGTTTTACTAGGAAATAATACCTGTGAAATGACCCAGTGTTGAATGCAGAAAATCTTATTCCACTGTCTTAGTCAACTACTATATTTTGCATTCTAGATTCTTAATTGTTGGTGGGAGAGTTTACTGATGATATTTTCATATGTATTTTTCTTTTCATTGGCTTCATATGGTATCCTATCCCCAATTATGTGAAGAATATACAATACTCAAATAATGCCTTTTTCTTTGTCTAAAATATGTGTATGTCACATTCACAGTGTATATACTCTGTGTGTGTCTGTGTCTCTCTGTGTGTTTGCCTGCATGTGGATACATACCTATTATCTATCCATCCATCCATATATATACATATATATGTGTGTGTGTGTGTGTGAGTGTGTATATATATATATATATATATGTGTGTGTGTGTGTATGTATGTCTCTGAGAGAGAGATACAATCAGAAAAATGCATAAACATACTGAAAGACTTACAGACACACATTATTGCAGCTAGATTTGGCGAACGAATTTTAATTTCCTAATGCTGACTCTTGAGTTTAACATGATTTTTTTCTGTCCCATACCCTATTCATCTAATGATAAAATTTAACTCTTCCAGGCTGAGGGCAAATTTGTTGTGTGTAAATAACATCTGCTTGCCTTTTATCTGACTTTTATTGTGTCTAATTGAACTGTGAACCTATTAATATCATTCATTTAACTTTATCTTAAGTTTCAGTCACGTATGAATTACATAGAAATTCTTTATTTAATCTTTGATACATTTGGTTAGTGCAGTTAAAAATAGCTCTGTATATACTTAAGTGAGATAATTTGTTGGAAATAATTCTCAAAATTCTAAGGATGATGGTAAATAACAAAAATCACTATTTGTGTGTGAAGTTAAATAAAAATGTAAATGGTATCTCTTCTTAATTTGCTCATTTGATGGCAAGCATCAAAGTTGATTCGGTATCATTTGCATTCTGAATAATGCTGAAACAAACATGCATAGGCAAATTTCTATGTGCTATTCTGACTTATGTACACTCAGAAAGTCTCTTTAGAAATATGGATGGACATAACACAGTTGTGCTTTTATTTACAAAATAATCTGTATACTGCTTACTAAACTGGCTGCCTTTGTTTTGACTCACACTAGATAGGTTCAGGAGATTCCGCAAATTTCCCACAAGAATCCTGTATCACTCATTCACAGACCAAAAAAATGCCATGAAAACACGAACATGAAATGAATAATGTATATGCCAAGGATCTGATTTAGACCAATATAGTACTTCTGATTTATACTTCAGCCCCTGTGTGTTCATTTAAGTTTTGGTAATTAGACTATCTTGTTTTCCTGGTGCTGTACATTCCCTTTAGTTCCCACATTTCTTGTTTTTCATTTTTTAAGCTAAAAACATATGTCCCCTCTCTTTCCAGAAACAATCTTGTCATCAGCCTCGAGTAGGACAACTGTCCTTTTCCCCTCTCCCTGGATACTTTTTCCTTTTCCCTCATCTCCTGTTTTCTTCTCCATTCCCTGCTCTTTGTCCTCTGGTGCAAATATGTAGTTTTTTGCTGAGAACTTGGTTTTGCACTGTCTTGTATTCATATGGTCCTTTCAAGGATACATTGAATACATACTTTCAAATTGTAATCCACTTGATCTTCTTCAGTTGTGTTATTGCTCCATTGGAAACTTCAAGTACTACTTTGAATAGGTAGGTATATTGAGAGTGAAAAATCTTGTCTCATTCCTAATGTTAGAGGAATTGCTTTGAATTTTTCTACCATTGATTTGATGTTGGATATAGCCTATAAGTAAATTGCTTTATTGTCTTGAGGGATGTCCCTTTTGTTCCTAATCTCTCTATGAAGGGACTATGGACTTTGTCAAAGCCTTTTTTCAGCATTTAATGAGATGATCACTTGGAATTTTTTAGTTAGTTTATATGGTGAATTACACTGACTAATATTCATATTTTGAGCAATTGCTAAACCTCTAGGATAAAGCCTGCTTGATTATGGTGGATGATTTGTAAATGTCTTCTTGATTGAATTTTTGAGTATTTTTACATCTATGTTCATAATGGAAATTGGTCTGAGTCACTTTTATAACCTCATAAGATGAAATTATCAATAACCTTCTGTTTATTTTTTGTGAAATAATTTAAATATTAATGGCATTAATTGAGTTCTGTGCTGAAATCATCTACCTTGGGACTTGGGTTGTGGGTTACTTATAAGGTTATTTGTCAATTTAATTTGTTTATCTAGACTTGATTTTACTTTGTGAAGTGCTATGTGTTGAGGAAATTAGACATTTGTTTTAGATTTTCCAATTTGGTGGAGTACAAGCTCAAGTGTGTTCTAACACTACTCTCCATTTTGTAGGTGTCTTTTTCTGAAATCATTTTCTGTTTCTTATTGTGTTACCTTGGATTTTCTTACACCATATTTTAGTTACTTTGAACAAGGGTATGTCTATCTTCTTGATTACCTCAAAGAACCACCTCTTTGTCTCCATGATTACTGTACTTTGCTTTTTATTTCTTTTTCACTGGTTTCAAATCCCAGTTTGATTATTTCTTGTTTCCCATTACTGTTTGGGATGATTGCTTCTTTTGGTTATAAAATTTTCATTTTTGTTAAGTTATGAGGATGAGATTTCTACAACTTCAGGGGAGACTTAGTACTATGGACTTTCTTCGTAGAACCAATTTCATTATTTATCATAAGTTTTTTATGTTATCTATTCATTTTCACTGAATTTTGGAAAGTCCTCTTGCACATCCATAAATAGTGGGAATGGGAGAAGTCATAAAGTCACCACAGCTCCTTGGCAAATTTCAGCAAAGATTAGCTGCATGATTGCTGCCATGGCTCCTTTGGTTTTCATCTCCACCTCTTGCATATTAGTGGCTTTTAATATTAGTAGGCTTTGGGAAATGTGGATTGATGGGGAATATCATATATATTATCTATGACTTCTCCCAGGTATTTGTTTCAAAAATTTGCCATGAAAGTCCTGAGCATACTACACCTCCCGTCCCACTTTTAGGTAGCTATCCTTTTCTCCTTGAAAGTCCTCATTATGGATTGTAGGACATTAAAAACAAAGAATCCTGAGGTTTCTATTTGATGCAAGAGACATTGGCCCACAGCATCCTTCTTCCTGACCCATGTATCTTCTACATTATTCTACAGATGGAGTAGGTCTTTTTCTAAGAAGTACCCTGCTCATGAATATGCAAACCATGTGAGTCCATGGTGGTAAATACAGGGACATCCACACCACCAATTGCACATGATTGGTGTCCTCTCCACAGGCACTGGGCAAATGGGTCCTCATCATGGAATGAACCTCGATCATTGTCTTCCTCATGGCGATAGCTCCCGGTAAGGATTTACAGTTCCAAACTAAATAAGCAACAGGTACTGAAGAGACAGTGACATCCACACTGTCTTTCTCTTCACAGGTGTCCACTTACAGGTCCAGCTAGAGCAGTCTGTGGCTGAGCTGGTGAAGCCTGAGTATTCAGTGAAGCTGTCCTGTAAGACTTCAGACTAAAACTTCTCTAGCTATAATATGGACTGGTTGAAGCAGAATCCTGGACAGACCATGGAGTGTGTTGGAAGTGTTTATCCTGAAAATGGGAATACTGACAAAAATCTGAAATTCCGGGGCAAAGCCACACTTACTGCAGACAAATCCTCCAGTACACCTTACATGGAACTCAACAGCCTGACATCTGAGGACTCTTCTGTCTATTACTGTTGGACACCCAGTGTTGCAACCACATCCTGAGTGAGTCAGAAATCTTGCAGGTGCTGGAACCTTCCTTGGGACTGAGAAGACAGAGAACATCAGTCTGTCTACTTACTCAAAAATAAATATTTGAGTGTCCCTTTGTCTGCCACTTCTCATAATCTTACCTACTTCTCAAAATTACAACTGGGCATGAAGAGATGCTGATTTAGGATTCCCTATTTCACCCCACACCATGACAATCTATTCACTAGTGACCACATCTATTGACATATTTCTTTATTAATAAAACAATAAAAGTGAAAATTGTGATTATGCATTATGGTAAAACTAACTCTGGATTCCCTAAGACTGGGACATTTGTTGTTGTAGTAGTTAAAAACTGAATTTGACCAGTAAAGTCCAAAGAATAACATCTGTAAAAAATATTTTCATAGTCTGAAAGATTACATGATTTAAAGGGTATCACTAACTCTGTCTATGTAGTTCAGCAGAAGTTCCAATGTCCGAGAATGTGAGATATGTATCAAAATGCATTATCACACAAGAACAATTCCTGCAAGTTGTTCAAGAGGATTATTAAATTACTTCTCACAAAAATTGTTTATCAATTCAGTGTATTACATGTTCATTTAGGTAGTTTCTGAG
Source organism: Mesocricetus auratus (assembly GCF_017639785.1). Taxonomy (NCBI): domain Eukaryota; kingdom Metazoa; phylum Chordata; class Mammalia; order Rodentia; family Cricetidae; genus Mesocricetus; species Mesocricetus auratus. The sequence goes on from NW_024429186.1 coordinate 5,583,919, forward strand.
ACCATACATTATTCCCTGGTACTGTATTTACTTCATTCCCTGGGTCACTAACATGCCCCACACTCTTACGTCTTTATAGAACATGGACCTGTACTAATACATCATCACCTACTTTGTTGTACAGACTGTTTGAATTTTGTCCTGGAGGAGTACTAGTAGACAATACCCATTAGTTGTGCTCTCTATAATTTCAAATCATCCTCAGTGGTCACTGCTTTAGCTAGATCCAACAAAAGCAACATATTGACTTTATTTCATGGATCTTGATAACAAATAAAGCACAACTCAACCTTCATCCTCGGAATATATACTCAACAGAAACATACATGATGAAGACAGAAGGAAGAACCATATTTTGGGTATCATGCATGAGCCCAGAGATTCTCCAAAACAGTCGGAAGCAAGATAGATGCACTAGTTCCTAAGAAGTAAATTGTGGCTTTCAGTGATGAGGTAGTAGTGCACTGAGGAGTTTCCTCTGTGGACTTCATTGCCAGCACCATTGCATTCAGAGACATGGTATAGTTGAAATGTGAGATGTCTATGCTAGAACCTTGAGAGCTTCTTTGTTTAATAAAACTAATATATGTGGTCAGATGTGAATATATAAGCCAAAGTGCCATCCTATTGCCACTTCAAGGGAAATTGGGTCATGAAACACCCATTAGTACATGTTAAGGATATCTGCGCCTCAGGACAGTTGGAAACATTTTGGGGAAATTGTCACATGCATACTCAGCTGATACTTCATGAGATTCCATAGTTCTGCTGATCACTGGTATGGAACAGACAACGGAAGTATTTGATGGTCTGTGTAGTGTCTGTTGGTTTCCACTTCCTTCTCATTGCTATGTATGTTTTATATTTGTTAACTGATCTGTGAGTACCAAGGTGCCACCTCCTTGTTCTCTTGACTATTGTATCCAAATGTATTATACATGCACATGGGGCTACAGCAGAGCTGAACACTTACTGTGTTTCCCTGAGCTCAGGAGCTCTGCCCCAGGTGTAGCCTGATGAAGACAGCAAAGACCCTTCTCTATTCCGTTTTCATTTTACGTTATTGGGAACTGCTAGAGCTGGATTCTACTGACAATTGGAAAGAGACTAGCTTTGAGAGGGACACTGATAGTAGCATTGACATAACCTGAAATCTGTCTCTGAACATCCAGTAAGCATCTCCCCATAAACAAAGACATTTATCCCTGCACCTCATCGCTGTGAGCTCTGAAGTTTCAGGGATTTGTTCCTGATCAAGACAGACAGTGCAGCTTCATTGTAAGCAGTGACAAAACAACCTGCAAGGAGCTCAGAGCCAGCAGGGGTTGCAAGGTAGCCAAGAATCCCAGTGGAGAGATATTGGTATGTGTGTGTTGTAAGGGACTCTGTATCCTCTATGGTTTCTTTTCTTAATGTCAATAAACTGATTCTTTTTTAAACATGCCAAAGGTTTACACATTTTTGTTTATTTTAATCTCATTTTCTTTTTATAATATTTCTGAAGAAAATTAATACAAATTATTCTTATAATCAATTGTCCTTTTTTAACTCCTTCCTACCTCCCCATCCACTGAACACCACACCATTTCTTTCTGTTTGCAGAAAGCCAAAAGTCAAAAAAGAAAGACTAAAATAAAAGACATAAAACACTAAGAAAATAAGAAATGCACGCACACAAATCTCCTAAAAACACACAACTATGGAACCATGTGATATAGGCAAAACAGCAGAAAGATGAAAACAAGAGACAAACAATGTGATATGAGAGAAAACATCTAAAAATACCATATAGCTAATTTCCATTAATTATCTACTGTTGCATTTGTTTTCACCCTTAAATGGGTCAATATGTCCAACGAGATTACATTATAGAGCAATAGTTATTCCTTTACAATCGTCAGTTGTGGATCCTTCCCGGTTAGGTGTGAGAACCTGCTTCCGTGTTCCTCTCTCAACCCTAGGACCCCATCTGACTTGATTTCACTCAGGCCCTCTGCAGGCTCTCACCATCTCTGTGAGTTCACATGTGCTTCAATCAATACTCTTTTGTCTATAATCCACTGTTTCCTTGGAGTCATTCATCTCTTCTGGCTCTTACAATATATTCAGTTTTAAAATTCTTTCTTGAATACAAGTCTTATATATGTAGTTGTTGTGGGGAAGTAAGAGGATTGCAATACCTCATAATTTTCCCATCACCTGTGGGGCCTCTATGATCATTACGTAATAGGGAGTTGTCATGTACTTAGCACAGAAGTGTTCACTTAATGACTCATGTCTTCTGTGAGCATCTTTGTCCACCCATGTAGGAACCTCTCTTCAAATACTCAGAAATTAATATAAAGTGCAAACTTCATCCATGTTCTTTCAGCTCATCTTTCTGCAGGCATGTAGCTCACATAACCATAGAGCATAATCAGAGCAGTCACACCTGGGACAGTACTAATAATTAAATCACCAGTTTATCTACAACTCACTAATTTTAATACAATTTTCTTAATACTATCATTTTGATAACAATTCTATATCATCAGGTCCATAGAAACACACCAAAATCTGAATGCAAATTTACTCCATCAGTAAAAAATACTCACAAATACAAAACTAGGAAAATATGAACTGTTCATTATTTCCACTATTTTGTTATAGAAATAGCATTATACTTTATGTTTCTCCTACTGCATTCTCCACTTTTGGTCAGTCACAGTATTCCTACGTGTTTTGCCATGTGGATTCTATATTCTCTAAAGGTATATGACTACATACCCTTCAGCATCCTTATTTAATATAGCCTTATAAAAATATATATATATGCATTTTATATACTAATTCATTCAAACTACTGTCTCACCTCTTTCCTCTCCTTCAAATCCCTCCCCATTTCCTCATGACTCCTCATTCTCTCCTCCATTTTTCTCTTCAGTAGAGGGCATGCATCACATGGATATCAAAAATATGGCAGGTCATGTTGATGACACATCTCAATAAGAGGAAAAGGGTCCCAAAAGTCAGAAGAAGAGTTAGAGACAGCCCCTGATCCCACTTTTAGGAGTCCGACAAGAAGAACAAGCTACACATCTGGCACATATTTTCAGAGGCCCTAGATCAGCCCCATTTAAGCTCTGTAGTTGTCAGTAACATTTCTGTGAACCCATACAAGCCCATGTTAGTTGATGTCTAGGGTTTCTTGTGGTGGACTTGAACGCTATGGTGTCTATAATTTTTCCTCCTCTTCTTTTTTAGGATTCCTGAATCTGTCTAATGTTTGGCTCTGGGTCTCTCTATCTGTTTGCATCAGCTTCTGGATGAACCCTCTTTGATGAGAGCTGTGCGAGGCAGCAACCTAAGAGTATGGCAGAAGACCATTAGGAATCATTTCAACTTTTCCGGTCATGTTTTGGGTCTAGTCTAGGTCTCTGTGCTATCTACCTTCTGGGTCCTAACCATCCAAGCAGTGTCAGGCGTGGGCTCCCTCTCATGACATGTGTCTTAAACTGGATCAGTTATTGTCTGACCAGTCCACTAATTTCTGTGCCACCTATGCTTTAGCACATCTTCTTGTCAGGACAAATTGGAGATTGAGGTTTTTAGAATGGGTTGGTGTCCTGGGCTGTCCACTGAAAGTCTTACCTGGTTATAGGAGATTGTCAGTTCGGTCTCTAAATTCCGCATTGTTAGTTTGATTGTTTCTTGCCATCTACTCCTCTTTTTTCCTAGAGCTTTCAGGTATACCATTAAGTCTGTTGTATGAGAATTGTCTAATTTCTTTTTGCAGGCTAGTAGTTCTATGAAATTTCCTCGTATCACTGCTTTCATAAAATCCCATAAGTTTGGATATGTTGTGCATTCATTGTCATTGAATTAAGGAAGTCTCTTATTTCTTCCTTCCTTCCTTTTTTCTGCCTTTCTTTCTTTCTTCCTTCCTTTCTTTCTTCCTTTCTTTCTTTCTCATTTTCTTCCTTGACCCAGTAGTCATTCAGGAGGAAATTTTTAGTTTCCATGAGTTTGTAGCCTTTCTGTTTTTTCTGTAGTTGTTGATATACAACTTTAATCCATGGTGGGCTGATAGACCGCAGAGAGTTACTTTATTTTTCTTATTGCTGTTGATACTATACTTGTGATGGAGTCTGTAGGACAGATGAAAAGACAGAAGAGCAAAGGGGGTCAACACATGTGTCTGGAGTATCTTCCTTTCTGTGACCCACATACAACAGTGTATATGTGTGAAATTTGTCAGATAAAAGATATTGTCCTCAAAGGACTCAAAGCAGAAGTGACTTCAGGTCATCAGCTCATTGCATTTAGTTTCTTTAAATGAACTCACTTGCCTGCAAGTGCCACAGAAACAATAAAATTGTAGTGCATGAGAACTCTTAGCCATAACAAAGTTTTTCTAATAGTTCAATTAGTTAATCAGTTAAACCATTACTTTCCAAATTTCCTTTCTAATTTTAGTGTAACTACTTCAAGGGTCTTCCCACAACCACGAAGAAAGTCCTACATCTGCAAGGGAATTGGAGAGATAGAAAGATATTAAAAACATGACACTAAAGACCAGGTATCACACTCTTCTCCTTTCTGTGCTAACCACAGACAAGGAACGTATATTTAATTTGAGGAAAATTAATGGCATGGCTGCTAAAGATGTTAACAAACACACCCCAATTACATATATGTGTCATATATGAAAAAGGCATTTGTGATGTTTTTTTATTTTTATATTAATTTTAAATAGCTTGTTTTACATGTCAATCCCAGTTCCCTCTCCCTCCCCTCCTCCTGCACCCCACATCCCCTCCCCAGCCTCCCACCCTATTGCCAATTCCTTCCACATAGGGGATATCTAGAGTCTGTCATTTCACTTGGGGTAGGGTCCAGGCACTCCCCTAAGAGTCCAGGCTGAGAGAGCATCCCTCTTTGAGCTATGGGCACATGATGTCTGTTTGTATTCCAGGGATAAACACTGATCCACTGCTCAGGGCTCCATAGGTTGCCCAGGCCTCCTCACTGACACTCACATTCGGGGGGTCCAGATCAGTCCCATGCTGGCCTCCCCACTGTCACTCTGGGGTCCAAGAGTTCTCCCCTGTTCAGATCAGTTGTCTCTGCTGGTTTTGCCAGCCCATTCTTTGTCAATTTGCTCATCGCTCCTCTCTCTCTGTCACTGGGTTCCTTGAGTTCAGTTCAGTGCCTAACTGTGGGTGTTTGTCTCTGCTTCCATCTGTCACTGGATGAAGGCTCCCGGATGGTTATAGACATCAAGTTCATTATCAGGAATGGGCATTCGAGGTAGTCTCTCTACTATTGCTGAGCTTGCCAATTGGTGTCATCCCTTTAGATCACTAGAGGTCACACTAACGCCTGATCTCTCTTCTAACCTATGACTCCCTCTTCCCCCTATTCTACCCCCACCCACTCAACCTTCCTGTTCCCCCATGACCTACTCTCTCTTCCTCTACTCCCCCTTTTTTCTTCCCAGCTCCCACTCCCCCCCACCCCTCACCATGTTCCCCCATCTGTTCAGAGTTATGTTTTTAGTATTTCTCAAGTAATAACCTCTTATTATTTTGATATAATATGCATATTTATTTCATATATATACATATGTGTATTCTATAATGATGATAAAACTAGGGTCCTTATGCTTGGTAAATTCCTGCCATGCTGTCCCCAGCTGAGGTTCATTAGAGAAATTTAATGTATGCTTCACTATTCATTGATCATTATATTAGTTACCCTTGAATTATCAATTAGGAATTTTTAATTTTTAACCTTCTAAAAACTTATTGTATAGTATTTGGAAAGATAAACAATATAGGATGTACATGAAAAAGAAAACAATAAATTAAGGATGTTGAAGCTTTTTATGAACAAATAATGAATAATATTTTAATGAAATCATGATCCTCACTAGTTTCTTTTTTTTTGGTTTTTCGAGACAGGGTTTCTCTGTGGCTTTGGAGGCTGTCCTGGAACATGCTTGGTAGTCCAGGCTGGTCTCGAACTCACAGAGATCCACCTGCCTCTGCTTCCCGAATGCTAGGATTAAAGGCATGTGCCACCAATGCCTGGCCCTCACTAGTTTCTTGTCCTTCAGACATTTGCACCATTACCTGCTATCTTTAAGGCTGAAACACACAAGAGAATCAAATCTAGCAGGAAGAGATGCAAATGTGGCTTCCCTCTGCCCGTGAAAACCAGCCTTGCCCTGACCCTGCAGGTCAGGCAGACGACTCTTGCCCTGTCTTCCCATTCAGTGACCAGCACTGAAAACATGACAAACAACATGTGGTTGGGGCTGCACTGGGTTTTCTTTGTCGTGCTTTTTAAAGGCAGATAACAAGGGATACAAAGTGGATGAGCAGACATGAGTTAGATAGTAGACTTTTGTGACAGTTTTTTTGATCAGGATCCTGTCTTTTTGCAGATGTCCACGCTGAGGTGCAGCTGGTTGAGTCTGGTGGAAGATTAATGAAGCGTGAGGGGTCATTGAAACTGTCCTGTGTGGCTTCTAGGTTTACCTTCACTGATCATGCCATGTTTTGGATCCGCCATGCTCCAGGGACCCAGCTTGAGTGGGTTTCTAGCATAGGCACTAAAAGTTACAATTATGTAATCTACTACACGGATGCGGTGAAAGACAGATTCACCATCTCCAGAGATGATTACCAAAGCATGGGCTACCTGCAAATGAACAACCTGAGTACTGAGGACATGGCCACGTTATTACTGTACTAATGACACAGTGAGAAGTCTTCAGTGTGAGCCCAGACAAAAATCTCACTGCCAGGATCCCATTGTCAGCAGGGGGTGCTCAGAACACATAAAGCCCAGGAGCAGACATATTTTAGTTTTTGTCTGTTATCTTACACCTTCTCCATCTGGTGGTTTTCTGGGATCCTCTTTACAATAATATATTCTAGCAACTTATCACATCTCTATAAATAAACAAATCCTGTTTTTATTCAGTTTCTGAATATACATGTCCCTTAGTACTACATGAACAAAATGCAGAAAGAGTCTATGACTGCAAATTTTCTGAGATCACCATAATCAACTAAAGGAGAACTTCAGGAGCCTTAGGATTCCCTTTCCATGAGAAATATGATTGCTATAAATTCATGGCTGTTACCATCCCAGTAATAACTTTTGACAAGTGTGAGTATTCTTCTATGGTTCTTAGAAACTATGTGACTGCATGCTGAATTAAAATTCTCCTCTACTTTTATGTTGGTGTGTAGGTCAAATGCATCATCAAGCAACTTGTGCAAACAGATGCAGACCCACTGAGCATGCCACAAAACAGGTGGATAAAGAAATTACCTCAGAGGGGTAAAAGACACAGAAACAGCATGACAGTGGTTCACAGAGTCTGAACTGGGACTAATTTTCCTGCACAGAAATGACTAAGGCCCACTGTATATTTGTTACATCTGTGTGGCTTGATCCTTTTGTGGGACTCCTAACAGTCAGAAAATGGGCTGTCTCAAATTCTTTCTCTGGCTTTTGAGACACTACTTGCCATGCTGTGTCTCCTCATCCAGTCATAATACGTATGGAACATGATTAGTATTACTGAAACTTGATATGCAAAGTTTTGTTGATTCTCATGAGATACCTGCCCTTTCCTGAACAGAAATAAAGGAGAGAGTGGATTGGAGTAGGAACAGAAGGGAGGCATTGGGGGATGGAGCAGAGAAGGAAGGGGAAACTGTGGACAGGATGTAAAATAAACAAATTTATATAAAAATGAAAATTAAAAATAATGCAAAAAACACCAGTTTATTTCCAAGGAATACTCCTGTTTTCTTCCAACTGCAAAGCAGGGACTGATCAGTACTCAGAAAAAAATTTGTTTTTGGTTTTTCAAAGCAGGGTGTCTCTGGGGCTTTGGAAACTATCCTGGAACTAGCTCTTGTAGAGAAACCTGGTCTCAAACTCACAGATGTCTGTCTGCCTCTGGCTCCTGAGTGCTTGGATTAAAGATGTGTGCTACCACCACCCAGCTAGAAAAAGTTTGATCTTCATGATTCAGAACTGAACAGATTCTGTAAACACAATGGCTGCATTACTTTAACTGATGTCTACTTAGACAGTTGTCAGACAATTTTATTGGAAGAGTCACAACTTCTTAAAATGCATACAAAAGACCTTAGGCTTCTGAACTAATGGTGACTGTAAGATGAGTAATAGAGATGTGCCATTACCGCTTGGGTCTTATCATGACATAAGAGTTCATATATACTTTATTATTGACCTCCTTCTGTGGTGACAGTGGTGTCTAGGACTTAAGAACATTGTTCATATTCAGTAAAGAAATGTACAGTCACTTCTTCACTTGCTGAATATTAGAATTTGGGCAAATCCTACCCCAAAACAAACTTTTCCATATTTTTCAAGCAATGTCTGTAATTCTAAGTGTTGGTGATGGTTATTACCTCAACTGGAAAGTGATTCTGGATCATCTGAAAAACATTCTCTTTATTTTCTTACAGATGGAGGAGTATCATACCTTCCATGAATTAATAATACTTTCCAAATTTGGTGGAAAAACAAGTTGTCTATGTTTCAGGATTTAAGTATGGGAAGATTTGTAACAGGGTATAGGTGCTTATTATTTTTCACAAGATGATTTTTTGAAATTTGCATCCTTGTGAAGATTAGTTTCTGACTCAGTGACCCAAGTAGTGATTCCTTTGAAGGTGTTTCATTAACTTTCAGCTTGTGGAAATGTCAGACTGATCACTGGGCATATGCCAGGTGATGTCATCTACAGTCTCTTTTCTAAATGCCTTCTATTGGCAACACAGTTCCTTTTCACAGTTTTCTCTGTTGTGCTTGCTTTTGCTTGTTAACTTTGCTTGCATGGTTATTGCAATTAAACTTTGTTGATGCTGAAGATAGGTAAACTGAATAATTTACCTAAGAGTTAGAGAAGCATCATTGGGAGAAGTGACGGTTTATGTTTGTTCAGGGTTATTGTCCACACATTTCAGCACCTGTAAAAGGTAAAGGAAATCTACTGTACATGCCAGAGACTTCCCTGGATACTGTTATCATGACCTCATCTATGTATGAAGAAATTTTGGGGAACAAATGTATGATGGAGTATTAGATTGGTGAGAACATGACAAACACAACTCAGTAATCAGTACAGATGTCCTGTCTCTGTTCCTTAACACCAGAGTGAGGTCAGTTCACTTGGTTGTCAGTGATGAAAGATGACCAAAGTGAACCTGCAGGTTGGGTACAATCTGACCACCAGGAATTTGTGGATTAACTTCTGAATACTTGCCAGGTATACAGAAGAAAAGAGATAAATATATGAGCAATTTTTCATTAATGTGAAATTAGCTTGTTGTGTTAGATTTGAGCAAATGAGTCTTTAACAAATATATGAGTCGAGTTGATAAAAATCTTGTAAGCTACTGCATTTACTAACCAAGCCCGTGTTGCCTGATTATGGTCAGTGAGAACATAATCTTAACCAGGCCAGGAAGGAGAAGCCACAGTAACATGGATACTGTGACAAGTTTATCACAAGAATTTGGATGTTGTATAGTCTTATCAGAAATAGAGTATAATGGCAGTTGTCAGGAACAATGCAATGGCATTTGCCAGGATACAAATGACATATGACATTTTCCAAACTTACAGGGTATAAAAAATTATTGTGTAGAGGAATTTTTCCCAATGTTTGTCCCAATGGATTGATTTCCTCTCTAATCCCTGGATCCAGCAGGTGCTTACTGAAATAACCACACTGATACTTAATACTAGTTAGAATTTTTTAACCAATGACTTAGGCTTCTCGCTGGATTGCTTTCTCTAAATAACATACCCATTTCCATTGGTCTGTGTATCTGCATGTTGCCTTTGCTTACCACTGAAGCCCTGGTTCTTGCAGCTACATGACACCACTGTTTTTCCTTACTTTTCCCTGCCTATTTTTTTGGAATTCCTGCCTAGCTAAATTCTATATATACATTGGGCAAAACAGCTTTATACATCAAGTGATAAGTGAAAAACATTCATAGAGTACCGAAGGACATTCTCCATTATTAATATCTAAGACCATTTGTCCTGTCACACTTCCACATGCTTCATATACTTTTAGGTTACATAGAGGAACAGTGGTGGCTTCAAGCTTCACTGACTGAAGGAGTGCCTCAGTTTCTCAGGGACAAAAAGGCACACAGGGCTCCAGCAAGCAAAGACTCTTACATGAAAAACTATTAGATGTGCCATTGAAAGAAACTAGGCCATATCAACTACATGATTCCGTACAAAACATGATGCACTAGCAAGAGAAACATGCATATTTTCCCTGGGAACAGAGATGTAACATACTGCAATAGTTTGCATTGACTCTGTAGTACCATTGAGTAATGCTAAAGCTAGATCAGTCTGGGTCCAAGGTAAACACTTGCTTTGAAAGGAATTTTGATAACAATGGAGGTACAACTTAAAATCAATATCAGAGTGAAACAGATCACTAGCATTTCCTGGGGTTGTTGCTGGGAATCAAAACATCCATTTCTATTACTTCATAAAAATGAGTGCGTGTTTTGGGCATGACAGAAGGTCCTACAGTAATGACATAATTTCCCAAGCAATGAGGAGAGAAGCAGGGATATGAATGGAAGAGTCCCGCTGACAATTCCTCCCAGTAGAGTCAAAGATGGCATTTAACTTCTGATTCTCCTCCTCCACTTCCTCAGTGTTAGGATTGCTCCATTTTATGTGGAGTTACAGATGGAAAGCAGAACTTCATGCATGCCAGTCAGCATTCTACCAACTGAACCACTTCCAAGACCCTAATGGGTTTTTTCATTTTTTATCATACGTATTTTTAATTACAATTTTTATTTTTAAATTTAAATTCAAATTAGAAACAAGGTTTCTTCACATGTCAATCTCAAATCCCTCTCTCTTTCCCTCCCCTCCTCTCACTCCCTCCCACCACTCACCCAATACCCCCTCCCTTCCCCAGGGAGGGTGAGTTCTTCCATGGGGGTGTCCATAGTCTGTCATTTCATCCAGGGCAGGGCCTAGAACCTCCCCAAGAGTCCAGGGTGAGAGTGCATCTCTCATTGTGGGATGGGCACCCAATGTCCATTTGCATGCCAGGAATAAATACTGGTCAACTACCAAAGGCCCCAGAGATTGCCTAGGCCTCCTCACTGACAACCCCATTCAGTGGGTCTTAATCAGCCCCTTGCTGGATTCCCAGGCATCAGCCTGGGATTCAATAGTTAACCCTTGTCAGGTCAGCTGTTTCTGGGGGTTAAACCAGCCCAGTCTTCTTCCCTTTGGTCATCAGTCCTCCCTCTCTGTTACTGGCTTTCTTGAGTTCAGCTCAGTGTGTAGCCATGGGAGTCTGCCTCTGCCTCCATCAGCCACTGAATGAAGGTTCTGTTTCCCTGACTCTCTGGCCATGGGATTGTAGGCTGGCACTCCCAGATCTAGGTCTAAAATCCATATATGAGAGAATGCATGCCATGTTTCTCTTTTGGTGACTGTGTTACCTCACTCAGGATGGTTTCTTCTAGTGTCATCCATTTGCCTGCAAATCTCAGTATTTCATTGTTTTTTTCTGCTGAATAGTACTCCATTGTGTAAATGTACCACATTTTCTCTATCCACTCTTCTGTTGAGGGTCATCTAGGTTTCTTCCAAGTTCTGGCTAGTACAAATAATGCTGCTATGAACATAGTGGAACAGACATCCTTGTTGTATGAATGGGCATCTTTTGGATATATGCCTAAGAGTGGAGTTGCTGGTTCTTTTGGTAGGTTTATTCCTATTTTTCTGAGGAATCTCCACACTGATTTCCAAAGTGGCTGAACAAGTTGGCACTCCCACCAGCAATGGAGGAGTGTTCCCCTTTTACCACATCCTCTCCAGCATAAATTGTCGTTTTTGCAGACAAATCCTCCAGCACAGCCTAGTTGGAGCTCAACATCCTCTCATCTGAGGACTCTGCAGTATATTACTGTGCAAGAGACTCAGTGTTGCAAAATCATCATGAGTGTGTCAGAGACCCTGGAGGAGAAGGAAGCTGCTCTGGGACTGAGATGACAGGGAGGAATAGACAGGAGACTTGCACAAAACTGATCATTACAAGTGTTACTTCTTCTTTCACTTCACAGTCACATAGGGTCTTTTTCAAGTTTTCATGAGGACCACTGAGAGTAAAGTGATACTGATTCAGGATGCCCTTAAGTTTCACCATACCTTGTTCAGCTATTTATCAGTGACCACATCCATTGACTTTATTCCTTTTTAACAAACAAAATATGAAAACTGTAGCAATTCATTGTGATATAAACAACTTTTAAATCTAAGGGATTGGATCTCTTGCTGGAGTACCAGGTAATGAGCTATAATTACAATTAGGCTAGTTAAAGACAAACCAACAGCATGTGAATAAACAATGTCTCCTTCATAGTCCAATTTGGTTTTCCTACAACAAGAAAAGACTATTTGTTGAAAGAGGTCTCTAAACGTTTTTGGGTAGGTGCTTTAACCTCTCCCATGAAATCTAATTTTATATATTTAGTTTTTGGTACATCTGACCATGAATTGCTTTTTTCAGTGGTAATCAAATTTCTTTTTGATTTAGTATCAAGGATAGAGCTTAGTGTTCTGCTGTGGATCCTGTGGGTATGGAGTCTACTGCTTTGGCAACAAACTAGGTCCCTGCTCAGATTGCAGAGAGTCCGTGCTACATCAGGAAGTGCCAAAATCTCATAGTTTCACCTGTATCCTTGAGCAGGTGCACAGAAGACCAGAGAGCACTTCCTGTGAGCCCAGACTTCCTCTCTCAGGCCAGTTTGAAGAAGAAACTTCAGGGCCTTGGAGCTAGCAGTTGTTGACTTCCTTTGACAAATATCCTTTTTATTGTCTGTTGCAACACTACATGGAAATGAATCCATATATAATAATTTGGTGTCAGATTTTCAACAAAAGTTTATTTCGTATTAAACTGTTCTGTTTTCAAATTGTTATAATTTTATTTATGTGTCCTTGTCTTTGTATTGGTATATGAACAAGGTTGTAGGTTTCCAAGGAGGCTGACAAAGTTGACTCCCTATGGAACCTGAAGTATAGGTGCTTGTGAGCTACCTGATGGGATACCAAGAAGTCAAACTCATGTCCTTTAGAAATCACTTCATTTGTTTAGCCACTGATCCCCTTCATCAGATCTCTTAACTATTCTTAATTTTGAGTCTTACATCCCATTTTAATTACAATAATCTCTAAGTTTTGTATCAGTATATCATTTCCTACAAACCTCTGCATGGTACCTCTTGCACTCTTTGAAATGTATAAATTTTATTACATGATTTATGTAAAGAGAGGACACAGACTTCATAATTCTAAATAGAAATGTACCTTATTGCTACCCACTTCATGACTAATTGCTAGACACTGATATGGGAGTGCAGAAGACCATTAGACTTCAGCACACAATTAGAAGCAGTAGACAAGAAAGGACTGATGCAGATGTTTCAGTGTGCAGAGGGCAGTCTCCGTTGATGAGTATAAATTCCCTAAGTCTGAGAATAAAATTGAACAGGTACATGAGCTGTAGAAGACATAGGCCACTGTTGCCCTGTTACATGCAATCAAGAAGTGATAATGTGAGATCACTGATGAACATGTCTGTGTGCAGTACCAGGTCAAGCAGAGGACTTGGTTGACAGCACAACCAGTGTGAAAACATAAACACCAGACACTGAAAGACATGATGTTACCCACCAGGAGTCTTAGATCCTTGTATATTAGATTTACATTAGTTTTGCTCACCGCCTGCTCATATTAAAATGAGCCTCTATGAAAAGCCTTTGATCAGAAATCTGAGCTTTATCTCTCTCAACCAGGAAGGGAGTGACTGATTAGTCTCAGGAAACTAGTCTGCTCCATATTCATACAGCATGGAGTTGGCTTGAAGTCTTCTTGTCTTGCTGGAAGCTGCCCAAAGTAAGAGATCAGAGCCCAGAGGTACAGAGCAAATGGGGAGAGTTCCATGGCTTCTCACTTCCCCCATGTTCTATCCACAGGTGTCTAAGCATAGATCCAGTTGATGCAGTCAGGATCTGAGCTGAAGCAGTCTGGACAGTCAGGTGAGGTGCAGCTGGTTGAGTCTAGTGGAGGATTAGTGAAGACTGAAGGCTCATTGAAACTCTCCTGTGTGGCCTCTGGATTCACCTTCACTGACTATGCCATGCACTGGGTCGGACAGGCTCCAGATAAAGGGCTGGAGTGGGTTGCTTATGTAAGCACTAAAAATAATAATTATGGAACCTCTTACACTGATTCTGTGAAAGATAGATTCACCATCTCCAGAGATGATTCCCAAAGTATGGCCTATCTGCAAATGAACAACCTGAGAACTGAGGACACGGCCACTTATTACTGTTCATGCAACACAGTGAGGAATCTTCAGTGTGAGCCCAGACAAAAACCTCCCTAACATTCGAATGACCAGTAGGTGGTGCTCAGTCCAGATTCGGAAATAATAGCTATTTTTCTGGGTTATGTAGGTGCCTTCACCATATGAGCCATTTTTGGGGTTCCTCTTAACAATTATAGATTCTAGTAATTGATCATGTCTCCACTAATAAACAAGTCTGATTTTGAGACAATTTCTTAAAACAAATATGCCACCGAGTCCTTCCTGAACAAAATACAGAAAGTTTCTATGAGGGAAGAGTGATTCTCTGTGGTTACCAGGATCAGCTGCTGGGTAAGCTCAGGAACCTCAGGTGGATTTTACCTCATACTGAGGTTAGGGCAGACCATTCACTGGGATAGTGTTAGTAATCAGAGGGAACCAAGTGGAAGGGGAGCCAGGTTCAGTCACGGTTTAGCACTGTGATTTGTCCAAACCCTGCTTCTCTTCTGCAGGGCTATACATATAAGGCTAAGAAGTGATAGCATTGAATTTTAGTAAAAATATTTTCATTCCTGCATTCAACATGGTGTTTTATGCTCTGTGTTGAATTAGATAATTCTAGTTCTGACTTCTGTGCATTAACTCAGAGCTCAGCTGCTCATCTGGAGCTAAGGGATGGCTGCTGTGTGGTCTGGGTACTGTCCTTCCTATGTGCTTCTACTAGGAATTCTCAGATCCTGATCTGGATGACTTTGCTTATGAATATATTCTCACTATATTCAGAAGTTTCCTGGTCAATCTGCATGTAAGGCTCAGAGAGTGTGCAGTTTTAAATTGACAACAAAAACCCAAATGTCCTCATGTTGGTGATAACCTGAGTGTACGTTTCTACAGATATTGGATGAATATTTTGTTCAAGATAGATTGGTCATGTGGAAATCGTTAGAGCCACTTGCAAATGGAAACTTAGTTTTGTTCAAGGAATTCTCACTGGTAAATAAGACCACTCTCAAATAGATTTCCACATCATGTAGTAGGTGTCGTATACAATATCTACTCAATGGCGTTTTTGGTGGTTATTTGTCTTGTAATGGTCAACCAGGGCATTGATTTTATTTGTTTATTTGTTGTATCATACAGCCTCTTTGTTTATATATATTGGCTTCCACTTTTTGGTTTTCATGACATTCATGAGAGTATGAGAAAATCTATTTCAACAAGAGAAGAAAATGTAAAGAAAAATGTGAAAGAAACAATTTCTAAATATAATTCTTGGAGGACAGCTGATTTGCTCTTCCATTTATATTTAACACATTTTTTAAGGATCTGGTTCTGTTTACTGGCAGAATTTGAAAGAGAGTTTGAAAATTTACAGCTAATCCCTGACCTCAAATTCACAGCCTTCCAATTCCCCACACCCTGTCTGCAGTTCAAGTCTTTCACAGAGAACCGACTTGCACTGGCAACCTTCACCTCCATCAGTCATGGACTCCATGACGTTTACCTGCTGCTGTAGAGGACTTGGCTTTGATAAACTGAGGAACCATAACAAGGATGGGACCTGGCACTAGAGATTCACCATAGATTAGTATCTGTGAGATGTCTGTACACTGGAGAGTGATTAGTCAAGTTCCTCTAGCAGACGATCGTTCCAACAACAAATATGATGTAGTGTGACTAATATGGATGGATTCATACTAGCAATGACTTGTGGTGAGTGTTATTTCCTTTGGCCAGCTGAAATCATGGAAAAATGAGGGGAAACTGGAGAATTCCTGCATGGCTTATCACAGCAGTCTCCTCACATAGGCTTAAAGTCTATGGGGAATATAGGGGTGTGGTTAGAAGGTAAGATTTTGGGGTCAATTCCTGAGTCTGGTGACACATTCTCAGTTTCAGTGTGTGTTTGTTATGGGTCACTCATGGGTCTGTTTAAAGGAAACCGACTGTACACTAACATGCTCAAATATAAATCCATTCTTCTCAAGCTTTTGTTGATGAGAACTTATGTTGATTTTTATTCATGAAGCTCGATTGCGACTTATAGTATCAGAAATGACTCTGCTATTGTCACCATGGTTAAATCCTGAAGTACTGCTAGAAAACATGCAAAGCTTGTCACTGTTTGTGACTGACAGAGGCCAATTGTCCTTGTTCTTAGGTACTACTTTAGATGTCAACACTTGTGCTGTTGAAGTACTCAGAGATCTTGTCCTTATCTGCACTGGCCGTTGTTACTCCATTACACTCTGATACTTGCTGGGGTTGCATTTGCCCCAGAGAAAATGCTGTGCTACTGGGAGAATGAGGTTATCATGGAGTCACAGAAGATTGTCATCCAAGTTCAGTTTCAAATTCACCTCCAGAAACCCATCTGAGGAAGAGTTGTTCTCAAGACAGACTTCTGTGTTAGAAGTGATAGACTCATATACTGTGATGACCACACTCAGGGAAAACAGCAGGGAGCATAACTCCCTGCTATGGGCTCAGGAAAAGCATTAGACCTCATCTCCAGCGGAAGACCCACAACAGCCTGGAACTCAGGACCAGCCCAGGAGCAGGTGCAGAGGGTGGCTAAGAATTTGTTTCCTTTGGGATCTTCAACTTCCCCCAATATAACAGTTTACCTTAAAAAAACCAACACAAAACTCTTAGCTCACACTCTGTATAGCTAACTTGGTTTCTTTTTGCAGTTTTACAACAATATTGCGTTAAGTAAATATTCATGGAGCAGATACATCTTGGTGGCTTTATCTTTCAAAATGTTATTGAAAATTTAAATAGGAAAGTATTCTATTCATAAAAAGAATAATATTTGATGTGGCACACCTTAAAATAATTAGTATTTCACTCAAGCTACTTTGCACATTTTGATTATGTTCATATCACAAAGCTATTTTGAAAGTTGTCCAAAAACAAACATATAATTGTCTTTCTAGGTCCTAAAATATCAGATGTCACAAAATAAAAGCAGAATTTATTATTATTTAACATGACTGATCCTCTGAAAAACCTTCCTAGGCCCTGTGTTTTGTGATTTTCATCATTCTCTGTATTTCTTCCCATCCTCCAGGATGCTCAGCATCTGAGACAATTGAGAAAATTTGCCTAATGCTTATGTTTTCTGTTACTGCGGTTTTTAAAGTTTAAAGAAATAGAGGGCAGTATTAACATGAAGATACTAATGTTAAAAGAAATAGCAAATATGTGAGGCAGGATATTGTCAGATAAGTAATGTCGATGAAATATAATACTGTGTATGAAATATATGTCGATGAAATATATATACTGTGTATCTGCCACCCTACAAATGGAACTTTCTCTTCCTTGCTGCATTACAAAAATACACACCAGCTGTGTTTCATACTTGGGACCTGGTGCTTCTTATGTGGTTTCCTTTCTATGTTATTTAGAGATGAACTTCCCTGAGGCATCCTGTGTACCTCATCTCAGACTGGCTACTCATGAGACCCAAAATTTAATTCCTCCATCAGAGTCAGCTCAGGGTGAGGGAATGCAAATCTCTACTGGCTCCAAACAAGCATAGGTTGAAAAGATATGGCTGGGCTTGAAAACTCAATTGTGAGCAGCCATGGCCCTTTTTCCCTCATTCCTGCTGCTGATTGTGCCTGTATGTGAGTGCCAAGGATTCCTAGAGAATGAATTCCCATAATTCACTGAGCACCTACCTTACCTTCTATTATTCTCTCCACAGATATCCTCTCCCATGTTACCCAGAAGGAGTTTGTCCCTGAGCTGTTCCCTCCTTCCCAGGACCTCAGTCTTACCTGTTCTTTCTCTGGGTTTTCACTGAGCATGTATGGTATAGATGTGAGTTGGATCCACCGGACATCACGGAAGAGTCTGGACTGGCTGGCAACCATTTGGTGGGATGATAGTGAGAGGTACAATTCATCCCTGCAGAACAGACTCACAATCTCCAAAGACACCTCCATCAACCAGATATTCCTCAAGATAATCAGTGTGGACACTGTAGATACCACCACATACAACTCTGCTCAGAGATCACAGAGACGCAGCCTCAGCTGAAAATTGTATAGTATTTCAGGCTGGTTCTCAGCATCTGTGTCTTCCTTCTACAATTTATGGGTTCAGGAGTGGGCACACATTTCCTGCTGGCCTATGGGATTTTCTCTTCATTCTGAGTTTCAGATCCGTAGCTTCTTGTTAGACAAATGAGGCCCCTTTTAAAAATTCTTCAGAAATGAGAATCTGTTGTGTTTTATAAAGATTAAGTGTTTGTGATCCCTAACCTAGATAATTACACTCATTCTTCAGTTGTTAATCCTTGGAGATGGTAGCCATTTATTTGACTACATGGTTATCATTCACCAAGCTTATAGCAAATGCATCCAAGTGTTTGGAAATCTTTAGCAGTCATGACCTACATCTGAGTGAGAGGAGACTGAGTTTCAAGAAATTATATCCAGGGAGAGAAAAGAGTTGTTGGTAGACACAGACAACATCTTATATTCAGAAAGGTCTATGGCAAATGGGTAACTTCATTCCATTTAAGTCTTTACATGTCTACATACAGCCTTGATGATAGAAATGAAAAATTAGAAAAAAACATGGAATCACAGTCCACAATTTCTCAAACTATGGTTCTTTCTCAAGTGTGGGTTTTCATAAACATTATTTCTGCTCATGACACAGGGAACATTTCAAGAGAAGAGACAGGTAGATTTTAAAATCCATAAGTGTTGAATAATTCCATGAAAACAGTCACTTTCAGACAAAATAGGACTGGTACAAACATGAACTCATTAGTCTGTGGAAGAAAACACAGGGCTTGCACATGTTCAAACCACATTGGATTCTAATCCTGAGAGTGGATCCTAGACATGGTCTCTCAATCCTGAAGAAGAAACTATATGCAGTTGGTACTCACATGCCTAGGAAAAAATGATGAACTTCAGTGGAATATTACTGGTTTTGTGAAACACACTTCACAGTAGGTCTTACACCTAAAACCAATAAAAACAAGCACAATTGTGTATTTATATGCTTTGGGATCTAGGATTACTTGGGGAAGAGATAAATTATAATCAGAATGTATTGTTCAAAAACAAATTTTGACTAAGAAAATTTGGAGTTCCCCCTCCAAAATTGTGTACTGAGTGCTATTTGATAAATGAGAACAGTGTGGTTAGACAGACTAGGTTTATGTATGATATTGTCATGTGCATTAACAAAATGTTTGCAGTGTTACCAACAACTTCTTGTTTGTTGCCTATTGAAGTCTTGATCATTTCTACTTCCTGTAGTAACAGTAACAAGGTAGGAATCTATGGAGATTTCTACATGTTTCTCTGCTCAGATTATTTTTCAGAACATGGACAGAGGTATCAGAGATAACTTCTCTCTTCCAGATTTACTCATATATAGACACAATCAGACAGGTCTCTGTTCCTTACAGCAAAGATGATATCAGCTTATTGACTGCTATCCTACAAGATATCATCAAGGCTATCTTCATGGCCCATGTCTCTGCTGTAATCATGGTTTCATTTCCAGGGTGGATCTCTAAGATTCAGGCTCTTTCTACATTTTGTCCACTTACATTGTCTCTAAGCAGTGCTGTGTCTCATTATTCAATCTTGGAAACACAGACCTGCTTAAATACTAAGTTTAAAATTGTTTCAGCTCATAAGAGTCACCCAGGTCCTCAGATGTACCAATATTTACTCATTTTCTCACTGTTCTGTGCAATTGTTGTATGAGTCCTTTCATTGTCCTGGTAGTATTTTGAGTGTTGAGATCTCTTTAGTTAGAATCAACAGCAGGAGCCCATTAGAGCAACTCTGTAGAGAAAGGACTGTGGTTCACGGAAACAACTTTTGAGGTACATCTCATTATCCTTCCTTGAAATCTCTACTCAGCATCTCAAGGCACATGACCAAGAAGATGAATATAAGACATAGTGAGGGGTCTGTGTATGAGAAATTATACAAGCCAGTACTGAGAACCAGCAGGGGGCACTGTGGATCCATCAATCTCTAAGATGTAAAGGGAAGCAGAAGCAGGTAAATATGTGCACTGAGGAGATTTCAACTATCTTTGTAGATTTCATTGCCAGTCTCAGTACATTAGGAGACCATGGTGCAGTTGTCTTGTGAGATCTCCATGGAAGAACACTGGAGAGGTTATTTGTTAAATAAAATCCATAACAAGATCAACAAAATCTAGAATGGATTCATGCATCTGTTGTATAGGATAACAGTTCATGAAAAATGTATCAGTAAAGCTTAAGAGTATCTGAGCTCTAGGACACTGAGAAACATTTGGGGAAAAATGACCCAGAAATTCTCAGCTGATAACAGAGCTGTGCACATTCCTGGTGATCAGTGGTATGGAATGCACATCAGCCTGAAAACTCTGCCAGTGTCTGATGTGGCCAGGATGGTTAATGTGACTCCTCAGCATCACAAATATGGTTGACTATATGGAAGTTCAAGTAACACTTGAACCATTGAAGTGTGATTCCTTTTAATGAACAGGAATGTAGCGAATAGATTCTTACAGGGATGGAAGATCTCTGTCCACACAGGTGCTGGGATGAATGGGGGAGAAAGAGCAAAAAGCTAGAAATCAATGTGTGATGTACTCAAGGAAAACTCTTGATCACTTTCATATTCATTGCACTAGATGTGCACATACTGTAATTCTAATATTACATTAATTAAGAAGTTAAGCTAACAGTATCTATTTGTATTCTCACAGTTCTCAGAATTTTGTGAAATGTAAGAAGACAATGTCTCCATAGCATTTAACTAGGCAAGCACACTTGTTCATTGGAAAGTATGATAGCCATCAGAGTCCCATAGGCTGGAGTATGAAATGCAGCTCTATAAACCAAGATTGTGAAATGTCTAGGTAAAACCATCCAGCATGCTGAATTGTAGGGATAAGTGTTCTCTATAATGAAAACAGGTGAACTCACAGACCTCAAGACATCATATCAATCCTGACCATAGACAGATGAGAATATGTGTACCACACTTTTCCCAGCTCCTTCAATCCTGCAACACTGGGTGCATCTGATTCATGACATGATATTAGAGAGAAATATGCATGAATAACCTGAATTAATGTAGTACTCATTTATTTTTAATATTGTAGCTAAATATCAGATATATAATACACATACAAATATAGTCCCACATAGTGTTATTGGATTGTGCCATTTGGGAAACCTATTCCAAATCCATCCTTTTTCCATTAATATGTTCAGTATCTGAAAAACATAAGTAGCACAAACCCTGTCTAAGAATAAGGGGAACTGATGATACTATACAGAAAACGTAAAATACATCATTGAAAACTCCGGTCGGCATCTTCAGACAAAAAACAGCCGTTTCTCCCTGCAGCTGAGTTCTGTGAGCAATGAAGCTGCAGGAATGTGTTACTGCTCAAGGGAGATAGTGTAATTTCAGTGTAATAATGACAAACCAACCTTCAGGGGAGCTCAAAAAATCAGGGGGCCCGATGTAGCCCAGAATCCCAGTAGCGAGATAAGTTTGGTGTGGAACAGACTGTGTTTCCTCGTTGGTTTCCTGTCTTGAGTCTACTAGCTGAACTGAACCTGCTGTTGTTCACGTGTAATATTTCCATGGATGAAAGCAGTAAAGATTTGCTGCTACACTTTTTATGGGTTTATATTTTCTTGTTTATTTCGTGCAGCTTACTTTTACATTTTACAATTTTATTTGAAAAATGTTGTACAATGCATTCTGATCACTGATTACCCTACCCCTACTCCTCCTAGACCTTTCACTATCCTCTTCTGCCAAACTCTACACCCTGTGTTTCTCTAACAAGTTAAAAACAAAGAGACAAAGAAATTATAGGAAAGTAGTTAACACCAAGCCAAAATAAAACAATAAATAATCTGACACACCAGCACACACAAAATCCAAAAAATCACAACTCTGTGACGATGATATATAGGCAAAAGACAAGTGAAAGAAAAAATGCACAATGTGATGTGAGAGAGAACTTTTACAAAGTATCACTGAGTATTTTTGTTCTGTCTAAGCTTGTAAAATATCTGAGTGGGTAAAGATGTCTACTGGAAGACTTGGCAACATCAATTTGATTGCTTGAACTCACAGAATAAAATGCAAGAACTGTATTCCATAGGTTGTCTCTGAGGTTCATGCACACTCGGGTTGGTTTTTCTCCTGTTCAAACCACCAAAGATAGAATAACATATTTAAAAAGTTATATACTTGGAGATAAACTCCAAAGGACCCACATCAAACAGAGAATCTATTGGCATTGATGTCTGGTAATGAAAATGTTATCGGTTTTATTTGGAAGTTGTGTAGAGCTTTCTGGTGTACTGTTCAAAGATTCCACATATGTGTATATAGGTAGAACTGATTAGATTCAGGTTGTTATTTATTAATGAAACAAGGGAGGTCACAAAGAGGGACAGAGACATATTGGAAGGTGCCAATAGGAACCAGTGGGACATAATCAATATAGATATGATCATACTATATTTTATACATGGATAGATTTTCAAAAATCATAAATATGATGTGTAAAAATAACAATTTCCTATATTTTTAGAATTTTCATACACATGCATTTCATACACTATTATTTCCCCCATGAATCTATACCCTTCATTTTCTTCACCCTCCTATTTTATTATACTAGAAAACTTTCACTTATACTTCATCATGTATCCATATTCATAGTTTTATGTAAACAAACAACATCTAAAATCTGCTGATGCGAGTCTCCTTTAATGTCTGATTTCTGAGATGGTTTTAAGTAATACATTTATCTCTACTTTTTCCATTTGTTATAACTGATATAACTTCCCCATTCCTTGTGGATAAAAATCATGTGTTGTGCTGTTTGTATAAACATATCTTCATGATGAGATCCTCTGATGACAAAGATATAGTTTATTTCCATAATGTAGTTATTGTGAAGTTGCTGCAATAATCACTGTTGTATAAATAATTCTTAAGTATATCTAGATTTGGATGAGTTTCTTAGTATGTAATCTGGTGGACTGGCAAATATTAATTGCAAATAACAGAAAGGAGGATGTAAGCTTCAAACTAAACTGGTTTTAAATTTCCCATCACTGCCATCTTCACAGCCATCATCTGTAAATCAGTCTGACAGCCTTGTCCCAGGTGGAGGCACTGCCTCAGTCATGAAACCTATGGAGATCTCAGGTCATGATTTTGCTTCCTCAGCATCTGCAGAGAATCCATGGAAGAAGGATGCTATACATATGCTCAGAGATAATGAGATCTTGGCTTCAGGATCCTGCTTCCTGACCAAGGTGTCTTCTTGTCCAGCATGTCTAGGTCCAAATTTCAGAAATACCCTGTTCATGAATATTCAAATTACTGGAGTCTATTATGGTAAATACAAGGATATCCACACCTCAGCACAGCATAAGATCAGAGTCATTTCCATAGTTACAGAAGACACAGGTCCTCAACATGGGAGGGAGCTGGACCATTCTCTTTCTTGTGTTGGTAACTAGAGGTAAGGGCTTTCCAGTTACAAATCTGAATAAGGAATAGGAACTGAGGAGACAAATGTAGACACCCTGCCCTTTTCTCCACAGGTGCCCACTCCCAGGTCCACCTGCAACAGTCTGGGGCTGAACTTGTGAAGCCTGGGTCCTCAGTGAAGTTATCCTGCAAGACTTCTGGCTACACCTTCACTGACTATGAAATGAATTGGGTGAAGCAGAAGCCTGGACAGGGCCTGGAGTGGATTGGAGCTATTTATCCTGAAAATGATGCTACTGCCTACAATCAGAAATTTCAGGACAAGGTCACTCTAACTACAGACAAATCCTCCAGCACAGCCTATATGGAGTTCAGCAGACTGATATCTGACGACTCTTCAGTCTATTACTGTGTGAGACACAATGTTGCAACCACATCCTGAGTGTGTCAGAAACCCTGGGGGAGCAGGAAGGGGCCACGTGACTGTGATGACAGAGAAGATTAGACAGGAGACTTGCTAAAAATTGATCATTACAAGTGTCACTTCTTCTTTTACTTCAGGGTAGCATAGGGTTTTTGTCAAGATTTCAAAAGGACCACTGAGAAAAGCAAGATACTCATTCAGGATGCCCTTAAGTTTAACCACACCTTGATCAGCTATTTTTCAGGGACCACATCCATTGACTTAATTCCTTTTCAACAATGAAAATAGGAAAAACTGAAGCAATTCATTATGATATAAATACCTCTTGAATCTAAGGAACTAGATCTATGGGTGGAGTAGCAGGGAATGAGCTATGACTAGGATTAGGCTAGTAAAAGATAAACCAACAGCATGTGAATAAACAAGGTCCCTTTCATAGTCCAGTTTTCTTTGCCAAGAACAAGGAAAGGCAGTTTGTTGGAAGAGGTCTTTTTAAGTTTTGGGGTAGCTGTTTTAACCTCTCCCATGAAATATAATTTTATATCTTTAGCTTTTGGTACATCTGTTCATGACTTGCTTTTGGCAGTAGTAATCAATTTCTTTTTGTTTTAGGATTAAGGATAGAGTTGAGAGGCATGATGTGGATCCTATGAGTATGGAGTCTGCCACTTTGACAACAAACGGAGCCCCTGCTTATATTGCACTGGGGTCATAGCTGTGGGATTCCAAGGCTGGAATGTAAGAGGGATGATCCTTTCATCAACAGCTCTGGTGAACATCAACAGAGGTGCTCATCCCTCTGTTTCCAGAAATTGGTGTGTCTATGTCACTGCTTCTAGATTAGCAATGACTGTGCCAGTGAAAGTACATCTTACAAGTCGAAGGTAATTTAGAGGGAGCTTTACTATACCGAGGATGATTGGAAAGATTAAGTTTATATTATTTTTGTAAATAATACATTTGAAATTTAAAGGAGGCTTGAAGGACAGCCAGAATCTGAGCTATACCTTCTTCTGTGCCATCATTCTGGCATGGTTCAGTCACACCAGCAACCATGTAGTAGGCTCTAGTAACTGAAGAACGAGGCCTTTACAGGTAAAATTTGAATTTTCATAAGCAAATTAGATAGACAATTGGGAAACAGCTTCTTTATGGTCTTCCTGCTACTCTACGACTTGTTGCAGGTGATGGACAAAGTCATAAAGAGTTCTGTAGATTTCTGTCTATAGTGAAAGAGATGCCTGTGGGAGTTTTAATATCAGGAATTTTACTTGGAGTCCTCATAAAATCTTGGCTGCTTTGGATGCTCACTTCTTGAAGGCTGGTAAACTGTTGGGCACCATACTGCAGTATGAAGCATGACATTATACCCATTATCTGGGAGAAATGAGATACTGAAAGCCAAGGGAAGCTCCTCCAGCTCCCTGAACTCTAGCGATAAATGTTACTCTACAATGAGAAGAGAATATTGCCCTTAGGCTGTTTCTTGTTTGTCTGACAATCCAATGGACAGCATATCAATTCTGACCAGTGATAGAAGAGAAGTCACACATTGAACTGGTCCCATCTCCTTTTATCTTAGAAGATTACAACCATATTATTTGTGATCTTGATGATAGAGCAAAACATATATGAAAAACCTCACATTCTGTAGAGTACATGTTTTCGTTTAAATCTGTAGCTCCACTTCAGACATTTAACCACGGGTGGACACAAAATTCCAAATAGTGCTATTGGCTTCTTTCACTTAAGGAAGCACATTCCAAAACATTTTTCATCGGTGAAAACATTCAGCTTCTGAAACTGTTTAATAATCAAGGCTCTGTATAGCAATAGGTGGATGCTGAACTTGGAAATGTAGATAGGACGAGATAAAGCTGTGTAAGGAGACATAGCCTCCACCCATGAGGATCCTTGACAAACAGATCTCTTTCCCTTCCTTCCCTTAAGTGAATAAAAATTCAGAATGAGTAACATGTTGAATCATAGTAAACATTCACTCTATTTCTACTGCTTCCCAATGTGAATATGTTCTTCTGAAGTTGTTAAGTTATCAATGAGTACCATAGTTGTTCCTCCTCTTTCTGTTGACTCCTCTGTCTGAGTGTCCCAGGAACTCATATATGGAAGCAGGGAGGTGGCACCTGAATTAAAGACTCCTTGTGGTTCTTGACTTCAGGTGCTTGCCCCATGTTTGTCATAAAGAAGGGACCCAAGATTCTGTTGCTTCATGTTGTCATCATATTGCAAGTAAGAACTGCTAGAGCTGGATCCAAATCTAAAAAGAAAAGTCTGGCTTCGAGAGGGACATTGATAATTATATAGGAACTGCATAAAATCTATCTCTGAAACATTCAGTCAGAATCTTCAGGTTAATTATAACCATTAACCAATGCAACTGAACACTGTGAGCTCTGAATTTGTATGAATATGTTACAAAATAAACCAGACAGTGCAACGTCCATGGAAATATAGTAGCAAAGCAACTCACAGGGAGCTCAGCAGGGAGCACAATGGAGCCAAGAATTCCCAGTAGAGAGATGAGGTTGGTGTAGAGGGGAAACTGTGTTCTCTCTGGTTTCCTTACTTAGACTCTATTGACTGACCTGACACTGTAGTGACTGACATATGATGCTTCCATGCTCAAGAACCATAAAAATTCTTTGTCAAACCCTTCGCAGGATTGTGTATTTTTATTATTTTATTCAGTTTTATTGTCTTTATAAATCATTTTTATAGAAAATTGCAAGTCTCATTCTGATTATTGAATCTCCCTGCAGCTACCCACTCTTTCTTTCTCTCTGTAGAAAGCAAATAGATGAAAAAGAAATATTAAAATAAAAGCATTACTGTAAACTGAGAAATAACACAAGAAACACTCCCACAACTAATCCACAACACACTCAACCATGGGAGTATGACATATTGGTAAAAGATAAGTAAGGTTGAATAAATAGTGCACACTGAAACCAGACAAATTATCTACAAAACTATCATTGATTTCATTCTGTGTTGACCATCTACACCTGGACTGGTGTCCACTATTTAGTGTGATTAATGCATCCAATAATTCATTAGATAAAACATTTTTCCTTTGCGCAGAGGTGTCTACTTCTTGTTTATTGGTGGAAACCTGTTTCCCTGTACTTCTCTCGACTTTTGGATCCTAATAGGATTGGATCTGTGTAGGATCTGTATATTGTTTCACAGATTATGTGACTTTAAATGTGAATCAGTGCTGTTGTATCTGGAAGACACAGTTTCCTAGGATGTCATGTACCCCTTTCTAGCACCCACAATTGATTCCGTTTTCAAACAATTTTTCAGAAATAAGGTCTAACTATGAGTTAATGTAGGCAACTAAGGGCAATGGCAAAGTCTCATTCTGTTCTCAGCACCTGTGGGGAATCTCTGATCATTAACTCACAGAAATCTGTCATGTGCCTGGTCTTAGTTGTTTAGTTAATAACTCATGTGTTCTGGGAGCAGCATTAATCACTAATGTGGGTACCTGTGTTCAAATAGTCACTAGTTAATGCAAAACTCAAATCTCTTTCCTGTGCTTTCTGCTCATATTTCTGCAAGCATATATCTCACATAACCATAGAACATGATAATAATCATTGGGAAAATACAAGTAACAAATACTAGCTTTATCAGCATCTCATAATTTTTCATAGGATCTTCTTAAATTTATAAATTTGATAGCAATGCTGTATTAGAAGATCCATAAAACCACACCAATCCTGAACATAATTCACTCCCTTAACACAAAGAAAATCTCAAATGTAAAACGTGGCAACAAGAAAATGTTCAGAATTTCCTGACATATTGCTATATAAATAAAATTATATTTCTCAACTTTTACCCCTACTGTCATGTTATTACTTCATTTTGCCGTGCCTCATGAATTCTATATCTTTTACATTCATATGTTTACTCACATTTCAGGATTTTCATTTCAATATGACTTTCTTACAAACTAATTCTCGCTTGTCCTAGAGCATCATTTAATGTCTCCATTATGAGACAAAACTTGATGTTTTAAACTTGTCTCCTGTATTTTCCCATGTCCTTTCATTTTGCATATATTTTAGTATACACTCTACTTTAATTCCTCAAAACTCAGCGGCTTATTTCTCAAATGTTTCCTGATAAAATTAATCACACAGACATAATATGCAAGTCTGAGAATCACACATAAGTAAGAACATGAAGCATTTGTCTTCATGCATCTTTGTGATATTACTCAGATTTTTGTTGTCATTCACTTACCTATAGATTTCATAGTTCATATTTTACTACTGGTTACTCTTCCATTGTCTATATGACAGACATTTTCATTATGTATTTGACTTTGTTGGAAAAATATGTTGGTTTCTGCTGTTGTGAATAGAGAAACAATAAACATGTAAATGTAAATAACACTACTGTAAGATTTAGAGTAACTGTGTACATGCTTGTGAGGAACATAGCTGGTAAGCAGTACAGTTTTTTTTGAAAATTTGAAAACTAATTTCCAAATTACTACACTAGTTTATTCTCACATAAAATGTAAACCAGGGTTAATATTTCACCATGTCATCTTCTGTACTTGTTGTGCTTTGATTTCTTGCTTATATTCATTCTGAGGTAAACAGAGATCATCAAATTTGTTTTAATCTACATTTCACTGTGACATAGAAACTTCCATTGCAGATCATAGAGAAACCAATCTTGAACAGAAAATTCTCTCTACAGACTAGGAATCCTAATTCAGGAGCATGCCATGCAGCCTGAAGGGAGATAAAAGACACCAGTGATCTTACACAATACCAGACCTTACAGTCTACATTATCAGCCTTCAGGTAAGTTGTACCTACTATTTCCTGGCTATCCTGTACTGACCATTTACATTCTAACTAGATTTGTGGACAAGGTCATAGGAAAGACTTCATCTTAGGTTAAATTCCATGAGTATAAATGGCATAGCTCCTAGTAGATGCTAGTTGTATGGCTAATATTTATGTTGTCAAACTGCTTTGCAAATCTTTATGTTTACTCCCAATTGATTAGTTCTACTCTCAGTCTTGATGACAAAAGTTTCTGTATGGTGTGTGTAATGGTTAATGCAGATACTCATGAGTGGTCAAAATGTTGCCAATGGGTGTATGAATGCTCACTTACTGTTTATTCGTCTGTATCAACATCCTGCCCAAAATTCAAGTACCACCTCAGAAGAGAGATGGGGAATAATGTAAGACATCCTAAAATCTATAGGCCAATGCACAAAACTAGAAAAAACATTCTGAATGAGGTAATCCACATACATAAAGCAAGTATAGTATGTACTCCTTCATAAATTGATTACAGAAATACAGCAAAAGGGCCTCGGCCTACAATCCGCAACCCCAGAAGCCAAGCCCTCTTCTAGAAACAGATGGAGGCAGAAGTAGAAATTCACAACTGACCATTGGGTCAATCGTATGGAGTACAATCAAAGTGGGGGTGGAGCAATAGTATGATAAAAGGGGTCAAGACCAAGATCAGGAAAACCACAGAATCGGGTGACAAGAGAGAGTTAAAGATCAGCGACACTGGTCTGACAAATGGGGGACTTGTATAAGATGGACCTAGAGTCTGTTAATATAGGTGATGGTGGCATGACTGGGATAATTTTGGAGGCCACTGGCAATGGGTCTAAGATCTAACTATAATGCACAAACTAACTTAGTGGAGTCCATTCTACATAGAGAGATTCTTTGCTCAGCCAAGAGAGAGGGGTGTGGGGATGGAAAGGTGCCTTGTTGCTGCCTCAGTGAGATGATGAGACAGGCTTAGTAGATTCCTAGTAGAGCATTTAACATCACAAAGGAGAAGATGGGTGGTGGCAAGGGAGTGGGAAATGCACGAGGAGAGGATATCGGGGGAAATGGGATTGGAATGCAAAAAAATTAATAAGGTTTTAAAAATATATGTATAGAAAATGTTAAGAAAGAATTCATTGGAGATAAAGCAAAAAAGTACAGGAGCAGAATTTGATGGTGAATTTGGGCTGGGTAGTGGAGG
Organism: Mesocricetus auratus; assembly: GCF_017639785.1. Classification (NCBI taxonomy): domain Eukaryota; kingdom Metazoa; phylum Chordata; class Mammalia; order Rodentia; family Cricetidae; genus Mesocricetus; species Mesocricetus auratus. Next base: position 5,614,301 of record NW_024429186.1, read on the forward strand.
AAGGTCCATGCCAAGATGTGCTTCCTGTGATCTCCTGTATTCCCTGGCTCCCTTATTCAAGACTCACACTGTAGGAAGTCAGAGACAATGAAGTCCATATTGTTATAATGAAATGGAGTGGAATTCACCCTTCTCGTTTATTAGTACAAGGCTGACTCCTCACATGCAAATGCATCTTCAAGCTCAAAGTTAAATCCTCTCCTGGGCTGTGGAAGCTCACATCACTCTCACAGGATGCTGACCTCCAAGAAAAGGGATTTAGCCTAGAAGATGAGACTGTTGGCTCTACTGTACCTAGTGACAGCCCTTTATGGTAAGTGTAACCATCTTATACACATGTTCATGAAGGGATGTGACAACATGTGATTGACAGAAATGACTCTTCTTCTCTTAAGGTTTCCTATCCCAGATCCAACTTCAGGAGTCAGGACCTGGCCTGGTTCAGTCATCACAATCACTGTCCCTCACTTGCTCTGTATCTGATTACTCCATCACCAGTGGAAATAGCTACTGGCACTGGGTCAGGCAGTCTCCAGAGAAGAAGCTGGAGTGGATGGGGTACATAACCTATGGTGGTGGCATCAACTACAACCCATCCCTCAAGAGCCACATCTCCACCACCAGAGAAACATCCAAGAACAATTTCTTCCTGCATCTGAACTCTGTGACCAATGAGGACACAGCCACATATTACTGTGCAAGAGACACAGTGAGGGGATTTTAGCCTGAGCCCAGACACAAAACTCCCTGCAGAGTAGCTTGGGGCCAGCGGGTGGTGCTCAGACTTCACCACTCCCAGCAACTCTAAGACTCAGAACAGAGAAAGAAAATAACCTGCTTTCCTCTGACTTTTCTTCATGTTCCCTAAATACAGAGAAGACAAGGGGAATTTTCACTCTCTGATGCTGAAATTCTGTGTTTTTATAAAGTCACATTTATTTGTTTCTCTGTCTCTTAAGACAGGGTACACAGTAATATTTCTTTTCATTTTGATTGTGGTTCTAACATTTACCATCTGAGTCAACTCTCTTGTCTTACGAATATATTTAATTTAATGAGCATCTTTTTAAAAGTCAGCTGACTTTGGCATTGCAGTTGTAATCCCCTTAACAGCTCAATCACGTATTCTCTTGATTCTCCATTCCTTCCATCCTCAGATACATCTGCACACGATAGCACTTCCTAGAGTATTGACAGGAAGCTGTTGCTGCTGTAAGTAGGGAATGAGTCACAAATTGTTGGAATCCTCACATCACTGCAGTTGTATTACCCATAGTGTAATGTAGGACATGGATTTCTTGAGGTCCACTGTGCATTAATTATGTACAAAGACTTGTGTGAAGTTATTAATCTTACCCAAAGTTGGGATATTTCACACAAAAATAACAAAAGTTGCATTGTGATTAATACATCACATTAAAGAAATTATTCTTTGTTTACACTGGTAATCAATTTTTTTGTAAATGTGTCATAGGAGATTTTGGGATTGTATATGGACAACTGGAGACACACTTTGTAGTATGGACTTGAACTCCAGCATCAGTATCAGTGACAATACTTCCAATATCCAGGCGTTCTTATATCTGAACCATATGGTATGCCTTAATGTGCCAATGACATGGGAGAGACTTCATTGTGAACTCAAGTAACAATCCTCCCATCAGAGGAACTTGAAAGAAGCCTAGTTCTTTAAGAATGGCTGAGGCTCCCCACAACAACTAGATAACCCCATGTCATATAAATATACCCATGTGCTTCCAAGCAAACAAACAAATGAAGAAAAAAACCCTATTTCAACTTCATTTTAGAATATGTGGTTTCCCTTGCTGTTTGATTAATATCCTATGGACTCTTTGCTACAGCTTATTCTGGGATGATTACAATATCCATTTGTCACTTGCTATTAAACAAAGAAAAATAAAAATTTCCATGGTTTTTCCCAAAAAGATCTGTAATTTTAAGACTTGGTTATGATGGATTTGATAAATCACAGGGAAGCTTAGATAATATGAAAAACTTTGTATTTATTTTACATCATGAGGAGTAGAATCGAGAAATTTCATCACTGAATGTTATTAACTCACATAGATGAGAAATAGGATGTCTACTGCTTCCAATGTGTTAATGCTCTACAAGGGTTAATTTAATTAACATTTTCACAAAGTACATGTTGGAAATTAACATCCTTGTAAAGATTAATTTAAACCCAATAGCTCATAAATCATTTCTTTGAAGGTGTTTATTATAGTCTTGTCTTGTGGAAAACTCTGAGTGACATTTGTGTACATGCCAGATGTTGTCATCCACAAGCTCTGTTGCAACTCCCTTCTTTTTGGAATAGAACTTGTTATCAGAGTTTTCTGCTTTTCCAGGTGTTTATTATTAGCTTGGCCAGGATGCTTACAGTGATAGATATCTCTCTTGCTAATAAAAGTAGTGAAGCTGGACTGTTTGCCTGTGAGTTAGAGATCAATGGGAGAAGTGATGTTGAGGTTGGTTAAGTGTAAGGAGGGTGTGTTCACAGGTACGCAGAACATACAGGGGATAAAAAGAGCTATAGGAAGGATACTCTTTCCATGTGGGTTCTAGTTTCGACCTGGAGAGCAATGTGTGGACCCTTGGTTCTCGACTTTCTTGGCTTCTCACATAAATGATTTCTTCCTCAATAAAATGTCACAGGACATCCTTATTTTGTGTAGTTTAAAAATTTTACATTATCTCGTGTCAGAAATGGGATTGTATGGTATAACAGTTATGTGTTTTATGTTACTATATTTGAAAATGTCTTCCAATTTGCTGGAGACATATGCTGGAGCATTGTCAGTTTTTATTTGTGCAGGCATAAGCATAACAGTCATCATCTATAAGAAGTCTGTGATAACATAATCAGCCTTTTCAGAGCTAAGAGCAGTAGCCCATTGGAAACCTGAGAATGTGACCATGGTATGGTTCACATATTTGATACTTCCAAATTCTTGAAAGTGAAACACATCTATTTGCCAAATTTCTTTTCTGCAAACAGTTTTGGGATTTCTGCCTGCTGGTAACACAGTTGGATTATAGAATGAGCAGGTGGGGAAGTTTCATATTATTTCCTTGGCTAGTTTCCAAGTGATGGAAAAATCCTTCTTTAAGCCCTTGCTATTAACATGGTGATTCTTATGAAATTCTGAAGCTTCCAACACACTTCCTATTAATAAATGATCAATCTCATCATTGCCTTTTGCTAGAGGACCTGGCAGACCCATATGGGATATGATGTGTGATTCATAATTCATATATACATATAAATGAATATATATATAGTGCGTTCTGTTTCAGATAGTTTCCTGCAATTATATAAACAATGAAGTTATTTCTGTATTGTCAGGAAGATGTTCAGTGGTCTCAATGTGTAAGATGACTCTGAATATTGAGAGTCAGTAAATACATGGAGAGGCTCTGTAAAACCCATAAGTACCATGAGAATGCTGTACAATTCGCCTTTTGTACAGTTTGAAGGGCTTTGAACTGCTTTATTTTTTTCCTGGTTTATAACCTGCCTTTCCTGAATTTTTTTCATTAGTGTATAGTGTAAGAACTCTAGAGACAGGTGTTTTTCTTACAATGAGTGTAAGAACCGAAATTGTTTACTTCATGAACCTTATTGTCTCTGTTTCAGGATAATTGTTACTAATCGTTAACACAAAGATACTACAAGCCCTTTGCCAATGTTCATTATTCTTCCATAAAGAGGAAATTTATTCATTAGTTAATGATGCAATAATTTCTGTTGGGTCCCTTACAGCTAGTTGATGAAGTCTTAATTTCACTTTAAAATCAACTCAGAGTTCTTTCTTATATATGTCTTCAATGTTTTATTCTATTTATGTGGCAAAAATACATTTGAATATGGTATCTTCCCTCTGCATCAAAATCTCTGGGTGGTATACTCTATATGGCAAAATAATCTGAATGCACTCTAGTTTTGGATCCAAAGGGTGTGCATATGTTTCTAGTATTCTCTTTTCTACCTATTCTAATTCTTGTGATAGCCTCAACTGTTATTATTCGTGGACTATTCAAGCCCTTGTCTCCTTTAATGGCCATTTTAGTTATTTCAAATCATGCCCTTGTACTCTTGGTGCCTCTTCAGAACTTTAGAAATTGCCTTCCCTACCGAAGTTTCTGTATCTTGAACTTTATAATCAATATTAGCTGTATACAACATCCATTTGTCTAATAGTGCTGATATGATTTTTAATGGCCAAAGCACCTGTTTACATTTTGGATTTGCATTCTCATAAGATAGCATTTCTATAAAGATTTGCCTAGAATCTGACTCAGTTACCTGCATTCTATTGCTCTGGACAGTCTTTGTAAGAATTTAGTGAACCTTTTTCCCAGTCCCTCAACCAAATTGGTATAAGGTTCTATTTTCTTTCCTTGTTCAGGAACCTTTTTCAAAGCATTCAGAGCTGCTGTACAGCTTAAAGACAAGATGTTTTCATCGTATTCAGCCTGAGCCTGGAAGTCAGCATGAGCGCCCTCACCAAAAATTTTACAATCTTGGGGGGCTTTATAACCTTTCTTTAGGCATTGAAGTTTGAAACCCTTTGCTTCCTCCATCCATGAAGCTCTCCAGTGTATTTTAGATGAATTTACTAGTATAGCTGAGATCAATTGACTTCAATCCTTTAGGGTCCACCTATTCACACTCGCCCATGAATTCAATAATTCCCTGACATATGGCAAGTGAATAATACAAGAAACAGTGGTATGTTTTATCCCCTTAAGGTCCTTCATCTGTATTACTTCCCACTGATAAGCAACTGAACCATCAGGATTCATTCTTGTTGCTGTTTTCTCAGTCATAGATACTACTGGGAAGACCCGAAGAGATGGCATAACAACCTTAGGAAGTTCATCCTGCCATCTGAGAGGTGTAGGTAAACCTCTGCCATGACCTGATGGTAGTTCATCTGAATCTAATGTATCAAATTGTAAGTTATATAAAATCTGCAGTCTAGTGATGACTGTTTCTCTGAGTGATTGAATTTCCTTGGTTAAACGTTTTTCTAAGAGCTTCATAGAGTTTGTCCTTTTCATGGACACATCATTTATACGTGATTCCAAGCATTTGATATTCTCATCATTAGATATTATCTGAATTGCATGTAAGTTGCCTTCTATGAACAGTGGTATATCTGATAAGAGGTCATTATCCTCAGACATGGAATGGATTGTTTTAGTAATTTTAACAGTCTAGATTTCCACCTTGTGAATTTTGTTAGTCGAGGCATCAGACAAGGAGCAAGTAGTTTCTGAAAGCCTGATAATGTGCTGCTGAATCAATTCTACTTTGACCAAAAGGACAGTGGGCATGGAATCAATTCTGTCTTGTAAGTTATTATGTTTAAGTTCCAAGGTGTCTACTTTGTTAGACATTTCCCCATTGACCTGAAGATTTTGAATTTTTGCCTCTAATTTAGCAATATTTTGCACAACTTCCCTTCTTTCTGCCTTGTGTTTAAGTCCTCTCTTCCAGGATATTATGTGGATTATGAAGGTAATTGTTAGCATTAGATATAAATATATTTGGGTCATGTTATAATCCTTTCCAATGATGTCTTTATTTTAATAAACAATGAGATCTCTAAAATTCTGCCCTGGTATCAGTTTAAACTCCCAGAATGCAAAACTTACCTCTAATGACATGTGGTTGAGGAATGGATTTTTACATGCAATAAATAATGCTTGGCCAGAAGGTGGTGCAGGTGTGTGGACAAACACAGCTCTGCCACAGGTGCTCTGTATTTTTCCCCTTGTAATCTGAAATATCGTAAATCACTTTTGCAAAAATTAAACCTGGATTTTATTAAAAGGAAATGAAAGAGCCCCAGGCAGATTGTGGTATCCTGCAGGTATGGAGTGCTAAGGAACCTTAAAGGTGGGAAGGAAAGCAAATGCCACATGGCTTTAGGGACGCTTGTTTGGGCAACCAGCTTGTTGCCAGGGAAAGCCATGATGTTTAGCGGCTGTTCAGGGTGCCTGTTCCACAGGCTTCTTGCTTACCAGGGCTCCATGGACTGGCATGGCAGAAGTATTGATTTCTGAATGGGCAGGTGGGCTGTGGAGATGTGCTTTCTCCTTGAATGCTGGACATCTTTGGCTTGATCAGATGAACAACATGGGAGGCACTCAGTTTGGCAGAAGAAAACCATGCTGAGCAGGAGAACGGGACTGAATTGGGAAACTCCAGTGACTTAGGAGGGCCTCTTGAGGCACTGAGACACACTTGGCCACAGGCCACATACACAGGCTGGTGGTTGGCCAGGGAGGGAGGAGGAGGACCATGAGGCTGGGTAAACTTACTAGCTGACACCAGATAAGTTCCTATATAGTTATTCAACTGTGTGGGGCCTTTCTAATTTCATATTTAAATTAAGGGTAACTAACAGTATGAAAACACAACATGCTGTGTGCACATGTTGATAAAATGTGGTAATTGTTAATAAAAATGTGTACAGAAAATTACTACACTGTGTAAATTTCTATAATTTCTATCTCTCACCAGTGTATCTGATGTCTTATATCTGCTCTGATCATTGTCTTCTGAACAGATCCAAATCCAGATTGTGCTACAGCAGGAAGACATGCAAATAAGACTTCTCTGTGCCCAGTAAAACCAGCCTTGCCCTGACCCTGCAAGTCTTGCAGAAGAGCCGAGTCCTTGATTCCCATGTCTTACCATTCTGTGATCAGCACAGAACACAGACCACTCACCATGGGATTGGGGCTTACTTGGATTTTCCTTGTTGCTATTTTAAAAGGTAATTAGCAGAGATGAGATGTGGTATGTTGTATTGACAAAAGAAAGAGAAAAATGGTTTTCTGTGACAGTATTATGACCACAATTCTCTGTGATTTGCAGGTGTCCAGTGTGATGCAGAGCTGGTAGAGTCTGGAGGAGGCTTAGTGCAGCCTGGAAAGTCCCTTAAACTCTCCTGTGTGGCCTATGAATTCACCTTCAGCAGCTATGCCATGAACTGGGTGTGCCAGACTCCAGGGCAGGAGCTGGAGTGGGTCGCATACATTAGTAGTGGTAGTAGTAACATCTACTATGCCGATGCCGTGAATGGGCGATTCACAATATCCAGAGACAAACCCTATATCTGCAAATGAACAATCTCAAGTCTGAGAACACAGCCTTGTATTACTGTGCACATCACACAGTGAGTGACTGCTACTGTGAGCTCAGACACAAACATTCCTCCAATGCTCTCAGGACCAGCAGGGGGCAGTGAGATTATACAGAGATCTGTGTGTCAGAAAAATTGTTCACAGAGTTATACAGGGCTGCACTCCTCTGTGTTGGACTGCTTCTCCATATCACACTCAGGGCTTCTCTCTACAGTTTTAGTGTGTAGTAATCCTTGAAGGGTCCAAAGGTTGATTTATTTAAATATCATTTTGTGCGGATATGTGTTTATTTGTTATAATATTTCTCTCTGGCTCTGTTTCAGTATCTCTGTCAATTTCTTGATCTCTCTATATCTCTCCCTCTCTTCCTCTCTCTCTCTTTATCTCCCTCTGTCTTTCTCTCTATCCCCCTCCCTGCCTCACCCCTCTGTGTGTGTGTCTGTCTGTTTGTATACAAGTTGGCATGAGGTTACTTTTTCTACACACCTACACAATGTTTTTTAGATAAGTTCCATCACTGAGACTTAAGCTCAGCAACTGCCTAAACTGAATTTCCAGTGACTTCCAATGATCACAATGATCTACATCTCAGAGGAGGGCTTACTGGTTCACTCCCACTCCTACCTCTCTTTATAGTCACAGAGGACTAAACACAGATCCTTTTACTTGAGTGGTTAGAACTTGAACCACAGAGCTATCTCCACAGCCCCAATATGCTTTTTTCCATGTAGGATGTACTCTGACTTGGATATCAGGCAGAGGCTCACACTGAGCAGATTATTCTGTGTGGAGACCAGAATCAGACCCTGAAGAAACACAGGACCCTTGAATTTGTGGAGTCCCGAGTCTAGGGCACAGAGAGAGTAAGATTCCCTGGTTAGAGCACTGTGAGTGTTCGGGTTTGACAAAACTAGGGAATCAGGCAGGGTCAGTCACCGTTGAATCCAATTTACCTTCAGTGTCTATTATGTCATCCTCACACAGACCATGGGCAAGTGACACAGCCATGACCCAGTGTGGTGAATGTAATAAAATGGGTGTGAGGCACAACACTAAGACATGAGGCCAATGTAGCTAGTGACACTCACTGATCATCAGTTAGCTGCCAATAGTTCCTAATTCACACAAATAGGAAAGTGTTTGTTTTTCCCTTATATTTACATGAATTCAATTCCCCTAATTTGTTATATCAATCTCTTTTCTTCCATTCCTGTTTCTCTGGGTCTTATTTACAGTACTGTCCCAGAAAAATGACGTGAAGCACCTGTGTGTAATTCTGATCTGGGTTTCTGTGGCAGTTTGAAGGTGTTTGACCTCCATAAACTTATACTTATTGGCACCATTAGGAGGTGTAGATTTGTGGAGGAAATGTGGTCTTGTTGCATAAAGTGTGGCCTTGTTGGAGGAGGCTGAATGATATACTCTTTTAATCTACACATTGAGGCTGGAGGGCATTGCTTGAGTTCCTTTCCTCACGTTGAACAGTGATGAGGACATGTAAGTCAAATATATAAATTGCTTTCTTAGTTTCTGTGTTCACTGTGTTTCATCATAGCAATAGTAACACAAGTTAAGACACTTCATTCTCCTTCTAACATTGCATGTAGGTCTTTTAGTGAAATCCCAGACTCAGGACCTTGGGAGGAATGTTCTCCTCGTTATTTTGTGTCTGCAAATAGAATGTGGCTCACATTTTCTGTACATTTACTGATTTACATGTTGGTTGGATTTTTGGAAAGACAAAATAAAAAATTGTATTAAATATGTATATTCTGTAAGAAAAGTTTGCATCCTTGGAGGGAAATGAAAGAGAAGAGGACATTGGGTAAGGCAACACTGGTTGATCCAGGGGATGTCAGGGAGACTTGATTGATTCTATGCTTCTGTTATTATTTAAAAGCAGTTCAGCAAGGTAAGGAAAGAGTCTTTGGGGCACAGCTGTCCCAACGCCCTACAGCTTCCCAATACTCTCTGCTCCACTGCTCCTGCAGAAATTATCTCACTGAAAGACAGTTGCACCATGTTTATTCAGCACACAGTTTTCACAGAAGCCCCATAAAGCAATCTGACTCCAGTGAGCAGTGATGATAAGCCCTACTTCCATGGTTTTAATTCCATCCATGAGTCCAGTGTTCAGTGAAGACAGGGATGTGTCAGTGGATCTTGTTCCATCACTTACTCCAGTGTGCAGTGATGAAAGGCCTGCTTCAGTGATTAATTCATTTACTGACACCAGTGTGCAGTGAAGACAGTCCCTATTGCATGAGATATCATGCTATCAGAGGAAAGAAACCAGTTTTATGGTAAATACAGGTACTCATGTGATGGTTGGAGTAGGAAGTTGTCTCACTGGTGGGATGATCTCTCTGTCAAGATGATCAGGCCACACTCCATCATGTGATGATGCTCTGTCACTTGCTCCTCTCATACAAAGAATGGATGCCACTTGAGAAGATTTCCAAAGCTTTGTAGAAAAAAAGTTTATAGACTCTAGTGCTCACCATTTGAGATTTCTACTTCAAGAATGTCTCACTGATAAATCTGATTGAATGTGACTAATCACTCATTTTATCATTGAAATTCTTATGACTATTGGATTATTTTAATCCCAAATTCATAGCTCTGAATTTCTTGCAATTTCCCTTGGACATTCGCAACCTACAAATCTGTCTCACAGCTGAGATCAACACAGTTATTTCATGGCACACTTGTATGGACAACTCAACACATATGTGCATTGAATGGTTTTGATGTGTTCTATTGTTCCTGAGAACATGGCTGTTATTTTTCCCAGTGTTTTCAACTACAGAAAGACAGTTCTGTGCTCTGTGTTTTACACATAAAACCTCTAGTCTGCAGAACTGCCCAGCAATGAAAACTGACAAGATTAGTCATGCATTCAGAGTTAATAAATCAACAAAGACTGTGATACATCTAAACATGTGGAGTTTTCTGATCTTTCTCTGTGGTCCCTCTCAGAAGTGCTGACTAACATACAGCCTGTGAGATGAGTCTGTGAACAAGGCTATTCGCTAAAAAATCACATTATGAAATCATGACCCACAAATGTGGTACAGTTTTCTACTAAGTGTAAAGCTACAATTCAATTCCCTTGGGTCTCCACACAAAAAAAACCATTAACCACTGAGAGTACTAAATGTTTCTGAGTTGCTTTCTTACAAGCTGAATTTTCTAGGTGAGTGATAAGAATGAGATTAACTCAATTGACACTAGGAGAAAAGATTTTTGCCAGGTTATTAATTCTGGTTTACCACCACTAAGAGCTGAAGTACATCATGTGACTAAATCAACTTGAATTTATAAGGATATGCACTGAGGGTGTTTTACCCTCTTCTGTCTTCACTGCATGAATGTGGACTCAATTCTGTTCTGCATCCATGGCCTGCACAGTGTGGATCACATAATTTCCTCTTTATATGAAAATGGATATTCAGACAGAAGTAGAAAATGTTCCAATTTTTCAGCTGTTCTTCTGAGAAGCATAAAACAAATCTCAGACACAGTTAGGTGAAACTGGGTACCTTTCTCTGTGCCTCCTTTTATCCTCTCAGGATCCTCCCCCAATGCAAATCAGCCACAGGCTCAGGCTGAAAGTCCTGCTCTAGCTGTGCAGCCCCATCTCCTTCTCACTGGAGCCTCCAGCAGAGCATGGCTGTCCTGGTGCTTCTCCTCTGCCTGGTGACCTTTCCTAGCTGTAAGTGTCCAGGGTGTCAAGAGAGGGAAAATGCATGACATCATGGGATGTATGACTGATGGTGACTTTGTTTGTTCCCAGATGTCCTGTCCCAGGTGCAGCTAAAGGAGTCAGGACCTGGCCTGGTGCAGCCCACACAGACCCTGTCTCTCACCTGCACTGTCTCTGGGTTCTCATTAAGCAGCTATGGTGTACACTGGGTCCGCCAGCCATCAGGAAAGGGTCTGGAGTGGATGGGAGTAATAGGGAGTGGTGGAAGCACTAATTATAATTCAGCTCTCAAATCCCGAGTCACCATCACCAGGGACACATCCAAGAGTCAAGTTTTCCTAAAACTAAACAATCTGCAGACTGAGGACACAGCCACATATTTCTGTGCCAAACACACAGTAAGGGAACTCCAATGTGAACTTGAACAGAAACCTCCCTACAGGGACACTCGGGTCCAGCAGGGGGCGCTGCAGTCCTATATGGACTCCCATGGCCAGTATGGCTTTCCTTCAGAACTAGGAATTTCTTAGCTATGCTGCATGAACATGTGTTTTTATGTCAGAACCTGTGGTTTATTTTCCAGTCAAGGAAATCCTCTAGAGGCCCTTCTACTGTCATATTCTGCTCAACTTTTGTGTTCTCACAACAAAATAAATGGTTTACCCATAGCCCTCTAAGATATCCAGTTGCTGGTGTTATTCCATTCAATGGCACACATTTTTTGTATTCCATATATATGCACATGTATTTATAAATTTTCTTATATACACGACATTTCAAAAGGAGTCAACATTTTTCACATTTGTTGACAGGTTAAGTTCAGTAAGGAGTTTTGGGAAATTTGAAAAATCTGTAATTTATGCTTTTCATTTTTGTACATGTGATAGTGACTCCACAGCTTCCCTAAATTAATTTCATTTTGCCAAGTTACATTGGAAATGGAAATACCCAGAGTTTCCTTTTTCTACATCAAGATGATTCCATGAATGGATAGAGTTGATTATCCTGTTTCACAGATTCCAATTAACACACTTATATCTTGGTAAAAATTAGCTTTCACCCAAAGCCATAAAGAATTATCCCAGAGCATATGGAATGAGCAGTTTTTTGAGGTTAACTCATAAAAATATACTACTTCCACATATACAGAGCAGTATATGTTTTTATTAACTGTGGTCAACAGCCATACATCATTATTTGGGAAAATACTCTCATGCACCTAATTAATCTTCACACTTTACCCTGTGTTCTCTTGGTGCCTGGATGTCATTTACAAAATGCCCTCTATATGCATCCAGGTCAATGTGGTTTGCAGACTCTTGTGAACAGAGTTGCAGTACACATGAGAAGGAAAGTTATGATTGCTCATCCACTGTTAGAGAAGTAGCTGGGGATTACTGTGAATTTCCTGACACATACAATTAGCACCTCATAACCACCTATAAGGGCAGAGCACCACAAGTGCTCACTTTCTCGCAATGAGACTTAAACTGTCCATGCAGAAGCATCTACAAAAAACTAAAAATAAGGTATTTCTGTAATTTTTTCTCATCCGGCACTGGGAGGAATTCTAATTTAAGAGTTCTTCTGAATTACATATGAGGTCTGGATTCAAATGTTAACTTCATAACCACATTCCTTATTTTGACTAATAAATATTGTGCTTGTAACATCTCAATTCCTTGTGAAAGTTATTAATAGGTTATTCTCTATTTAAGAGCATCCATGAGATCAGTATAATTTTTTCTCAAGAAATACTCATTTCTGTCACCTATCTGAGTCACCAGAGTTCACAGATACCCCAGGGAACATGGAGTTGAGAAGTGATGTCCTCATGAACAGACATCTTCCTGCCCTCAATCCCATGATTGGGCTCCTTGACCAATCCATGTAGGCAGAAAAGTTTTGATAAAACCAATATCTACACCACCAGACAAATGGATATTAAAGGCAAAGAGCACAATTTAACTTGGTATCAAAGTAATGAATGCTATTTATTAAATAAAAATGGAAATAATTGTATAGATGGAGAGGAAGGGGTCCTTTGCTTTGTCCATGGGAACATTATTCTAATACACTTATGGAAAATATGTGGTGGTCCCTTGGGGAATTACACACAGAAGGTCATCTAACTGCACATTCTCAATTAAGTGTGAATAGACAAATAATCAGAGCTAGGCAAAAATGGAAGGAAGGAAGAAAGGAAAAACAGAAGTATAGATAGGAAAGTACAAGGAAACAGAAGGGTCATCAGGAGTGAGAGGAAAGAAAGTGCAATTGGATGAATGAATATAATCACAGCACTAATAAGATAGAAGGATTTTTGTTTTTAAATAGAAATGATGACAAATAACAGTAAGAATATTTTAAATAACTTAGGATGTTCATATAGATATATTTGTCTACCCTTGTATGTGTGTCCTTCTCTGGGTGTGTCTTTGGGTTGAATGTCTGTGTATCTATGTCTGGGTATTTTATTCTATTTTTTGGTCTGGAGTTTCTTCTGTTTCTCCGAGAGATGCATTATTTCTCCTAATAAAATAGTATAGACTATAGAGGTTACCTCTGCACTCTCTAATCACAAAGCCAAGCTCAGCGTCAGGTGCCCAGGAAGGATGGAAGTAGGCGTTTGACTTCAGTGATTGGCTCTCCGTTTCCCTGAACAAAACTGTTTAGACAGCCCAGCTTCTCTTCCTGTCTAAGATCCCATTGGCCCTCAGAAAGCCAGTGGCTGAGAACATGGCTCAGCAGCCTTGCAATCAGCACTTAAGTGAGTGGGACAGATATCCTGTTGCTCACCAAAACAGTTCACTCTTATTTTTACCATTTCATTCAGGTGTGTGGTGGTGAATATCAGTATTGAAATTCCTGCATATGCTGTGGGTCATCTTCACATTAGACTTGATGATATCATCACATAATGGAGGCAAGTCTTTGGATAGGAGCTAGCAGCAAGAGATGCAGTATCTCTATCCTTTCCCTCTTCATCCTCCCTTGTTTTGGTTGTCCATTTCATTGGTTGATATCATTGATCCTCCCCTGACGTTATTCAGTTTGATGATAAGAACATCAATCTTTAGCACTTTATTTCTCTGCTGTGTTACAAACAGTCATAAGTTCTGGAAATCAGGGAGAGGAACTTGGGGAGTCTAGTGTTTGTCTTATGATTATACAAACCAAGGGTGTAATTAAAACATTATTTGCAGTAGGAAAAGATGATGTTTTAAAAGACAGGAGGGCTAGGCATATAGCTTGTGGTATAGCACTTGCATTCCATGTACAAGATATTAAGTTCAAGAACCAATCCTGCTTTTTAAACACAGATCAGATTTGTGAGCATTAAAATGACTTATCTCATGTTCAACCTCAGGGCCAGCATGGGAATGGCAGTGATTAAGGTGGAAATGCAGAAGAGTGGTGTGTGTCAGAATCAGGTACACAGTGAGTTGTAAAATTTCTTCTCTTGTGCTGCATAACAAGCAATGCAGCTTAGGCCTAAAGCATCAATGGCAGGCTTCTAAATATCTACAGACTGTGAGTTCAATACAAGGTGAGGGCAATTTTTGAATAAATTGAAATCCTAATTACTGAGACTGTGTATGCATATGTTTGTGTTTGCATATGTGTGTAGAGGCCACAAGTAGATTCTGAGAGTCTTCGTCAATAGACATCTAGTTTCTTTTTTGAGACAGGGTCTCACAATGAACGTGCAGCTCACAAATTCAGACAGAATAGCTGATGGCATGTCCGAGAGATAATCCTGTAATGATCTCCCAGAGCAACAACTCTAGGATCCACCATGATGCCCAGCTTCATATTTAAGTGCTGCAGATCAAACTGAGATACTCATACTGGGAGGCAGGCACCTTATCCCTGAGTCATCTCCTCAATCCTGGATTCTATCACTACACATTTTACATATTAATAAAAATAAGTAACCTATAAAAATGCATACATTATATAATGATTATTAATACTTAAATTAACTTTAGTCAGATTCATTCCTATATAACTTGTATTGGCTTTTGGTATATGAGCATACATTTCATATATATTGTTTTTTCCTAGTATTTACTATGAAGAGATTATAAATTAAGGAAGTGACAATGGAAATGATGTTACCTGAATAGGAGGTATAAGATAATTTACTGAATATAGAACTCACTGCCGGGCATTGGTGGCACACACCTTTAATCCCAGCACTCCAGAGGCAGAGGCAGGTGGATCTCTGTGAGTCTGAGGCCAGCCTGGTCTACAGAGCGACTTCCAGGAGAGCCTCCAAAACAATACAGAGAAACCCTGTCTCTAAAAAAACAGCAACAATATCTCACTTACTGAGAAGAGCTATAATATCCTTGCAACAGCCAGGATCCAAGAGAAAGATTTGCTTTCACTTTTCCTTTTATTCCTCACCTGTCCCACGTACCCCTGTCCACAATCCCAAAGTGGCACGGACAATGTCTTTAGTATGTGATTTTCCCCTTCAAAGAAGTATTCATAAATCCACCTAGATTATACAATTATAGAATCTATACATATTAAAATTCAAAATGGGAAGAAAATAGTATTAAATGTATTTGATCAAGAATGAATTCAAAAAATTATTGAGAATGCTAGATGAAGATGTTTTTTCCAAGATGGAGATATTTTAGCTAGATGGAGACTCTTACAACCCCTGCATATTACTTGCAGCAAGTGTGATTGCATCTCTAGTTTCCAAAGAAGACTTGAAGTCCTCATGGTGCTTCAAGGCTGTATTTCACCAAGAGGCATATCAATGAACTTCAGGAAAATTCAATTACCTTGGGATGCCAAGATTATGGATATAGGGCCATATTTGGAGTGACTAGAGACACTTGTGAAAGAGAAGCTTCAGGAATGTCAGACAAACAGACAAACAACAAAGGAAAGGAATGTACTTGGTAGGGAAAAAAGCAAATATTTTTTAAATGAGAAAATGCATTGTCAACTGCGGATTATTAAACCAATTATTGCCAAAATGAAAATTAATGACATGAATCAACTATCTTAAAACTCTGCATGTTATCAAATTGGGCAACTTTGGATAGAAGAAGGATCCAGGAAAGGATACAGGAAGAGAGTGATGATCAGAATATTTTGTACTAAATAAAATATTTTCAAAATACTTAATTAAAAATATTTTAAACACTGCATGGCATGGTTGGGAATGGTGGTGCACACATTTAATCTAGTCAGGAGACAAAGACAAGAAAATAATCAGGTCATACTTTGAAACCCTGTCCCCCTCAAAATTCAAAAATCTAAATGATATGGACAATTTCCTGAATATATATATCACTTACCAAAATTAAATCAAGAAGAGATAAGCAATTTAAATAGACCTAATGAAATAGAAGCAGTCATCAAAAGTCTCCCGACCCCAAAAAAATAACAGGCCCAGGGCCCAATGACTTCAGTGCAGAATTCTACCAGAAATTCAAAGAACAGAAAATACCGATTCTCCTCAAATTTTTCCACACAGTACAAGTAGAAAGGTCATTGCCAAACTCTTTTTACCAGGCTTCAATAACCTTGGTACCTAAGCCACACAATGGCCCGACTAAGAAGGAGAACTACAGACCAATATCCCTCATGCAAAAATACTCAATAAAATACTGGCACTTAGAATCCAAGGACATGTCAGAAAAATCATTCAACATTCAAAATGATAAAGTAGGTTTCATCCAGAGACACAGGGATGGTTCAACATATGAAAATCCACCAATGTAATCCACCATATAAACAAACTGAGAAAGAAAAATCACATGATCATCCACTAGATGCTGAAAAATCCTTTGTAAAAATCCAGTAACACTTCATGATAAAGTTCTTGGAGAATCTAGGCATAATAAAAGCAAAATACAGCAAACCAACAGAAAGCATCAAACTGAATGGAGAGAAACTCAATGCGAATCGTCTAAAATCAGGAACAAGACAAGGCTGCCCACTCTCTCCATACTTGTCGTAGTATGTGTCTCTGTGTTGAAGGAAGTAAATCACCAAGGGGTGGTCATTGGGTTCTATATTTACTTCCTGCTGCCTGTTTCTGAAAATGTAGAACTCTAGCTCTTTCTCCATAATCATATATACCATGTTTCCCATCATGATGGTAAAGCACTAAACCTCGGAAAAGGTAAGCCAACACCAATTAAATGTTTTCCTTTATCAGAGTTGCCAGGCCTCCTCACTGACACCCATGTACAGGGGGTCTTGAAGGAGGCATACATAATCTATCGGGCCTTGGGTAGTAGATCAGTATTTATCCTGGGTATACAAATGGACTTTGGGTGCCCATCCAATCATGAGAGATGCACTCTCACCCTGGACTCCCAGGGGAGGGTCTAGGCCCTGCCCTGGATGAAATGACAGACTATGGGCACCCCCATGGAGGGCCTCACCCTCCCTTGGGAAATGAGGGGATATTGGAGAGGTTGGTGGGAGGGTATGGGAGGAGGGGAGAAAAAGGAGGAGGGACCTGGAATTGATATGTGAAGCAACCTTGTTTCTAATTTAAATTTAAATTTAAAAATAAAAATAAAAAAATAAAAAATAAGAGTTGCCAGGGTCATGGTGTCTCTGCACAGCAATAAAATCCAAAGACACACATTAAAGTGTTATTTAATTACTTTTCACAAAACTCATGCATTGATCTGATGTATGTTCATGTTAATTGAAAACATGTTATGAGGTCATGCTTTATTCTCTGGTCTCATATTTTCTGCCTTCCCAGCCCCAGGATCCTGCCTTACTATCTCTCACCTCAAGAGAACAATGATCTACATTGTTACAGCATCATCTCTAACAGTTCATTATTGGACATATTTGTTGTGTGGAGCATCTGATTTTGGATAAATGTTGTGGTCCTTGATTATCTCCAGAGTTTGGTGTTACTGTGAACTCTTTATCTTTGATAATTAATTTTACATGGTCCTCTATCAGACATTCCCTTCATATGATAAATATTAATGTTATGTCCTTCTTACAGATGCATTCATATGGGGATTGTGTTGGATCAGGCATACAACCACTAAACCACTTTTATATTAGAGATTGTAAGCATGATTGTTTACTTGTGAGACAGGGTTACATGACTATTGTCAGGGAAAATCATGGTACAGCCTGGAAGTTCTATAAAACTTAACTATGCAGATTTTGGATTTCTATTCTTTGACTACTGGATGAACCAAATCATCGGGGCACCAGTGAAGAGTCTGCTGTAGGTTGCTGAGAGTATAAACAAAACTAATAATCTTGAAACACACTTCCTATAACCAAAGAAAAATTAATTTCTTGTTTTCCCTTTAACAACTCCTTTTCAGCAGAAACAAGGAATCTTTATTGAACGGCTTTTAGTGTGACAGCAGCTATAGCTCAGAAAATGTGTATTTAAAACAGGCTTTCATGAATTATTCTTGAACAATGAGGAACCACATTCATTTAGATTCATATACCTATCATTGATCTACAAGAAAAGAGAGAATTTGCATCAATTACAGTGGGATAAAACTAGATATGTGTGAATCTCAGCTCTTCCTGAAGTTTCCTACACCTCAAGATTTGTTTCACACATGTTGTAAAATTCAAACTGTGTTTAATGGTTTCTGGGCTCAAGAAGTGTTGCTGACTAACAGGAAGCACCCTTACCCCTCAAGTCAGGATGTTTGCTGCTGGGCAAGGGTGGCACAAGCCTTTAATTTCAGCATGTGAGATGTAGAGGCAAGCATATTGCTGTAAGTGTGAGGCTAGCCAGGTCTACAAAGTGAGTTCCAGGACATCCAGGACTGTTACATAGAGAAAACCTGTATCTAAAAACAAAAAAGAAAGAAAATAAATATCAAATATGGTGAATGTACAAAGAACATGGATCCTTATGTGTTCCTGTTAGGAAGATGATTTGGTACAACAATTTCAGAAATCATTGTATTAGTTCTTAAAATGTAGAAATAAAATTTAAATATATTCCATTATTTCACTCCTCGGCAACCATTCTGAGGGGCTGTGCAAGTCACCAGGTATAAATAGGAGGATTAGTTTCAGAGAGTGGCCACCAAAAGCATTTCTTCACTTCACTTGATGTGTTATCCCTTTAAATAGAGGAAAACTCCAAGAGACCCTAAAGCATTGTGCTGTTTTCCATGAATTTTCCTAGAAAACAGGTGCAGGCCTGCAGTTCTTTCTTTGAACCTTGGTTACTTTCCTCAGAAAACTACAAAAACAGTAGTGCCATGATCAACAGGGACTAAAACCCACCATGAAGATGGTTTATTTTACATAGAATAAATTCATCATGAGAAAATTTATAATTCAACATTTTCTTCTCATGTAGGATGTCATTATTCAAGATTACTCACATTGTAACATATTGTCCAAATATTATGAAAGTGCCACATATTCAAGTGGGGCAGATAATTGAAAGGACATCTGAACACAATTATAATTCAGGCAGGAGACTCCTTGGTAGTCCCAGATATGGAACCTGTGCTTCCTTTAAGGGTATTAAAACTAAAGGATCTAAAGGTGAGTTGGTGCCTAAGGATGATAATGCACTCCAACAAAATGTTGACTTGCTTCAACAAATGTGCAAACTTACCTGTTATGTAAATAGCTTTATCATTTAACAAAGACTAATTCTAGAGAACAGTTATGATTTTTCAATGTATATTCATCATAAAAAAGGATCAAGTGTAGGCATGTGTGCATGCTATACTACTGAATTAAGACTTCAAAGAGTTTTTAGGTTTTAATATTTCTATTTAAAATTAATTAAGATTTATATTATTTCTCATTAGGTTTTCGAAATAATATTTTATTATACTTATGGTGTAGGCAGAATTGGAGACATGGCAAAAGCCATGAAATGTAATCACATAGACATAATAAACAAAATTATATTATGAACACTGTTACTGTTAATGTATCCATTTAACATTTTCATTCTACACTAATATCTGCCTCCTCTACTGCTTCAACCATAGTCCAGATGATATAGCAGGAAGAAATGCAAATTTGGCCTTCCTCTGCTCATGAAAACCAGCCCAGACCTGACCCTGGATCTCTAGCAGAGGAGTCCAGTCCTGAGTTCCCTGGTCTTCCCATTCAGGGAACAGCAGTGAACACAAAACACTCACCATGAATTTGCATTTTCCTTGTATCTCTTTTAAAAGGTCATTTATGGGAACAAGTGATGGTGCATGAATAAGAAGTATGCCTGAGTAAGAGGGACAGTGGATCTGTGTAACATTTTTCCTGACCAAAATTCTCTTCTTTTCCAGGTGTGCAATGTGTGGTGAGACTGGTGGAGTCCTGAGGTGGCTTGGTACAACCAGGGGTTTCCATAAAACTCTCCTGTGAAGCCTCTGGCTTCACCTTTATGGATTTCCACATGAACTGGGTCCGCCAACCTCCAGGGAAAGGTCTGGAGTGGATTGCAGTGAGTAGAAACAAGGCAAATAGTCACACAACAGAGTACAGCAAAACTGTCAAAGGCCGGTTTACCATCTCCCTCCCTTAATTCCAAAGATACCCTCTACCTGCAAATGGGCAGCCTGAAACCCGAGGACACAGCCACTTACTACTGTGCAAGAGACTCCACAGTGAGGGAAATTCAGTGTGAGCCCAGACAGAAAACTCTCTGCAGAGATGCTCAAAACCAACAAGTGGCGCTCAAGGACACAGACCATGAGAGAAAACGAGGTTCTCCATATACCAACTTTCTCAGGAAAGTTGTCTGGAACATATAATGTTTAGTCTAATATTGCAGCCTCAGTATTGGAAAGTGGAAACTGTACATAATGTCTGAACTATGAGAAACTGTAATGTGGTTGTAAATGTCTACTTTGCCAGAGTGAAATCCCTGAAACAAAAAATAGAAAATACTAAAAGAAAGATACTTTTTCCTTTCAAGTATATGCTGCACTTGGACATATTTCTCTGCAGCATAATGAGCAACTTTTCAGGATGTTGAAATTCTATATAGATGGCAGTCGCTGTGTTTTCTTTAAAAACCATATTAGAATTTTATTCTAAACCAAGATTTTGAGGCTTGAAAAAAGATTATTGCAGTAATGCACTTCTCATATTTGAGATTTATGTGTATGATATCAATCTATTACTTTAAACAAAATGTAAGAGTGCTTTAAACCCAGCACTTGGGAAGTACAGACATGTGGTTCTCTGTGACTTCGAGGTCAGCCTGGTCTACCGAGCGAGCTCCAGGACAGAATCCAAAACAATACAGAGAAATCCTGTCTTGAAAAAAAATGGTGACTCTTTAGTACAATGTGGGTCATTTTAAAAAGCAATGTCCTAATGTTTGATAAAATTCATTTTATACTAATTACATTAAAGTAATTGTATGATTCCATTTCAGATGGATAATGTTTCAGACATTGACAAAATATATAACACTTCCAGCTTTTTGACATAATTCATTAGGAAAATTTCTTGGTTCCATACTAGTTTGAAGATTTGCCATTAGCTTACTGTTCTTAACTTTATAATTTAATACAATTAATGACTCTTATGCCATATCCATCCTGATTTGTTATTTAAAGAAGCATGAAGTTTTATGTCCAGGGTGATCTCTTTAAAGGATCAGACACTAAAGATCAAGATTTTCTAAATGACTCTCCTTTTGTTTTGTTGAACACTTTTTACCTTTGTGTAGAATGGTTCTACTTAGATTAGAGAGAACCAGTATAGCTCTCTGTTTTAAAGAAGCAACCCAAAAGTAAAGTCCCTTTCATTGCTATCAAAAAATCCTCATGGCATATAAGTTAATATATACAATAATGAAAATTTGAAATCATTTTCTATACCTTCTGGCTTTTAAATCACATTTTTTTAAAAACTTAAGCTATGAAGCTTAGAGAAATGTAGCTCAATTGTTTGAAATGTGACCCATGCACTTCTATACTAACACTTTCTTAATGATTCTATTATAGAATGGCCATTTGGAATAGAATCCATGGCGCTTCGCATTGTATATTATAATTTCTTCATAAAATGCAAGGTTCTGATACAAAAAATTAAAAAGTTCATGACAGAATTAGAACTAGGTAAATATTTTCCCATATATTCCTTCATAACTCATGCTCATTGGCTATATTCAGTCATTCCTCATCTGGAGTATTTGGCTGTTCTTGTTCTCTTTTCTATAGGCTATACTGTTTTACACACACACACACACACACACACAGTGAATATTGGGCTAGATTCTTGATGTGGGATGTCCTTCTGTATATATGTTTCTCTTATTGGTTGATGAATAAAACACTGTTTGGCCAATAGCTAGTAGAGGCAGGAAGATATGGGGGCTAGGAGACCAGTAGAATTGTGGCAAGGGAGGTAGGGAGGCTCCATGAAGAGACACCATGTGGTCAAGGCCCTTCTGTCGTGAGCCAAGATCACGTGGAATTACATAAATTTATTGGAATGGGTTAACAATTAACTCAGAGCTGGCCGATAAGAAGTCCTATACATCAGCCAACATTTTTCTAGCCAATATAGCATCTGTGTATTAATTTGGGGATGATGGTAGCAGGACCTTGTGGGACAAGAGCACTCAAACAACGTATTGTGTATATGTTGATAAAATATGCTTTTATCCCTTCAAATTTTGTGCATCCCATTTAATATGGTATATTCTATATGCATGCAATTTTGAGAAAACTTTGTAATTTACATATTCTTTAGAGATGAATTATACCCCATATTTTATATAGAAAAATACATTATTGGGTGTAGTAAACAAAGTAGTGCTGACATTGGGGGTATGAATTTCTCTGTACACACACACACACACACACACACACACACACGGTTTCCATGATGGTTGCATTACTTTGCATCCACACCAACTGTGAACTGTGAGTAAAGACTGCTTCCTCTAAATGTTGTCGGCAACATTTGTTGTCAGAAGTATTCATGGCAACCAATTTTACTTCAGTGAGGTTTTTATCTTGTTAGTTTTAATTTGAACTATCACGATGTCTAGGAACATTGCCTAATTAAAAAATTCATTTGCTATTTCTTTTGTTTTGTTTCAAACCTCATACTTGACTTTCCAAAGTTTTCATCAAATTAGGCAAATATTTTTCTATTTGATATTTCAAGGAATTTTCAGAATTCTAGATGATGAGAAAATTGCAATAAAAAAACATCTCTCTGAATGTTTTCATTTTATTTTCCCTTTTACCACCCATGCTTGTCTTAATTTAGAACTCTATAATGAATTTCACTTAATTAACTATTTAATAATAACTTATTTGTTATGTAAATTGCTGACTGATGTTTACAAAGTAAATTTTAGCCCTTAGATTCTACCATAATTACTCTCACACATCCTAATTTTGTGTGTGATTATAGAAATGTATCACAAACCTTCCTCCCAAATTTATCTATTCACTTTTACATGGAACTAATTATGTGATGTGGTTATTGTTACTATTTTGTGTAGTAGTTACACTTCAATATCTTGTTTACATGCCTCAGTGTGTGTGTGTGTGTTGTGTGTGTGTGTGTGTGTGTGTGTGTGTGTGTTCTTTTATGATCTGCCTCTGTTCCTTTTAAGTACATAAGGAGGAATTAGGTAATTATCATCAAGTTGATTCCTTATGAGATATTGTTGGCCGAAATATTCCCGTGATTCTGTTTTCCTCATTTATATTTCAGATTTTCATATGCAAGAACTCTGTACTCCAATGATGCCTATGTGGAGTCACATCTTTTGAACTTTTGATTATTTTTCTGGGACATTACATGCCAAAACTATTTTGAAACATCTAATCAAACCAGAAGTTATTTTCAGGCTTGGTTGCGGGTATGATGCACATCAAAACCAGTGAATGTGCCTTTCAACATTAAGAGTGAAAGAATTTGAGAGAGTCTGACTACCAGTAAAAAAGGGGTTTCCCTAAAGTTCTTAACATAAACTATTGTCTATGCAGCTATGGAGTTAAAATTCATAGGCCCTAGCTATATGTCACTTTGTATTTATTTTTAATCATGAAAAGTCTATTTAAACTAAGTGAATTATGGTCAGTTAGACAGTACAGCTTAAGAAAAATCAACTTCATAATAATACATCCTTGAAATTCCCAACATAATGGGATGTTTCCACAAGATAAATCTACTACATTTCAGACAGTGGGAATCTCCCTACACCCAATCACACCATGCAAGATTCAAGTAAAAGATGGCAGAAGCAAACATGTAAAGACACCAAGGAAGAAAAAGATATTCTGGAGTCTGTGATCCCTGGGTTTGGACTATTAGAGATTCATAAACGTGGAAATCACCTCCTGGTGGGCTGACACCAGTGTTTCACTTGCCACCTGCGGCCCTTCTGACATGTACACCAGGTGCTCCTCTGGCATGTCTGCCTGCCAACATGTAGAAGTAAAATGCTGAGGTCTTCCTTGAAGTTCAGTTTCTCAGTCACTTTAGGGAAAAAAGAAGAATTGAACTAGAAGATAACACGATAAATACACATGCATGATAATGCTTATTAATTTGATTAGACGAACACTGGAAATCAGGCACACAACATGACCTTCGTATGGTCATGGAGATACTAACATCAGGAAGCAGCTATACACAAAGCTATAGCTTTGCAAGGAGTTTTAGGTTCATTGGGGATGAGGTTCACACTGTAGTGCTAACTCCTACAAAAATGAGCACCAGAAAGCAATGTCACTGCAGTGTGTAATCATGGTCAGGGAGAACAGAGTTGAAAAAACATTAAAAGGAGTCTTTTGTTTGCCAAAAAGCTAGTAGGAGATGACTTAACAATGATGGAATTTAATAACATTTCCCCAAAATTAACATTATGACCTGCATCCCATATACAAATAACCCAGGACCTGCCGTTTCCATGTGTGGCAGCACAAAATCATATAACCACTTTGAACATCAGTATGGTGGTTCATCAGGAAAATTGGAATCAGTCTGCTACAAGATTCAGCAATTCTACTTACTCTTAGGTATATACTCATAAGATGCACATTTGTACAACAAGGACATATCTTCAACTATGTTCATAGCATCGTTACCTGCAAACAACCTAGATATTCCTCAATTAAAAATTGAATAACCATTCATTTAAACGACGAAGTATTACCCAGCAGAATTAAACTATGGAACCTTGAAATTCACAAGGAAATGGATGATACTAGAAGGAACCATTCTGAGTGAGGTAACCCAGTCAACAAAGACAAACATGGTATGCACTCAAAAATATATGGATTTTAGACATAGAGCAAAGGGATTACCTGGCTAAAATCCACACTGCCAGAGAAGCTAGGAAACAAGGAGGACATTAATAATGATATACATGGACCCTTGGAGAAGGGACAAATGAAAAGATCTCCTGAGTAAATTGGGAGCATGGGAGCAAGAAACAGGGAGTTAGGAGGAAGAGAAGGGGAGAAGTGGGAAAAGAAAAACATGAGAGAGCAGGAAGATTGGGTCAGAGGAAGAATAGATGAGAGTAAGAAAAGAGATATCTTAATAGAGGGAGATGTTACAGGCTTGAAAAGAAATCTTGTACTAGGGAAAGGTCTAGAAATCTACAAGGATGACCCCACCTAACAATTTGAGCAATAGTGGAGAGGCTACCTAAAATGGCCTTCCCTGATAATGAGATTGATGACTACCTCATATGCTACCCTAGAGCTTTCATCCAGTAGCTGAAGGAAGCAGAAGCAGACATCCACAGCTAAACACTTAGCAGAAGTCCTGGAATCCAGTTGGAGA
This sequence comes from Mesocricetus auratus, assembly GCF_017639785.1. Lineage (NCBI taxonomy): Eukaryota > Metazoa > Chordata > Mammalia > Rodentia > Cricetidae > Mesocricetus > Mesocricetus auratus. The sequence goes on from NW_024429186.1 coordinate 5,639,964, forward strand.
GAGGGAGCATTGATCAGCAAAGTGATCGTGACCAGACTGAAGATACCTGCGGACACCACTGACCTTAACAAGTTGGAGCATATGGACCTCAGACTGATAGGAGGGAAACAACATATAACTGATCAACATCCTGTAAAAACGGGTGCCATTTAGAGAATTGGAAAATCAATGGGGCTTCTGGTATTGGATTAGTATTTCCCTTGTGTACAAAGGGACTTCGGGAGCTAATTGAACAAGGAGTGATGCTTTCTCAGCCTAGACACACAGGAGCTTGCCTGGGCACTGTTCCAAATGATGTGACAGACTTTGAGGATCCCACATGGAAGGGTGCACCCTCCCTAGGGAAGAGAATGTGAAATGGCTAGGGCACCAGTGTGGGGCAGGGGAAGAAGGTAGGGAGAGTTTACTTGTATTGATATGAAAAACAATATTCTTTCTAAAATAAATTTAATAAAAAAACCAGATCTTTCTATCTAGTGAGAGATCTTACATACCCATAGTCCTGACCACATATATGTGGGTGTGTTCCCAAGTATGTAGAGAATTAGGGTGATAAAAAGAGCTATGGGGAGGAGACTCTCTCTTTGGGTTTTGGTTTTCCCCCGGAGAGCAGCATTCAGACCTTTGGTTCTTGGCTTTGTTGACTTCTCATGTAAGTGATCTCTCTTTCAGTTAAATATCTTAGGACAACCGTATTTTGTGTCATTTAATATTTCTGCGTTATATGGTGTTAGTAAGTAACTTTCCCTAGACACCCAGTCCTCTGCCTCCCTCCCTGTCCAGGTGCAGGCAGCCAGACTACGTGTGTGATCTACAGTCCTGTGTGTCTCAGAGCCCCAGAGGCTCTCCTAAGTTACCAGGGTCCCAACTCAGTCCCATTCTCTTGTTCAGTATGTTTTTCTTGTGCCAAACCAGCCATCACTTTTTCATTTGGCACGCCAATGACCTTCAGCATTCATGCCAACCTCATCTCTGCAGCCTTCCTGCCCACCCAGAAATCAATACTTCCTCAGTGCCAGTTTTCCCTGGCAGCAAGCCAGTGCCTCTATCAACAGTTGCCGAATCAAGTGTTCCAAAAGGTATATGCTGTGCACTTTCCTTGCTGCCATTAAGGTTCCCCAGCGCTACATACCTGCAGATTCCTGCAATCTGCATGGGGCTATTTCCCTTTCTTTTAATAAAATCCTCCTTGCTTACTTTGCAAAAGCTTCTTAAGATTTTTCAGATTCCACGGTGAAAATTCAGAGCACCAGCAGAACAGTGGTTGGTGGCACAACTCTGCCACCTGCTGGGCAAACATAGTCATTTCAGGTAAACATCCTTTCTTCATCCCAAGATCATTGGGGGTAAATTTTGCATTCTAATACTTTACCTACTCTATAACATGGTAGACAGTCTTACAATGCAGAACTCTAGAGCTTGCTTATTGCATGAATGACATCATGGGAGAGGATTATAACATGCCTCAAATATATTTATGTCTAATGTTACAAATTAGCTTAATATTTCACATAATATCCTGCAAAAGGGGACTTGATGATAGGGCAGAAAACAGGAAAGTTGTGCAAACTATTTGTAAATTAGAGACAAAAATTAAAAATCTTCAGGTCAATGTAAAAATGTGTAGCAAAGTAGATACCTTGGAACTGAAATATAACAACTTACAAGACAGAAATTATTCCATGTACACTGCCCTATGGCCAAATAGAATCGATTAAGTAGGACAGTATCAGGCTAGCAGAAACAAAAAGTTCCATGTCTGATGACCTGACTAATAAAACTCAAATGCTGGAAAAGCAGATTGGTAAATTTACTGAAACAGTCCATTTCGTGTTTGAGGATAATGAAGAGTAAGGAATAGAACACTTTTTCTGGAAGGCAACTTACATGCCATTTAAATAATATCTAAGTATGAGAGTATTACATGTTTATAATCATACAAATAATGAATCCAACAAATGAACATACTCAATGAGGTCCTCAGAAATATTTCAGACCCAGGAAATTCAATCATTCAGAGACATGACAGTCACAAAACCACAAGTCTTAGATAAGTTACAATCTGATACATCAGATTCAGCATTTCTAGCAACAAGCCATGACAGAGTTATACTACAGCTGTAAGATGCCTAGAAATCTTCATAATGTTATGCCATCTCCTATGGATTTCCAAGTATCCATAGGCCTGAAAAACCACCATCAAAGAGGAATTCTAATGGTTTCATTGCCAATTCTAATGGGAAACCATACAGATGAAACACCTCAAATGAATCAAGCAGGCCATTGTCTCTTATGGAATCCACTCCCTTTTTGTCGAAGAACTGTTAAACCCTTGGGCAAGCAGCAATAAGTTCACCCCCAAAAGATTCGAGTAACTTGCTTTCACCTGTGCTGACAAATTGTCTCAAATACAATGGAGAGCTTTAAGGAGGGATTAAGAGACGTCCCTCCAGCTTCAAGGCCTAAAGAAATTTATGAAGCGCCCTGAGATAAAATTCTTGGTGAGGGTGCTTATGCTGATATAAAGGCTTAAGCTGAATATGATGAAACATTTATGTCTATATGCTGCACAACAGTTGTGAATGTTTGAATAAAATTCATGAACCAGGAGAAAAAACTGAACCACGTACCAAAGTGATACAATTTCCCAGAGAAAGATTGTCCAGAGTAGTAGAAATACAGGTGACTGATTAAAATTCTAGGTGTCTTTTTATAGAATCTCTAGCTTATGAGATTGCAAAACTGCAATGTAAAATGGTACTTTGACCTTTAAAAGTCAGATCAGCACCATTGGATGAATGGGTCTTGTATACAGATAATATTGAATATAAAGATCAAGATACAGAAACTTCTGTAGGAGAAATAATTTCTAAAAATCTGAAGAGACACCATGATGCCATAACTGTGAATAGACAGAAACTTGAGTAGGAGTTTAAAAAAGCATTGAAAAACCAGATGCTTCAACAGTGGTAGAATAGGACATCTAAGTAGGAATTGTAGGCAAAGCATTCTTAGAAATAATACTCTTCCTAGTAATGAATTCTAACAGATGTTCTCAGTGTTCTGGATAATATAGGAAATGTGGTAAATGCCAACACTGAACCAATGAATGTAGTGCCACCACAAATAAGGTAACCCTTAGCAATTGGGAAACTCCTCAAGGGGCCTCTCGAGGGACGACATGTTGAAAGTGGTCCAGTTATTCCTACTCACTGTGGAGGACAGTCTTTTCAAGGACAACTAGAAGATCAATGTCATATTGTAAAGAATAATAGTGCTCTGTATGATAGATTATCTACTGAGGATGAACCAAACAAAACTGGAGGAAACAAAAATATATTTTGGCAGATATCTATAAATGATAAAAGACTAAAAATAAGAGTGCAGATAAATAACGGTATGCTGGTAGGCTTAGTGGACACAGAGTAAGATATTATTATTATACGTCTAAAATCTTGGCCTACAAAATGCTCCCTACAAGAAATAAATGCTCAGCTTTTCGGGATTGGAACCCAGTCTGAATTTAAAAAAAGAAGGAGATGAGTTTAATTCATAAGGCCGAAGGACAAAGAGGAAGCCTGAGACCATATGCTATAAATCAATGGGGACATCATTTATTGCAACAATGGAATATCCAGAACAACATCCCTCCTGTATCATATATGAATCATAAACAAGCTCTTGGTGGTAGCAAAAATATTTTAAGTCACTATAGTAAATGATCTCCAAACATTCAGACTGTAAAGAAACAGGATGCTAGTGGTACACCTAGAGAGGAAGCAAAAGCACTATCCTTAAACTGGATAACTGATGAAACTTTCAGTATAGGGCAATGGACTCTGACCTCAGAGAAGGTAGAGGCTTTAGAAAAGCTGGTTCAGGAAGAGCTAAATGCTTGATATATTGAAGAATCCACCGGTCTGTGGAATTCTCCTCTATTTGTTATTAAAAGAAGTCTGGTAAATGAAGAAAGCTTACTGATCTGAGAGCTATCACTGAAGTTATTCAACGATGTGCTCACTACAGCCTGGGAGGTAATTACCTTCTCTGATACCAAAAGGATGGCCAATTATAGTAATTGATGAAAAGATTGCTTCTTCACTATATCTTTACAAGAAAAAGATAGAGAAAAGAATTGGTTGGCTTCACAATTCCTACCTATATCAATTATCAAAAAGTTAAGAGATTTCAATGGAAAATTTTGCAACTGGGAAAGTTAAGTAGACCTACTGTGTGCCAGTATTTTGTGCAAAACCCTTTCGAAATAATTGACAAACAATATCCACATTGCATAATTTACCATTATATGGATGATATACCTGTGGCTGATTTGAAAGTGGGAACAATGGAAAGGAAAAGTTGTTTGAGCCAGTAAAGGAAATTATAGACTCACCCCAAAAATATACAGAAGAGATTCTATTACTTTCTTGGGATATTAAATGAATCTACAGGACATTAGACCACAAAAAGTACTGATAAGGAGAGATTATTGCCAGAAACTTAATGATCTTCAAATATACTAGCAGAGATTTCTCAACAACAGAAAATTATTGGAGTAGAGGGCATGATTTAAACCACCTAAAAACAGCCATAAAAGGAGACAAGGACTTAAAGAGTCCAAGATTATTACCAGCTGAGGCAGAAAATGAATAAGAATGGGTAGAAAAAAGAATATCAGAAGCACATGTATACCATTTGGATCCAAAACTGGATTGCTTCTGGTTATTTTACCATCTAGAGAATGCCACTAAAGAATTTTAATTCAGATGTAAGACATCATACTAGAGTGGGTATTTCTGCCACATAAACAGAATAAAAAACTGAAGACATATATATAAAAGATATCTTATTTGCTATTAAAAGATAAGTTAAGTCTTTGTCAACTACCTGGAAGGGACCAAGCAGAGATTATTGTACCTTAAAAATGAGGAAATTTCCTCCTTATGGAAGGATAATGAATATTGGCAAAGGGCTTGCAGTGACCGTGTGTTAACAATTAGTAACAATTATCCCAAAACAGAATCAAATTCATAAAGACAACAGGTTGTATCTTTCCACGTATTGTAAGAAAAATGCCAATTTCTGGATTTTTTATATTCTACACTGTTTCAAAAATTGAGGTAAGGCAGGTTATACATTAGGAAATATAAATAGAGTAGTTCAAAGTCCTTACAGCTCTGTTCAAAAGGCAGAGTTGCAGTTCATTCTCATTGTATGTAAGGATTTTACAGAGCCTCTCATTGTAGTTACTGACATTCAATATGCAGAGGGAGTCGTCTTACACACTCAGACCACTGGATTTATTCCTGACAATATGGAATTAACTTCATTGTATAAACAATTGTAAGAAACTCTCAGAAGTAGAACTCATCATATATATATCACACATCAGATCCCTTATGGGTCTACCATATTCTCTAGCACAAGAGAATGATGATATTGATTGTTTATTAACAGGAAGTGTGATGGAAGCTCCTGATTTCACAAGAAACACCATGTTAATAGCAAAGGCTTCATGAAAGACATTCTATCACTTGGCAACCAGCGAAGGAAATAGTAAGAAACTACCCCACCTCTTCATTCCATAATCAAACTCTATTACCAGCAGGAAATATTCCCAAAATATTCGCAGAAATAAAATTAGGCAAATTAATGTGTTTCCCTTTCCAGAATTTAGAAGTTTAAAATAGAGACATTTTCAGGTTTCCAATGGGCTACTGCTCTTAGCTCTGAAAATGCTTATTCTGTTATCACACACCTCTTAGATGTGATGGTTGTTATGGGTATACGTGCACAAATAAACCTGACAATGTGCCAGGTGGTGGTGGCACACGCCTTTAATCCCAGCACTAGGGAGGCAGAGGCAGGCGGTGGACCTCTGTGAGTTCAAGGCCGGGCAGGACTGCCATCCTCCAAAACAATACAGAGAAAACCTTTCTCATAAAACCAAAAAAAAAAAAAAGAATCGATTCACTATCAATGGAGACAATTCAAAGAACACTCTGTACATGCAAATGATCGGTGTCAAGTGTGAGGACACAGCCACTTATTAATGTGTAAGTTCTGAATTGAGTAGATCTCAGAATGAACCTAGACATAATCCTTCGTATGAGGTCTCACAGGGCCACCATGGGGAACACAGTACACACCAAACACATATCCACCCCAGGAGATTATAAAGACTTAACTGGGCACTATTTGTAGGCTTTCTGCAATTTGTGTTGTTGAATTCTAACTTTAAACCACGGTGATATGATACGATACAGGGGGATATTCCAATTTTATCACATCTGTTGAGGTTTGCCTTGTTGCCTAGTGTAGGGTCAATTTTCAAGAAGGTTATTAGTATGGCTGAAAAGAAGTTATATTATTTTGTTTTTGGATGGAATGTTCTATAGCTTTCTCTTGGAATCAAATGGGTTAATAACTTCTCTTAGTTTCATTTCTTTGATAATTTTCTGTCTTGCAGTCCTATCCAATGGTGAGAGTGGGGTCTTGAAGTTTACCACTATAAATGTGTGGGGGTTTATGTGTCATTTGAATTTAATAATGTTTCTTTTATGAATGGTGGTGCTTCTGTATTTGAGACAAAGATATAAAGAATTGAGACTTCATCTTGATGGATTTTTACTGAGATGAATGCGAAATTCTTTTTGTCATCTCTTTTGAATAAGTTTAGTATGAATTCTAATTTGTTAGATATTAAGATAACTACTCCAGCTTGTTTTAAATCCACTTGATTGGAAAATATTTTCCTAAACATTTACTCTGAGGTAATGTCTGTCTGTGGATATAAGTTGTGATTCTTGTATGCAGCAGAAGAAGAGATTCTGTCTTCATATCCATTCTGCTTCCTTTGGTGCTCATAATATTCTTTTTTTATTCTGTATGTTTTTGTTTTAATTATTACATGACAAGCAATGTTTTTGTTGGTGCTCTGTAAGTTCCATTTACTTTCTTATGCAAGCTCCACTTTAGGTTGGGAAGGTTTCCTTCTATGATTTTGTTGAATATGTTTTCTGCACCTTTGACCTGGGATTCTTCACCTTTTTCTATACCAATTACTTTTAGGTTTGGTTGAGTCGCAAAAGCATCCCACATCAGCCACTATCCCAGTCCTGAACCAGCAACCACCAGTGATGTGCCTTCTCTTGCCCACCTTCCCCTGTTGGAGTCCCATACCATGCAGCCCCCAGAAACATCCAAACTCTGAATACCCCATGAATAGCTGGAGGCAGACCAAAGCATCCAGCATCTGTCAACATTCAGGTCTTTGACTTGCACCCACCAGGAGAGGTCGGTGCAGGGCCTTCTTCTGTCCACATTTCCCTGTTGGAGACCCCTGACACGCAGCCCCCATATTAATCCAACCACTGAAACCCCCATGGAGCCCTGGAGGCAGACCAAAGCATCCAGAAACTGTCACCATTCCAGTTGTGGTTCCCCGACCTAAAGCAACTCAGAGGTATCAGGAAAAGAAAGACCAGATGTCCAGCTCTATGTACTAAGAAGTGTCTTTATTTTGCAAGTTTTAAGAGGTCTCTCTCTGGTAGGATGGAGCAGTCTTATATATAGTCTTACAACACAGTAGAAAAACACCAGGTGGAAGAGAACATATTTGCCTTATGCTAGATGTCAGTGGGGCAATATGGGGTAAGTAAGCCAGGACTAGAAAACAGGATGCACCTGTGGCTATGAGCTGACAAAAAAACTCAAAGACCCTGTGGGGGTTAGGCACCAACACCAGTGTTGGAACTGCAACCACCAGGAGAGGACAGTGCAGAGTGTTTTCTTGCCCTCCTCTCCCTGTTGGAGTCCCCTGACTCATGCTTCCAAAATCTGGTCTGCAACCAAATCCCGTAGAAAGATTGAGTCACCAGCCTCTGCTGCTATTAGAGACTTGGACCCACCTGCACCCACTGGAAGAGAGCCTTGACCCATACCCAAAAGAAGAGGAGGAGAACCCACCTGTACCAATTGGAAGAGAGGATGGGAAGATGACAATATGACAATATAAGAACGCATTCTGCAGCCTAACGGTGGTGCCTCACACCTTTAATCTCAGAACACAGGAGGCAGAGGCACCAAATCTCTGTGAGTTAGAGGCCAGCGTCACCTAAAAACCTACAAAGAGAAACACATTCTCAAAAACACAAAAAAGGAACACATTCAACAACAGAAATACTAATAAGATGCTGACAGAATCTAGGAATTCTGCACCAGCAAGATCTGAACATCCAATCTCAGTAAAGCAGAAGAGAAAGAACTTAAAAACAACTTAATGAAGATGAAAGAAGCAATCAAAGAGAAAAATGAGAAAATACCTTGAAAAAATGGAAGAAATAAAACAAAAAACAATTTGAAAATTGGAGGAAAAGACAAACAAAAAGAGCAAGAAATCAATAAATCTCTTAAAGAAAGCAGGGGAAGCCATGCAAGGCCAAGCCTCTTACATGCATTAATTCTGAGTATGGCATCCCACAATAGGCAATGGGTTCCTAAATCTATCTCAAGTTCCAAATTTGTATCACGGTATTATTGCCAGTGGCCTCCCAACTGTCTCCTACATACAGACTGCTTAGTTCAGTACCTTGAAGTCTCCACATCTGTCAGACTAGAGTTCTTGAGTTTCAATGAGCTTGGTTTAGTAGTTTCTGTAGATTTTTCCATCATGATCTTAATCTCCCTTGCTCCTGTATTCCCTCGTCCTATATGACTGGACTTCCAAGGCTTTGTGTAGTATGTGAATTGTGGATTTCTGTGATTGGTTTCATCAAGTACTAGATGAAGGGTCTATGATGATAGTTGGGTATTTGCCAGTCTGATTACAGAGATAGGCCAGGTTCTGCTTCCTCTCCAGTATTACTATGAGTCTCAAATGGGGTCATCCTTGTGGATTCTTAGGAATTACCCTTGTACAAGTTTTCTCCCTATCCCATAGTGACTCTCTCTTTTAAGTTTGCTGTTTTACTGATATCGCTCTGCACCACTCCCTCCCTCATCCATCCATTCCCCGATGTTCTCACCAGCCTTCCCCTTGCACTTAACAGCATTGTCCCCCAATTTACATAGGAGATCTGATCTAATTTCCATTACCTGGGTATTCCATGCATCCCTCTTAGGGTTGTCATTTTGCCTTGTGTCTCTGAAACTGTGGATTATAGTCTGATTTCCTTTGTTTTCCATATAATAAAGACTTATATGTGAATAATTACAAGGTTTATCTCTCTGACACTGGCTTATGTCACTGAGGATGGTTTTCACTAGTTTCACCCATTTACCTAAAAATTTCATGTGTTCATCATTTTTTACAGCTGTGTAGTAGTCCATTGTGTAAATGTCTGCCATTTTGCTCATGCAGCCTTCAAGCGAGGGGCATCTTGGTAGTTTCCAGGTCCTGGCAATTATGCATATTGCAGCTATGAACATTGTTGATCAAGTAGTCTTGTGGTATGATCAAGTAACCTTTGGGTATATGCCCAAGAGTGGAAACACTGTGCCTTGATTTAGATTGATTCACAGTTATCTTGTATCCTGATAAGGTAATGATTTTCAAAATGACTGAACAAGTTTTCACTCCCACAATCAGTGGGGTAGTGCTTCCTGAATCCACATAATCTTTAAAATATCCTGTCCTCACGATTTTTTAAATCTTTGACATTATGACCTCTGTAAGATGGTATCACAGTCATTTTGAATTACAATTCCATGGTTATTAAAGATAGTGAGCACTTCCATATATGTATTTGGGCTACATGAGATTATTCTGGCAAGAATTCTTTGTTTACATCTGTATCCCAATCTTTAATTGAGTTATGAAGTATTTTGATATCTAATATCTTATGTTTTCTGTATTTAGAACATAAGTCCTCTGTCATATGTAGGGATGGTGAAGGTCTTTTACCATTCTTTAGGGTGTCATTTTGAGTTATTTATGGTGTCCTTTGCCTTACAGAGATTTTGAGTTTCAGGAGGTGCCATCTAGTCATTGTTGCTTTCAGTGTCTGAGTGTTACTTGGGTTATAGTCAAGAAGAGGTCTCCTGTGCCAATGGGCTGCATACATACTGTGGTATATCCATTGCATGATATATCACAATATTTTCTGGCATCCAAAGTTACAGTATGCATGTGACATTTGCACACACACACACACACACACAACACACACATACACACTCACACACACACATGATAAATACCAAATACCAAGTTCTCCTGAACAGAAATGTATGGGTATATGATTTGGAAAGGTAAAAAGGAGCATTTTTTGTGATAGATATTTTCAGTAGAATAGCGGATTGTCAATGTAGTTTTGATTTGTGATTCATGAAACCTTTGGATCTTTAAAACTGTTACAATCTCATGTATGTCAGTATAATTAAAACATTAAAATTTGACACATAATTTTAAAATTCATGTATTGCCAACTATTAAAAGACTTAGAAAATATGTATTTAAACTGATGTATTACAAGTTGACAAAATTGTCCTCTATATTATGGTCCTGGATAGATGAACAAAACATAGAAATTTTCTCATTCTAGTTCTAGGAAATACAATGCTTTCTTTTGTCCTACATCGTCACCAGTCATGCAGGTGAAACAAATGCATATGTGTAGACAGACTATAATTACAATCTACCACAATATCTCTGTTCTTTCACTTCATTTTATGGTTCAGAGGGCAGTATTCTATCATTTCCTGTAGATAAAGGAACTGTTTTACAACAGACTTATTCAAAGCAAGTGCAGTGCCTTCATAAACTACTTATTATGATATCATTGAAACTTTGATTTATTTTTTAGTGTTATGGGAGGTTGATCCCACTATCTAAAGAATGCAAGACATGTGCTTTACCACCTAGTTGCCTCTCCAGCAACCATTATTGAATCTTGCTCTCTTCATTCATATTTATACATTTGAAGAGTTCATTCAGGCTAAATAACAATTAAGATACCATTGTGATATAGTACAATGCATTCCTGGAGGAAGAACAAAAGACGCTCACTTTGATGAATAGATGGGCCATGTGATACTTTTACTTTAAAAGATTAGAATAATTCTGCGTATTGATTTCTTTTTTGTCTTTGATGATTTTGATATTCAAAGTCCACTCACTTCTATGCCTCTAATATTCTTTCTTATGTTAAGAATATTTTCAAATATATGCTAATCTACACTCACAATTATACAGTATTTAGAGACTGTCCAAATTATACCTTCAATAATTGATCTACCAACGATGAGTTAATCAAGAAAAGAATATGATCAAGAGAAGAATATGAACAGCTTTCTCATTCATACAGACAAAATAAATTATGAAACAGTTTTTTCAGATAAGCATCATTTCTAAAGATTTTTAAAATTTATTTTACATTTTTCTTCATTTATTTTTCATTTTTAAAATTAAAATCTGACCAGGTAATTTTTGTGCCCCCATTTTGATAGATTAAATAGCTGCAATAGTCCTCCTTCACTTTAGCTCTCTCTCTTTTTCTCTCTCAAACTCATGAAAAATCAATTGTTCTATAGTTAGATTTTGACTTACATATTATGTATGAGAAAGGGTCAGTAGAAAAACGAATATGCCACAATAAAAATAAAGCTAGATCTTTTGATACTGCACACACCAGATTTTTTATTAATTGTTGAACATTTTAAACAGGCATTGCAATGATCAACTCTGCCCTGCATTTATATTTATTATTATGTATGGGTGCTTACCTGCATACATATATGTGTACAACATACAAACCTTTTGTGTATGTACTTCAAATCTTCTATAACATGAGACACATTCACTTATGAGCAATCATATGCGTAATGGAAAGCAAACCTAGGTCCTATGCAAAACCACACCTTCTTCTTCAATGCTAAGACATTTCTCTCCTGCCAACCTAACAGATTAAAAGCCTGGGAAGCAAAATAGAATTTAATAAAATTTTATAATAAAGTTTATGATGCATAACTTTCTCATGATGTGAATTCATATTGGTATGCAATGTTTATGGACAGGACTCAGCCTAATTGTAGGGCAGGATCACACTCCCTTACTATCATTCACTTTAATGAGCCCACCACTTTAACACTTAAGAAAAGAAGTAAGCCTCCAACTGTTAAACATTAAAAGAAACCCAAATCTATAAATGCACCTAATACCAGTGCCTGTTATTCTGGAGTACCTAGAATTACATCCCAGTAACCAAACAGCAGCTAGTAATTTTCAAACTGCCAGTTCTTCTGGATAAAACAGTGTTTTGGTCTCTTTGGTGACTGCATGCATATTAGAAAATACCCTTATGCTGGAAATGAAAATAAAATCTTAATTTAAATGTGAAATCTCACCATAATAACTTTGAATCAGGAATATTTATGGTACAAAATAAGTCTTTGCTAGTTCCTACTAAACACAGCTGCATTAAGTCTCATGTTGTTCTTTAATAGAAATGTGACAGATGCAGATAATTTTGATGGTTAGTGTCATGTGAAATTCATACATACCACTAGACATCAATATAAAAGGCTGTCCTACCCTTATCATTTCCATATCTGTGCCTCTTATGAGACACAAAAATTTGAAGGTTCTTAGGTCAAATGCATGAACATATATCCAAAATATACACACATGTGTGTGTGTGTATGTGTGTGTGTGTGTGTATTTGTGTGCAATTACATGCACACATGAGTCCCGGTAACCTTGAAGCCTACAAGGGGCCATCTGATTCTTTAGATAATTTGCTCCAGGAAGTACTGAAGAGAATGTTGATGATGCATATTTTTTAATGTCCTCCGCACCAACAACACATGCTGTTAACTACTGAGGCACCTATCCAGCTTCTACAAAAGATTTTCTATCTGTTCATCAAAATGTCACTCTCTTTCATGTTCTATTTTCTAACTCCTTGGATGCTTCGGGATCTTCTTCACTTCCCCCCACAAGATGGAATGCTGTTTTAAATATATTTGCAAACCAACCAAGCTGCCTCAAACATAACTTTTATTTTTTCCCTTAGCACTCTACTGCTTTCGAAGTCATTCATTCATTCATGGCATTTATTTTGTACAGTTTTATATTTTAAAGCAGAAAATAAAATTTTTACTCTGCACTATTTTTAGATCTTATGAAATCAGTAACTAAGTGAAAGACTATAGGAAATAATGTAGACAGCAATAGTACATATGATTCTGGAGGGCTGCATCATTAAAAGAAACAGTGAGAGTCATTTTAAAAGAGATAGATCATGCATTGCAATTGAATATTTGGTGAATATGAGTGAACAATAAAATTCTGAGTTAGAATTCATGAAATATCAGTTCTGGAAGGTGATAGTACCCTGACACTTTGAAGAGATTTTTCTTGCTGGTCTTACCAAAATTATGTAGCACTTGGGAACAAAGATGCATCCCAGCATCCCAGCACTGGAAGCCAAGATGGAGAAAATTTCCACAGCTACTATGACCTTACCCTTGGTGCTATGGTACACAGGGAGGAATGTGATCCAGACACAGCAGAACAACAGCATGCTAAAAGTCAGGTATTTGGCTTCATTGAATGTGTTAGGCAGATTCCTGGACAAGAAAGCCATGGTGAAGCTCGCCTGAGCCAGGCTGGCCAGGTATCCCAGGACACAGTAGAAGGCAGTGAATGAACCCTTGATGCACACAATGATGATGTGACCATGCTCAGAGTGTGTATCAATATTAACAGAGGGAGGAGAAGCTCCCAACCAGACTGTACAGATAATAACTTGGATGAAAGTACAGATGACAATGATGTAGTTAGGTCCTCCTGAAACCAAGAAGCATCTCATTCTTCTTCCAGGGGCTGTGACTTTGAAAGCCAGAAGAACAGTCACTGTTTTGGCCAGCACAGTGGAAACAGCCACAGTGAATACAACTCCAAATGTGATTTGCTGCAAGATGCATGTAGCTGAGTTTGGATGGCCAATGAAGAGTAGGGGGCAGAGAAAACAAAATAAGAGTGAGATGAGCAAGATGTAACTGAGCTTCTGGTTATTGGCCTTCACAATGGGAGTGTCATGGTTCTTGACAAAGACTCCGAGAACCAGAGCTGTGAATGCCGAGAAGCACAAGGCTATTAAGGCAAGAGTTATCCCTAAAGGGTCTTCATAACTCAGAAATATCATTTCTTTTTGAAGACACTGGTTCTGCTCTATGTTGGCAAACTGGTCATCAGGGCATTTCACACAGTGATCTACATCTGAGGAGGAGAGTAATGTATCATTAGTTCATGTTCAGCATTTTTATTGACACAGTGCATTTCAGCTATATGTACAGAGGAACCATTGAAATGTCTGCATTTTGTTTTTGAGGATGTCATAGAAGTATCTTTCTGCCTAGAAATGCTTCCATTTCATTATGCTAATTATCTATATAAGGAACAAAAGCAAATAATTTTTGTCTGTTTAGAGCTATTAATGAAATAATGTGATCTGGTATCAAGAAGCACAGATTTTTTTGCTACATTCTGGGGGCTATGAAAAAGTTACCTATATCGGTAAAGTTACAAATGCTAATTTCATTAACCCAGTTTTTCTGACTGTTTTTAAAATCCCAGATCCCATGGATTCAGTGCCTCCTGATTTCTTGTCTTTGTCATTTCTATGAATGCTGTCCCCATGAGATATGAAGACTTTGTTTCCTACTGGCACCAAACCGTTGTTATATTTTCTGTTTCAAATTTTCTGGCCAAAACACATTTAAGTAAAAGCACCTTTAAATGAAATCAGCAGTTTGTATAATTGTGTTTATATTCATTTGTAAATATTCATATATAGGATCAAAAGATCTGTTGAATTTGAAAGTTAATGCGATTATATAGAGTAAGTAGGAGGGTGAGAGTGAGTGATGAATAGTGTTTGGGAACTGCATAAAAAAAAGAAATATCGTAAACACAGCCTTAATTTATTAGTGTTCTAGCAATAACAACAGCAAACTATTTAGTCTTGTCCAGAAGACACTGTAGCCTATCTGTGAAAGTAGAATCCTCTGTATATACTTGGCTTTAGAATGCCCGTACATAGTGATTATGCTCCATTTTGAAATACACAATACCCTTCTTCTTCCCTAATTTCCATCTCTATGAGACCCATAATCTGTGGATGTACTCAGTAGTGAACTTGATACTGACAAGCAACATTAGACAAATAACACAAGAGCCTTTAAGGCAGAGTGCTAACATAGAATGTTGTGTTGATTAATAGTACCCTATTTATGTTGTGATAACCATTATAGCAAGTGTATAAAACCTTATAGCAGTTGCTCTTAATCACCTTAAAATTGCAGACAGTAATAGAGGGCTTTGAATATTTTAAGGGTGTTATCGAAAACAATGGTTTTTGCACTTTATTCTGTTAATTTGTTTAAGGGCATGGGAATTTCGTTTGACTGTACGAGAATGTATTGCTCTCGCAGAAGACCTGAATTCAGTTCTCACTATAAAATTCAGGTGTCTCGCAAATTTGTGAAATTAACTGTATAGGCATTGGATGGCTCTCACCAGCACTCTCCTTTAGATGCACATATCCACCAACCTTAAATAATATACATAATCAAAGTAATAATAAAGATAGTTTGATAATTTTTCTTAAATATTCATTAATCTTATGTAGTTTTACACTAAAACAGTTAATGATACTTTGTTAATTTACTTTGAAATGTGTTTTATGTGATGCTGCATGGGATGCCTTCTATGACATGGGTCCTAAAGGTGAGCTCAGGCTATTTGTATTAGTAGGAAATGATTTAACTGCAGTTTCATCTCACTGTATATAAATATACATTATGAACTTTCATTTCATTATGTGGGATGACAGGCAAAAGCAGTAAAAAAAAGCATCAGTCTACCATTTTGTTTATAACATCCTGAATAAATAACCTTTTGACTAATATGTGGTTTATAGTTGATAGCATTGTTTGAATAATTGTGGCTAATTTTGTGGCATAATTACTGGGCTATGTTCATAAAAATATTGAACATAGTTTTAATATTATGTATCAATACATTTCCCCACTGTCCTAATTTTTCATTCAAGTTGAATCTTTGATAAGAGTTCTCTGGATATTACATGGAGTTTTCTGCCTCTTCTCAGCTGCTCCTGAAAATTGAACTTTAATAATTTTCTCTTAACATGACAGAGGATTTGTATATGATTACCAGCAGGCACATTACATAGTAAAGAGGACTCATTGCCCTAAACTGTTCTCTGTGAGCAGCTGCGCACATCGGGTATGCATAAAGTTATATAGGCACACACATATGCAAAAATACTAAATCATTTGGAAAAAATTAAGACACAAATGTAATTCAAGACCAAATGTAATTTTAAAGAGATTAATCACTGGAAATACCTTGTGTGAAATACTCTCAGATTGCTCATTGATTATCAAAACTGTCTCTTTGAGAAAATGCCACCTACTATGAATGTACAATGAGCCAAGATGAGGGTCAAGGCATCAGGATTTTTATACTGAGACATAGTTAATGATCATATTCTTATAAAGTTTAACTTAGGCAAATACATTGTGTTTCTGCAATTTAGTTTAAGACCCCTTTAGCATCCACTGTGCAGAGTGGGAGGAATGATCAAAGTGAAATGTTTATTACTTCCTCAATACTCACTTGTCTCATTAGAGATTTCATTTTCTGGGCAGGGCTTGCATTTAAAACAGCAGACAGCCATTCCTTCCTGCTGGAATTTTATGAAGCCAGGACCACAATCAGCACTGCACACAGAGGGTGGTGGTATCTGAGGAAAGTTAGACACATGGTGATACCAAAAGTTTTGCCTAATCCTTTCATACCTATATTACATAGCATGTTTAGGTATTGGTAAGGTAATTTCATACAAACTAACTGTGTGATCACATTACAAAATCAAGGTTTCTAAAAGGCATAAAGGAGATAAATAAAAATTCTGGTATACAGACTAGTCTATAACCCTATCTGTGAAGCATTTTATTAAGTGGTAATGGGTAGTGTTGTCCCTAAACAGGGCATTATGATAAATGCATGGAATGCAAGCCAATTAGCAGTGTTCTTTCAGGGACTATGCTTTAGCTACCATCTCCAGATTCCTGCCTGGTATTACTTTGACTGTAAACAATGAGCCAAATCTCCCATTCCCCCTGAATTTACTCATGGAAAGTGTTTAGTCACAAAAACTGAAAAGCAAAGTAGGATGAGTGAGCATCTGAAACAAGGGAAATATCTCCTAAAATCTCAGACAACACACATTAACTCCAATGAAAGAGTACGGCAAAGAATGATATACAGAGTGGGAAGAGCAAAGTACTCAATAGGCATGACCCAGTGTATTTTGTTATGAGGAAGTGCTGACTTGATGTGTAGTGATCTGGAAGGTAAAGTTTTTCCCAATGTGAAACATCCAATGAAAACTACGAATGCATGTGTAACCTGAATAAAAGTAACACTGTTTAAAGTTAAAGATTTCTTAATTTGAAAATGTATACACTATCTTGCTTTTTTTCATAATTTTTTATTTAACGTTTTATTTTATGTATTTTATATCATTTTTATTTTAATTTTAAATAGCTTGTTTTACATGTCAATCCCAGTTCCCTCTCCCTCCCCTCCTCCTGCATTCCCCTTCACCCCCCCCCAGCGTCCCACCCTATTGCCAATTCCTTCCACATAGGGGATATCTAGAGTCTGTCATTTCACTCCGGGTAGGGTCCAGGCATTCCCCTAAGAGTCCAGGCTGAGAGAGCATCCCTCTTTGTGCTATGGGCACACAATGACTGTTTGTATTCCAGGGATAGACACTGATCCACTGCTCAAGGCCCCATAGGTTGCCCAGGCCTTCTCACTGACACTCACATTTGGGAGGGTTCAGATCAGTCCCATGTTAGCCTCCCCGCTGTCAGTCTGGGGTCCAAGAGCTCTCCCCTGTTCAGATCAGCTGTCTCTGCTGGTTTTGCCAGCCCATTCTTTGCCAATTTGCTCATCACTCCTCTCTTTCTGCCACTTGGTTCCTTGGGTTCAGTTCAGTGTTTAACTCTGTGTTTGCCTCTGCTTCCATCAGCCACTGGATGAAGGCTCCCAGATGGTTATAGACATCAAGTTCACTATCAGGAAAGGGCATTAGAGGTGGTCTCTCCACTATTACATAGCTTGCCAATTGGTGTTATCCCTTTAGATCACTAGAGTGCCTGATCCATCTCCTAACCTATGATTCCCTCTTCCCCCTATTCTACCCCCACCCACTCAACTTCCTATTCCCCCATGACTTACTCTGTCTTTCTCTTCTCCCCCTCTCTTCTTCCCAGCTCCCACTCCCTCTTACCCCTCACCGTGTTCCCCATCCATTCAGAGGATCTTGTCTCAATCCTCTTCTCTTGGGTACTATGCATATATGCATATCTTTTAGGTTCTTTCCTGTTTCCTAGACTCTCTAGAAACCATATATGAGTGAGTACATACCATGTTTTTCTTTTTGCTACCGGTTTACCTCACTCAGGATGGCTTCCTACAGTGCCATCCATTTACCTGTGAATTTTAAGATTCCATTGTTTTTTTTCTACTGAGTAATACTCCATTATGTAAATGTACCACATTTTCTCCACCCACTCTTCAGTTTAGGGGCATCTAGGTTGCTTCCAGGTTCTGGCTATTACAAATAATGCTGCTATGAACATAGTGGAGCAGATGCCCTTGTTGTATGAATTTGCCTCATTTGGGTATGTGCCCAAGAGTGCAATTACTGGGTCTTGAGGTAGATTAATTCCCATTTTCCTGAGGAATCTCCACACTGATTTCCAAAGAGGCTATACGAGTTGGCACTCCAACCAGCAGTGGAGTAGAGTTCCCCTCTCTCCGCATCCTCTCCAGCATAAATTGTCTTCAGTGTTTTTGATTTTAGCCCTTCTGACAGGAGTAAGATGGTATCTCAGAGTTGTTTTGATTTGCATTTTCCTGATAACTAAGGATGTTGAGCACTTTCTTAAGTGTCTCTTGGCCATTTTAGCCTCCTCTACTGACAATTCTCTATTTAGCTCTGTACCCCACCTTTTAATTGGATCCTTTGGTGTTTTGGAGACTTGTTTCTTGAGTTCTTTGTAAATTTTGGAGATTAGCCCTCTGTCAGATGTGGGGTTAGTGAATATCTTTTCCCATTCTGTGGACTGCCTTTTTGTCTTGTTGACTGTGTCCTTTGCCTTACAGAAGCTTTTTAGTTTCAGAAGGTCCCATTTGTTAATTGTCGAACTCAGAGTTTGTGCCACTGGTATTATGTTTAGGAAGTGGTGGTACACTATCTTTCTTTAACAAGAACCTGATGATGGACATCTATATGTTGCTCTAGAGGGGTCCTGATTCTTGCTTGTTCACTTTGCATCTTTGGTTTTGTGTTAAATTGTGGGTCAAACGAAAGCATCTCCTAATCACAGAATCATCTCATGATCACAAGAATGGAGAATTCCAATTCTTCTTTTCTGTTGTTGTTTTTGTTGAAGCAAAGTCTCAGTGGGTAGTTATCGATTTCATAAACTTTCTTTACCATAATGTATTTAATTCCTTGCTTTTTGTATGTATCTTCATTTATTGTTTAATTTGATAATATTTTATGGGCTAGTTTGAATTAGAGTGAAGACAATGAATGCTATTATCCATATTCTGCCAGTTTCACTTAAGTAAGAGGTTACTTAAGGATTTCTGTATGGCTAGAACTCCTCAAGTAGTTCAGGTTTACTACAAAGAGTACCAGATTCTTTGTTCAAAGAGTTTGAATTAAAGATATGCACCACAAACACACCTGACTCCATATGACTTTAATGGATATTACTTGAGTTACCTCCCCATGTAGTACAATGCTGTCAATATGTTTGTCATGGAAAATATTAATACATCAAGATGTGCTCGTTGTATTCTGTCAGGGTTTGTTTCTTTTTTATTTTTAAATTTAAATTTAAATTAGAAACAATGTTGCTTCACATGTCAATTCCAGATCCCTCTCCCTTTCCTTCCCCTCCTCCCACACTCTTCCACCAACCCCTCCAATATACCACCATTTTCCCAGGGAGGGTGAGGCCCACCATGGGGATGTCCATGGTCTGTCATTTCATCCAGGGGAGGGCCTAGATCCTACACCTAGAGTCCAGGGTGAGGGTACATCTCTCATTGTTGGATGGTATTTCAAATTCCATTTGTATACCCGGGATAAATACTGATCTGTTACCCAAGGTTCAATAGATTACCTAGGCTTCCTCACTGACAATCATATTCAGGGGGTCTTGATCAGTCCCATGCTGGGTCTGGGATTCAAGAGCTAACACTTGTCAGGTCAGCTGTTTCTGGGGCGTGAAATCAGCCTAGTCTTAAACCCTTTGGTCATCAGTCCTCCCTCTGTCATTGGATTCCTTGAGTTCAGCTGTGGGAGTCTACCTCTTCTTCCATCAGCCACTGAATGAAGGTCCTGTTTCCCAGACTCTCTGGCCATGGGATTGTAGGCTGGCACTCCCCAGATCTATGTCTAAAATCCATATATGAGAGAGTACATGCCATGTTTCCCTTTTTGTGACTGGGTTACCTCACTCAGGATGGTTTCTTCCAGTGCCATCCATTTTCCTGCAAATTTCAGGATTCTGTTGGTTTTTTTTTTCTGAATAGTACTCCATTGTGAAAATGTACCATATTTTCTTTAAGGATTTTGAGCACTTTTTCAAGTGCCCCTCAGCCATTTTAGACTCCTCTGTTAAAAATTCTCTATTTAGTTCTGTAGCCCACTTTTTAATTGAGGGAATTTCAACTGAGATTTTTACTTGATTTTTTTGCTTTACCTTTGTATGATTTAGTTTGAATTTTTTTTATTTTGTTCCTTTACAGAAATTCTTTGTCACATGATCATTGTCTAATTGTGTGCAAGTTATCAGGATTTCATTGCTTTTCAATAAGTTATTTGTGTCCTCTTGAAGTTTTTCGGAAGACTCTTATAATAGTTTTTTGATTTCCTTGTTCAGTATATCATGGAACATACTCTACTTTGTTTATTAATGTAAGATTTAGAGTCATGATGCTTTGATATCTTCCTGTATATTTCTTTGTTGAATTTCTTCTTTTTAATTTGCATTTCTGAAAGCAGAACATAGGTTTAATTGTCTTTAATCCCCAGTATTCTTCTGGTGTATGCTTTTTTCCATGCTCAAGTGAGGAGTGGGTAGAATGGACATGCACTTTTACTGATGCACTCTGGGTGAATATGCAGATCAGGAGCTACACATTCAGCTTATATGTTCTTCTCCCTGAGTATGACCCTGCTCACACTTGGGGAAAGTAAAAAAAAACTCTAACTTTCCTACTATCTAGGAAATCTGAGATATCACGTAAGGTTATTTTTGAAGAATTTGCTGAAATCACAGTCTTTCAATACTATTTTATACTCGGCAGTTTGCATTGCATACCTTAACACCACACACATCATCCCGATAAAATACCCATGACAGATAAAAGGATATTTCATTTACAAATTTCCTCAAAACTGGTTTTTTTTTACTAGAAATGCTCCAAATAAAGAGAAGAAAATTAGACACTCCATTATTAGTTTGAATGAACTATAAAATAATTAATGGGAGCAAGAAAAATATCTCTAGTGATAAAATACTTTTATAGTATACTATTCAGAGCTGGAATTATAACTCAGCATTACATAATAATTCCTGCTCAAGAATAGGACTCAGGTTTGATTTCTAATAGCCACTGTGTGGTATTAACCTTTTTCCATTTCTTAAGAATAAGTCTTCTGTTATCCATATGAGCCACATTCACAGCATATGCAAGCGTACATGAGGACAAAACACCCATACAAACACAGAAAAAGAAATAAAAAAACAAGGTAATAATTCATAGACTATATAATATGCATCCTAAAAATGTTAATTTATGGTTAGAGGTGCTGACAATTTGGGAATTCTTTGTCAAATATTTAAAAATTAAATAATATAATGCAGGTTTTTTTATTTTGATTTTACTCCATCCATATCGCAGCCTAACTTTTCAACATCTGTGCCCAAGATTCAGCTCAAAGGAAGAAATTACTGTGTGGTAATCAGTATGTTACCAAGACAATATTGCGCACTTTATTGGAAATTATACTAAATCATTTTGACAGCTGGTTTATACTCATATTTATAACCATAATCAGTTTTGGATATGATAAAATGCACTATATTCATGCTGAAAATCCTCAAAAGATTAATAAAGCGTCAAACAAAAAAGAAGAAGGACACTTCATATTCATCAAAGGAAAAATACATCAAGATGAAGTCTCAATTTTAAACATCTACGCCCCAAATACAAAGGCACCTACATTCATGAAAGAAACATTACTAAAGCTCAAAATGCACATAAAATCTCACACACTAATAGTAGGAGACTTCAACACTCCACTCTCACCGCTAGACAGGACCTCCAGACAGAAACTTAACAAAGAAACAAAAGAACTAATAGAAGTTATGACCCAACTGGGTTTAACAGACATCTATAGAACATTCCACCCAAATACAAAGGGATATACCTTCTTCTCGGCACAACATGGAACCTTCTCTAAAATTGACCACATAATAGGAAACATAGCAAATCTCCACAGATATAAAAAAATTGGAATTACCCCCCTGCATCTTAACAGACCACCATGCATTAACATTAGAATTCAACAATAACACAAAGACAGAGGGTGAGCATGCTAATTAACAAAATCAGGGATGAAAAAGGGGACATAACAACAGACTCTGAGGAAATCCAGAGAATCATCAGGGCATACTTTGAAAATCTGTACTCCACAAAATTTGAAAATTTAAAGGAAATGGACAATTTCCTGGATAGATATCACTTGCCAAAACTAAATCAAGAACAGATAAACAATCTAAACAGACCTATAACCACTAATGAAATAGAAGCAGTCATCAAAAGTCTCCCAAATGAAAAAAGCCGAGGCCCAGATGGCTTCAGTGCAGCATTCTACCAGAAATTCAAAGAAGAGCTAATTCCAATACTCCTCAAAGTATTCCACACAATAAAAGCAGGAGGCTCACTGCCAAACTCTTTCTACGAGGCTACAATTACCTTGATACCCAAGCCACACAAAGACACAACTAAGAAAGAGAACTATAGACCAATTTCCCTCATGAACATTGATGCAAAAATACTCAATAAAATACTCGCAAACCGGATTCAAGAACACATCAGAAAAATCATCCACCATGATCAAGTAGGCTTCATCCCAGGAATGCAGGGATGGTTCAACATTAGAAAATCTATCAATGTAATCCACCATATTAACAATCTGCGAAAGAAAAACCACATGATCATCCCACTAGATGCTGAAAAAGCCTTTGACAAACTCCAGCACCCCTACATGATAAAGGTCCTAGAGAGATCAGGGATAACATGAATGTACCTGAATATAATAAAAGCAATATACAGTAAACCAACAGCTAACATCAAACTAAATGGAGAGGAACTCAAAGCAATTCCTTTAAAATCAGGAACAAAACAAGGCTGTCTACTCTCTCCATATCTCTTCAATATTGTACTTGAAGTTCTAGCTACAGCAATAAGACAACAAAAGGAGATAAAGGGGATACAAATAGGAAAAGAAGAAGGCAAATTTCACTATTTGTAGATGATATGATAGTTTACATAAGTGACCCAAAAAACTCCGCAAGGTTACTCCTAGAGCTGATAAACACCTTCCGCAATGTGGCAGGATACAAGATAAACTCAAAAAAATCAGTGGCCCTATTATATACAGATGATGAAGTGACTGAGAAAGAAATCAGAGAAACATCATCCTTTACATTAGCCAAAAACAGCATCAAATATCTGGGGATAATGTTAACCAAGGAAATTAAAGACCTGTATATCAAGAACTTCGTGTCTTTAAAGAAAGAAATCAAAGAAGATACCAGAAAATGGAAAGATCTCCCATGCTCTTGGATTGGTAGGATCAACATAATAAAAATGGCAATCTTGCCAAAAGCAGTCTACAGATTCAATGTAATCCCTATCAAAATTTCATCACAATTCTTCAAGGACCTGGAAAGAACATTAATCAACTTTATATGGAAAAACAAAAGGCCCAGGATAGCTAGAACATCCCTATACAATAAAGGAACTTCAGGAGGCAGCACCATACCTGACTTCAAGCTCTATTATAGAGCTATAGTCCTGAAAACAGCTTGGGATTGGCACAAAAATAGCCAGGTAGACCAATGGAACCGAATCTAAAGCTCTAATTTTAACCCACACACCTATGAACACTTGATTTTTGACAAAGAAGCTAAAACTGTACAATGGAAAAAAGAAAGCATCTTCAACAAATGGTGCTGGCATAACTGGGTACTGGTATGCAGAAGACTGCAGATAGATCCATGTTTATCGCCTTGTACAAAACTTAAGTCCAAATGGATCAAAGATCTCAATATAAATCCAGCCACACTGAAACTTTTAGAAGAGAAAGTGGGAGATACTCTTCAACGAGTTGGTACAGGAGACCACTTCCTAAACATAACACCAGTGGCACAGGCACTGAGATCGACAATTAACAAATGGGACCTTCTGAAACTAAAAAGCTTCTGTAAGGCAAAGGACACACACAGTCAAAAAGACAAAAAGGCAGGCCACAGAATGGGAAAAGATATTCACTAACCCTACATCTGACAGAGGGCTAATCTCCAAAATTTACAAAGAACTCAAGAAACAAGTCTCCAAAACACCAAAGGATCCAATTAAAAGGTGGGGTACAGAGCTAAATAGAGAATTCTCAGTAGAGGAGGCTAAAATGGCCAAGAGACACTTAAGAAAGTGCTCAACATCCTTAGCCATCAGGGAAATGCAAATCAAAACAACTCTGAGATACCATCTTACTCCTGTCAGAATGGCTAAAATCAAAAACACCGAAGACAATTTATGCTGGAGAGGATGTGGAGAGAGAGGAACACTCCTCCACTGCTGGTGGAGTGCCGACTCATACAGCCTCTTTGGAAATCAGTATGGAGATTCCTCAGGAAAATGGGAATTAATATACCACTAGACCCAGCAATTCCACTCTTAGGCATATATCCAAATGAGGCAAGTTCATACAACAAGGGCATCTGCTCCACTATGTTCATAGCAGCATTATTTGTAATAGCCAGAACCTGGAAGCAACCTAGATGCCCCTCAACTGAAGAGTGGATAGAGAAAATGTGGTACATTTACACAATGGAGTATTACTCAGCAGAAAAAAACAATGGAATCTTGAAATTCGCAGGGAAATGGATAGCACTGGAAGAAACCATCCTGAGTGAGGTAACCCAGTTGCAAAAAGACAAACATGGTATGTACTCACTCATATATGGATTTTAGACATGGATCAGGATAGTGCCAGTCTGCACTTCCACTGATAGAGAGTCTGGGAAACAGGAAAGAACCTAAAAGATAGGCATATATGCATAGTACCCAAGAGAAGAGGATGGAGACAAGATCCCCTGAATGGATGGGGAACAGGGCGAGGGGTGGGTGGAGTGGGACCTGGGAAGAAGAGAGGGGGTGAAGAGGAAGAGAGTTGGTCATGGGGGAACAGGAAGTTGAGGGGTGGGGGTAGAATAGGGAGAAGAGGGAATCATAGGATCAAATACAGATCAGGCACTAGAGCGACCTCGAGTGATCTAAAGGGATAACACCAACTGGCAAGCTAAGCAATAGTGGAGAGACCACCTCGAATGCCCATTCCTGATAATGAACTTGATGTCTATAACTATCCGGGAGCGTTCATCCTGTTACTGATGGAAGCAGAGGCAAACACACAATTAATCACTGAACTGAACCCAAGGAACCCAGTGACAGAGAGAGAGGAGTGATGAGCAAATTGGCAAAGAATGGGCTGGCAAAACCAGCAGAGACAGCTGATCTGAACAGGGGAGAGCTCTTGGACCCCAGACTGACAGTGGGGAGGCCAGCATGGGACTGATCTGGACCCCCCAAATGTGAGTGTCAGCGAGAAGGCCTGGGCAACCTATGGGGCCCTGAGCTGTGGATCAGTGTCTATCCCTGGTATACAGTCTTCGTGTGCCTATAACACAAAGAGGGATGCTCTCTCAGCCTGGACTCTTAGGGGAGTGCCTGGACCCTACCCAAAGTAAAATGACAGACTCTAGATATCCCCTATGTAGAAGGATTTGGCAATAGTGTGGGAGGGTGGGGGGAAGGGTAGTGCGGGAGGAGGGGAGGGAGATGGAACTGGGATTGACATGTAAAACAAGCTATTTAAAATTAAAATAAAAAATGATAAAAAAGGAGAAAAGGAGAAGCATAAAGTAAGAGGCTGGATAATGGTCCATAATATGACAATTTATCACATAAAGTTTTATGGAAGACAGAATGTTCCCACTTGACACTGTTACTGCTGTGTAATGGAAATATGTACAATTTGATTATACGCACCTGTGTACTTCCTGTGACCCACTCTATCATTTCTTCGTATACATGTACCTGTTGTCCATGTGGAAAATATGGACTATACTTCCCTATTTTCACTTTAAATGTAAGACCATGTGGGAAATTCCAAATCTGGAAAATGTCATACTCCTCGTCAAGGTCTTCTTTTTGGTTCATATTAACTGTGCCCCCAACAGGATTTCTGAATTGGGTCTTCTTCAGAAATGAATTCAGCTGTAAGACAGGCAGCATCCTATATTTTGTTTGTCCTTCATTGAAGAAAAAAATCTTATTTTATCTTAAATCAACATTATTGCAGGTACCCATGGATAAAGCTCAGTGAAAGGAAATGGATTAAAATTATAATAATATTCCTCAAATCATATTTCCCTCAGAGGAACCTGACAAACACATACAGAGAAATATATGCAGACACCAAGGAAGGTATGCAACACACAGGCACACACAGACACACACATGAGGCACAAAAACAGAGAGAGACTCACATCCATATAGAGATACACACAAAATGCAGCCACACAGTTATTTGACAAATATACACATACATACATACATGCCCTGCAATTCCTATACATATGCAGGCAAACATACACAGGCATATTCATCCAAACACACATTAAATAAAACACTGAAAAAACACCCACACAAATGTACACATACCCAAATACATACAGGGAAAAGCACCCAGATACAAACAACAACAGAGAGAAGTATTGAGAAACAGAAAAACATATCCTCACATTAAACACATACACACACATTTACACACAGACACAACAGAGCAGGTATGTATATGTGAAAGAACATAGATGGAAAAGTTCAAATATACACAAAGTCTCATGCAGAAACATTCACTGCCAAATACATACACAGGTAGATATTCACATGAAAAATACACATACAGAAAGACACAAACAAATTTATTATCAGTTCTTCCAGAAGACAGACAGATACTCATAGGAAACTATATGAAGACATATACACACACACAGATGAACAGAAAAGTTCAAACACACACAGATAGAGTGAGAAACCTCCAATCACACACATGAATGCACATGTACTTAGTGAACTGAGTCACAGCACTATTTCCTGTGTAATAACTATCAGAATGCCAACTGTCGTCCTCAGAGCTGTGAGTGGAGGAAGAACATCTGAGAACACTTGTAAATATCATCCGCTATATCATTTACAACATTAATGATGACTAATGTACAAAAATCTCATCTAATGACAGAGATTTTTCATGAGAAAGGACTGATAATGCTTACAATATTAGAGCAGGAATGATGATATTCACATGCTCAGTAACAAAATCACTAACTGTCGTGTGCTCCATTGCCTTTGCACTAGATACTTCTACCAATTTCTAGATTTACTCTATGAGAAGAAAGAAAAATACTCAGACAACATTATTTTGGGTATAATAATTCATAATCCACTGAGTTTGTGCATCTGAAAGACTCCTAAACATTTGGCATTTGTGACACCAAATATTATCCAATTGATGAAATAATACCTTCCAGCAGCTAGAGCCATGTCCTTTCCCTTTGTCCATTGGATGAGTATCTACTTGTTGTAGGTCCAACGCATGCAGTGCATGGGCTAAAGCATACACAGCATTGTATATGTCATAACTGCCATCACTAAGGGCCATGTCATAAGTCTGTATCAGTAGCCATTCCATAGAGGTATTCCATGAGTATTTCCTCAGTGTCTTACATTTGGATGTGCAAACTTCACAGTTGAAGTTCATCCATTCCATCCTTGTAAGGTAATCATCTGTTTTTTTGATAGGGTTCATTGCCAGGACAAATTTTTTAAAACCAGAAATATCATGATGGCGGGCAAAAGCTAGAGTCATTTGGGCTGTATGAACCACTAAGTCTCTTTCTATCATAGGCACATCCCACTGTGAGGTGATGACCCATATTCTCTGTAAACCTTGGGATTCCCACATTCGAAAGCTCACAGCAAGAGTACTGTCTGAGTCACCATAAATGATAACAACATTTGCCGATGATGTCTTGATTTGGTTATAATATACTTCAGCTCTTGACATGTATAACTGCATGCTGATTGGAATCATATTTAAAAAGGCAAGGCAGATTGTACTTTTTTCCAAGTATCTTCTCAAATATGAGAGAAATTGTGTGCCCTGATCATTGTCAGAGATGACCAGCCCCACCCAGTTCCATCTGAAATGAAGTATGACAGAGACCATGGCCAGGGCTAGAGATGTGTCCTTGGGGGCCATTTGATACAGATACGGAAACTTTGCATGATCACTTAGAATTGGATGGAAGGATCCAAATGTAACTTGAATGATCTAGGATGCAAGGAGCAATATAAGGCACCATGCATTCCTAAGAACTTGAAAACACGTTTTTTTCTTCAAAGATTTCTAGAAAACCCCCTAGGCTAATCCCCTTAGCTAGTAATCTTCCTTCATCTGTATTTGAAGCAAGGAAATGTGGACAGTCCATCATTCTCTGAATAGTACTTATGAGCTACATAGATTGACATAAAATTAAATCTAGTCCCCTCTGATACAGTTTTTAGTATCTGAGAATGGTGTCTATGAGGACACCATTTCAGTCAAACCCAAGATATAAAATTCTTACCTGTAGGGATTTCCAAAGGTAAATGAAATTCAGAATCATTGTAGATGTTTCCCAGCTTGGTCCTGTAAGTATCACATGACATATGTCTTCTTCACAGTAATAATTAGGGAACGAATCAGGGTCTTGTGCATTAATATTATCGACATTATACAATATAGACACATTGAAACAAGTATCTTTGTAGAAACTAAATACTAAAGATTTATTTGGTAATAGATCATGGTTCCTGTTTACCTCATCCAGGGTAAAAGCCAAGACCAATGCAAACTTTTTTCTCTCAGCTGGTATTCTGTAAAATGGTACAGGTTTAATATGGTCAGAAAACAATACATGAGTATTTGTAGTCACTACAAGGACTGTTTTGTACTGCAAAGTATTCCCAACCTTCCTCAAATACTGAAAAAAGTCTTTTGTTGTGAGGTTGGAAAGACCTAAGAACTTGAAAACTTGCAAACACTTTGACATCCATGGGGTTTTATCTCCCATAAATGAGATGCTACCTTGACATCTTACACAGAAAGTCTTTTCCATCTCTGGTTTGTGAGTTTTTCTTCAGAAGTTAGAGACAGGACACAGTCATTGGCCAAAGAGTAAACCTAGCCATCTTTACATTGAAATTATTCAGTAATATAAAAATGCACATGATGAGTTAGCCAAAGAGATTATTTTACTTTGTTATGAAAATTATTGAAATTGGTAAGATTAACCAAGAATCACAGATGAAATCACAATAATCGTCATTGGGCAATATTTGGATATGGACTTATGGTTCATGATAATTAGAGCACAATATAGTTTACATATCCTCCCATGTCCATCAAAATCTTATATTTCAGGTTTAATTGTGGCAGTCAAACATTATTTTTAATATTTATTTTTAAATAAATTCAAGTACAAAAGACACATTTGGTAAAAGATTTGAATGTCTACATCCATCTCTGTGTTTATCAGGATTAATTCTAACTTTGGCCACAAAAGACCACAAATCACTTGCTTTTGAATGAGAATTTCCTATAGCTTAGTATGGTCTCAAACGCACAAGGATACACCTGCTCTAGGTCCTGAGTGCACATATTAAATGTATGTATCCCCACTACAATATTATTCACATATTTCACTTTCACATTGAAATGTCATATATTCAAACTGGGAATATCTGACCATCATATATTTTCTACTAGATAATATGATTATCTATGCATTTACATTAACACAACACTAGAATTCTACTGAGTTTTGTATTGCCAGTATTCCATATGTGTGAACTAGAACACCATAAAGTATGAATGTTTTGTAATAAAAATGAACAGCAAGTCTGTTGGAAGAGAACAATATCATATTGTGTTTATTGTTAATGGGAAGAATGATAACTCATGTTTCTTACTAGTCATTTCATATTATATTATGAATATAATCAAATATGTTACTTTACTTGAATGATTTACACAGAGATAATTTAATCTGTTTTTCATTTAGGAATTGTAACTTTCTTATATCTCTGTATATAAAAATAGGTACTTTACAAAAGTCCCTTGTCACCAAAGAAAAAGGATCATTGTAATTTTCTGTAAAAACAAATGGATTTGAGAATATATCTCATACAAATTAAAGACTAACTTCACTACACAGATAGTAAGAAACATCAGTGACTAGAGCTCTCATATTTGCCTGTTGAACTGAATTGCTGTCTTTTAAACCAACCATCTGCATTCTACAAAATCGTCATGCATATAGTGCCTACATTGGTAAAATGAGCATCTATATTTTGAGAAATATAAGAAGTAAGTGATATAAGTGTTAGAATGTTAACAACTTATTAATACAGAAAAAACACATGAAGCTTAAATAAGGTCAAAGAACAGTTAGTAGGTAACTACTATCCATCTTCTCAAGTTTACCAAATATTGTATGCCACTGCTGTCACTCAGGCAATTGACAAGGGAAGTAAGAGGCCATCACTATTAGTTGTAACCTCAGTTTTTAAAGACTACAAACATGTCATTTACAATCCATACATTCCTTCCTTACTATAGAGGGAGAGCATGGAAGTGGACTTGCAATATTTAAAAGTCAGGGGTTGGCCATGTGTATACATAAAGTATGGAAAACAGGAAGAAAAATGGAGCTCATGAAAGACAAGTCCCCTACATATATTCTCAAGTAAGCTTCAGGAGTCAGAGTGGCTACAAGCAAGGAATTTCTGGGAGTTCTTAAAGTCTATGTGAAATATCTTTGCAGCTATGTGTGTCACAAATATTTGTGGTTCTTATACAAGCACATACTGATGAAATGATCATCAGCAGATTCTAAGATTCTAAGTCAATTTCCTTTCGTGTTCTTAGGATGAATTTCATTGAAATTTCGTTTTCTTTTCATAAGACAATAGTGGCTACTGAGCTATGGACAATGTCAAGAGGAGGGCTCTTTGTGATGGATCATGGTAGAGACTGCTTCCTTCTTTCCATTTCCAGCCTTTAAATTGGTAGGCTAATTGGAAGCAAAACAGAACACACATTGGACAAACAAAATAGTAAAATAACAGTCTTTAAAATTACTTGGGATTGTAGGGTGGTATGGAGCTTCAGAGAACAAGACAGAAGATGCCAGGCCCATCTTGAAATAGTCATGATGGCATTTATGTGGAAACTACAAAAATACTTACTGTATATTCAAAATTTGTTTGAAATACTCTTTATCCACTGGCCACTGCACAGTTCTTGGAGAGAAGACGCAACCTGTCTTCAAGTTTCTATCTTTACTGTGCTTCATTTTCCAAAAACACCTGGGGTGCGTAAAACTGGACATGAGAATTGGAATGTTCAGGAGCAGCAAGAGGAAAATCAAAATGAACATCTCTGTCGTGTGCTACACCAGGGGAGCATGAATTGTGAAGTGCCGTGCAGAGAAGCTCATAAAATGGGCCCACACTTTTCCTACCTGCTTATATTCCTTGGGAAAATGAGACACTAGTTTTGAATCTGTGATTGCTTTTTCTCCCAGGTGTTTCTTCAACCCTGGGGGAATATTAGAGAGTCTCTTCTCTGGGACTCTGCATCTGGGTTCACAGTGCATGTGAAAAATATGGGCTGATACATATATAAGGGAATAATTCAGTCTCTCATTCTATGACATCACTCATGTTTGTTGTTATAAGGCCCCTGAGAGGAACACCTTTTCAGAAAATTTTGTCCCACAACTATCTGAATTTATGTGAACACCATTAAAAATGAGATGAGTATATTTTCTCAAAACACTCACAGAGAATCAATAAATTAATGGTTCAAAAAGCAGACACCAATCAGAATTCATGATTTCACATGGGACTTCCATCAACAATGCCATGCCAGGATTAGGAAGGCTAAATTGTAGAGCAACTGACATCCACAGAATATGCCCTGTAACCTATGTTACACCATTGACAGGTACAGAATATTCAACCAAAGCCTGTGCTTCCATTGTGTAAAGAACCCATTATCAAGTCAAATCACAAAATTCCTGAATATTCCTGCATTCCAAAATGTCCAACTCATTACAGAATCATAATTCATTTACATGTTCAATGTCGATTTTTAAATATTGAAAAATATCCAGAGGGGAAAAACAGATCTTTGTGCCTTACTTCAAATACTGAGTCAGATCTATCACTGCTCTGCCCAACCAATCATTATCAATGAGAAGATAAACTGAGAATTTGAGTTTCAAACAATGATCTCCCTCTCTGATCCTCAGTTTTCATGGATACCTTGTGATGACTGAATTCTTCTACTTTTTCTTTGATTTCCAACATTGTTTTCCTAATTTTCATTACAGAAGTGAATTGAAGAAGACTTGTGTTGAGTGTCATATATATAGAGAGAGAGGGATAGAGAGAGAGATACAGCCAGACAAATGGATAAACATACTGAAAGACTGACAGACACACATTTGTTGCAGCTAGAGTTGGTGAAAAATCTGAGTTTCCTACAGTTGACTCTTGAGTTTAACATGATTTTTGTTATTCCATCCCCTATGCCTCTAATGATATAATTTAACTCTTCCAAGCTGAGAGCAATTTTGTTGTGTGTATATAACATCTCCATGCATTTTATCTGACTTTTATTTTGTCTAATTGAATAATGGACCTAGTAATATTATTCGTTTAACTTTATCTTTAGTTTTAGACATGTATGAACTACATAGAAGTTCTTTATTTAATCTTCTATATATTTGGTTAATGCAGTTAAAAATCACTCTGTAAATATTTAAGTGAGATAATTTGTTGAAAATATTTCTCAAAATTCTAAGGATGATAGTAAATAGCAATAATCATTATTTGTGTTTGAAGTAAAATTAAAATTTAAATGATATCTCTTCTTGATTTGTTCATTTGATGGCAAGCATCAAAGTTGATTCCATATCATTAGTATTATGAATAATGCTGAAACACACATGGATAGGCAAGTGTCTAAGTGCCATTTTGACTTATGCACATTCAGAAAGTCCCCTTAGAAATGTAGATAGACCATAACATATTTGTACTTTTACTTACAAAATCATCTGTATTCTGCTTACTACACTGGCTGCCTCAGGTTCTACTCACATTAGATAGGTTCAGGGAATTCCCTATAATTCCCACATGCTCATTATTTTTAGTCATCTTTTGATGCTCACTGTTGTCACTCTGAAGATGGACTCTCATTGAATCTCTGATTTTTATTTTTCCTATCTAAGGCAACTGATTGTAATTCCATACTCACAGAATTTTGTACAATTTCAAAACAGGAATGTTAAAATATAATACTGGTTGTAAAGACATGCATTTGTGGAGCTGGAATCATGATCTCAATGGACAAGAATATTGACTGCTCTTCCAGAGGACTTCGGTTCCATTCCCAGAACCCTCACTCAATCCTATTTCTTGTCTCATACCCAACATAATAGTCTTATTGCAATATACACACACCCAGTGTCCACTGATAAAATATATTCTCTTACCCAACCTCAGATGTTGTAATTTACAAAAAGCAGCATGAGTGAAAGATGCCATTGGGTAGGGTTCAAGTAAAGGGTATTATTATTAAGGAAATTGATCATAAAAAGAGGAAAGTCGAGGGAGGAGTAAAGTCTCCAGGTAAAGAAGCAGCATGGGAAAAGTAATCTAGAGAGACAACGAGAGAGAAACAGAGTGAGAGACAGATAGACAGAAAGGAAGGAAGGAAGGAAGGAAGGAAGGAAGGAAGGAAAAGGGAGTGAAAGGAAGATGGGAAGTGTTCAAGGCCCTTTTAAAAGAGAACATAGAGAATATGCACAAGAGGTGCTCTTAGTGACTGCAGCTGAGGTTGTAACCTGTGAGAACTCCAAGGACAGGCCAGTACAGAAGCCTAAATACTAACATCATAGACATCTATATATACCCCTATCCCCTCCTTCCACAACTAACCTCTACAAGGCTATGGATAACAGCTTGCTTATCTAGGATGGAGCCTGCTTGGTTATGGTGGATGGTCTTGTTGATGTGTTCTTGTATTGAATTTTTGAGTATTTTTACATCTATGTTCATAATGGAAATTAGTCTGTGATTCATTTTGGGGGGTCTTTATGTGCTTTGTGCTTCAGGGTAAATATAACCTAATACAGTGAAATTATCAATATCCTTCGGGTTATTTTTTATGGAATAATTGAAATTTTAATGGAATTAATTCTTCTTTAAAATTGTGATTGAGTTCTATGCTGAAATCACATGTGTTGGGATTTGGGTTGGAGATTACTTATAAGGTTATAGGTCAATTTAATTTGTTTATCTACTCTTGATTTTACTTTGCTAAGTGCTATGTGTGGAGGAAATTAGACATTTGTTTTAGATTTTCCAATTTGGTGGAGTACAGGATAAAGTGTGTTCTAACACTTCTCTGCATTTTGTAAGAGTGGTTTTTGAGCTCCTTTACTGTTTCTTATTTTGTTACCTTGAATTTTCTTATACCACATTTTAGTTTGTTTGAATAATTATATGTCTATTTTGTTGATGAAATCAAAGAACCAGCTCTTTGTTTCCACGATTCCTGTACTTTTCTCTTTGTTTCTATTTCATTAGTTTTAACTCCCAATTTGATTATTTCGTATTTTCCACTGCTGTTTCTAATGATTACTTCTTTTGGTTATAAAAACTTCATGTGCTTTGTTGAGTGACTAGGAAGAGATTTCTACAACTTACAGGGGGACTTAGTACTATGAACTTTCGTTTTAGAACTAATTTCATTATATGTCATAAGATTTGTATGCTGTATATTCATTTTCATTGAATTTTGGAATGTCTTCTGGCACATTCATAAATAATGGGAATGACAGAAGTCATAAAGCCACCAGAGCAAATATTAGCTGCATGATTGCTGCCATGGATCATTTGCTTTTATCTCTACCTCTTCCATATTAGGGAGTTTTAAAATTTGTACACTTTGGGAAATATGAATTGATGGGAAATTTCATATACATTATCTATAACTTCTCCCAAGTGTTTGTTTCTAAGATTGCCAAGAATGTCCTCAGTATAATATAACTCCCCTCCCACTTTTATGTAGTTATCCTTATCTACTTGAAGGTCTTCATTATGTATTTGTAGAGTATGAAAAAAAGAATGCTGAGGTTTCTCTATGATGAAAGAGACATTCCTGTACTTGTGTAGGAACAAGGCAATAAAAAACAAAGTAAACTCAAATTGCTCAACAAGATGCAGTGGGCTAGAAGAGATGAATACAGTTCAAATGATGAGCAAACTATGGAATGCCAAATGATAAAGAACGAGATGTCATGGAAAGGTAATCATGGGTCCCTATTGCAGGGCCAACTTCTGCTTTCACACTTTAGGATCTCTTGGCCTTGTGAATGCAGGCAAGTCAACTCGTTGCAGGAAGAATAAACAATGAATATAATGATGACAATGCTGTTCTGTTCCAGAACCCACCCACCAGAAGAGAGAGTGGCTCAGACCTGCCTGCAAACACTGGGAGAGACCCATCAGAGTTTTGGTCTGACTTGAACACACTGGAAGAGAACCTTGTACCATTACCCAACAGGAGAGAAAGAGACCTTACTCACACCCACCGGAAGAAGGGATGGGAAGACAACAATATAAGAACACATTCAGCAACAGAAAACACATTAGGATGCCATCAGAGAATAAGGACTGTACACCAGAAAAACCTAAACATTACAAAACTGATGAAGCAGAAAAGAACGCCCTTAAAAATAACTTAATGAAGATGATGGAGCCCTTAAAAGAGGAAATGAGAAAATCTTTAACAGAAATTGAAGAAAAAACAAACAAAAACTTCAGGAAAATGGAGGAAAAGACAAACCAAAAATTGCAGGAAACAATTCAATCAGTGTAAAGTTTGAAAGCTGAATAGAGAAAAAAATCACAGTCTGAGAGAATGGTAGAACTAGAAAAGATTAGTAAATGACCTGAAACTACAGAAGCATCCATAGCCAACAGAATACATAACATGGAAGAAGGAATCTCAGGTAGTCAAGATACACTAGGATAAATAGATTCATCGACAAGACAAAATCTTAAGTCCAAGAAATTCCTAGAAATATCAGACAATGTGAGAAGGCCAAACCTAAGAATAATATATATATAGAAGAAGGTTAAAAAAGTCAAAGGTGCAGAATATATATTCAACAAAATCATAGAAAACTTACCCAACCTAAAGAAAGACATGCCAATAAAAGCACAAGAATATTACAGAATACAAAACAGAGTGGAGCACAAATCATGCAAAATAAAGACAGAATATTAATAGCAACACAAGAAAAGACCAAGTATCATATAAAAGCAAACATATCAGAATTGCATGGAAACTCTGAAAGACAAAAGATCCTGGATAGATATTTTATGCAAATTAAGAGCCCATGGATGACAGCCTAGATTGCTATATATAGCAAAGTTCTCAATCACTACAGGTGGAGAAAAAAGATATTCTGTGAAAAAACAAGATTACACAATACATATCCACCAATCCAGCCTTACAGAAAGTACTGGAAGGAAAACTCCAACGTAAGGAAGTTAACTACAGTCACAAAATCATAGCCAACAGATAATCTTACTTTACCAAAAGTCAAAAGAAGAGTGGGGTAAATCCACACATGACACCTCCACCATCAACAAATACAAAAAAAGAGTTATTACATGATGGACCTTAATTTATCTCAAGATCAATGATCTTCACTTTCCTACAGAAAGTCACATGCTAACAAAATGGAAATGAAGACAGAATCCATCATTCTGTTGCGTATAAGAAACACACCGCAACTTCAAAGACAGGCATTAACTCAGATTAAGGATTGGGTTACGTTTTTCTTCTCTGAGGCCCCAACGAAAAAACTGGTGAAGCTATGATATTGTCTAATAAATGAGACTTCAAACTAAAATCAGTCAAAATTGATGAAGTTCATTTCATATTCATCATCAGGATACAAAGGCACCCATGGTCGTAAAAGAAATATTAAAAAACTCAAATCCCACAGTAAACCTCACCCAGTTATACTGGGAGATTTCAATACCCCATTCTCACCACTAGATAGAACCAAAAGACAGAAACTTAACAAAGAAACTAAGGAATAAACAGAACATTACAACACACAAAAAATACCTTCTCAGCACTATGTGAAACCTTCTCTAAAATCAACCACATACTCAGTAACATAGCAAACCTCAAAAGATACACAAAAGTTGGAATAACTCCCTGTATCTTATCAGAACACAAAGCTTTAAAGTTGGAATTCAACACCAAGAAAAACTGCATTAATCCTACAAGCTAATGGAAATTGATTAATGTGCAATTACAACATGCCTGGGTCAAGGAATAAATCAACGAAGAAGTTAAAGACTTCCTAGAATTGAATGATAATGAAGACACAACATACCAAAAATGATGGGATACTTTGAATGCAGTAGTAAGAGGAATGTTCAGAGCACTAAGTGACCAAATGAAGGAACTGGATAATAATCACCTGAGTGAATTAACAGCACAACTGAAGCTATAGAAGAAAAAGAAGCAAACTCAACCCAGAGGAATAGATCCGAGACAATAATAAAATTTGAGTGCTGAAAACAATAAGGTAGAAACAAAGAAAATAATACAAAGAATCAATGTAAGAAAGAGTTGGTTCTTTGGGAAAATCAACAAGATAGAAAAAGCTTTATCCAAACTAACCAACAGGAAGAGAGAGAAAATGCAAATTAACAAAATCAGAAATGGAAAGTGGTGCATAACAATGGATATTTAGGAATTCTAGAGCATCTTCAGGTCACAGTTTGGAAACTTGTACTCCACAAAAATCAAAAATGTAAATAAAATGTGGAGTTTTTGCCATTTGCTCTTGTTGTGTTACTGGCTATAGACGTTTTTTGTGAGAAGAAGCCCACTGAGTTGACACCATCTGTCAAGAGGGTTTAGAAATGAACAAAGACCTTGCAGCAGAGTCTAACATCCACATTCTAGACTTGGATGAATCCTATTGATCAGCCACATTCCGGATCACAAGCAACTCCTATAACAGATTAACCTGATGAAAATGGAGCACAGGACAGCAGGGGATGACCACACCTCAGGCTTTCAGGGTCCTAAGGGACAGGTACAAAGACAGAACAGCAAGGGAGAAGGGAGATCACCACATCTTTCCGGAGTTTCTTCCATTTGCTTACCCACATAAAACTCTGATAAGTAAGTGAAACCTCTCAGATAAATGATTTGGTCCTCAAAGGACTCAAAGCAGATGTGATTTCAGATGCCTCAGGGGATTGGAAAGAGGGGAAGACATTAAAACCATAGCATTACAATCCAGATAACAGACTCCTCCCTTTCCACTCGTGACCACAAACAAGGAACCTATATTCTTTTTTTGTTTTGTTTTTATGAGACAGGGTTTCTCTGTGGCTTTGGAGGTTGTCCTGGCACTAGTTCTTGTAGACCAGGGTGGTCTCGAACTCACAGAGATCAACCTGTCTCTGCTTTCCAAATGGTGAAACTAAAGTTCTGTATCACCAACACCTGGTGGGACCTATATTCCTTTTGAGGAAAAATAATGGCACAAATGTCAAAGATGTTAACTAACACACCCCAAACACAAACATGTGTCATATATGTAAAAGCAGTTTGTGAGGCATTTAGTGTTTCTCAAGGAATAGACTCTGTACAGTTAATGTTTATTTAATATGTGTATTACATATACATATACATGTTTTCTATGATGAGGATAAAACTTGTGTCCTTATGCATGTTAAATTTTCCCACCATGCATTCCCTAGTCCAGCTTCATTACAGTAATTTAATGCATACTTGAATATTTGTTGGTCTTTACATTAGTCCCCTTGAATTATCAAATTGTAATTTTTAATTTTTAAATTTCTATGTACTTATTGTATAATGTCTGGTAAGATAAGCAGTGAAGAGTGAATGTAAAAAAAAGAAAAAGCAAATTAAGGATGTTGAATCTTTTTGTGAACAATGGATAATATTTTAATGAAATCATGGTCCATACTACTTTGTTGTCTCTTAGACATTCACACAATTACCTTTAATGCTCTCACACGTCAGGGAGTAAGATATATCAGGAAGATAAGCAAATGCAGCCTCCCTCTATTCATGAAACCAGCCCAGCTCTGACACTGCAGGTCAGGCAGAGAACTCTAGCCCTATCTTTCCATTCAGAGACCAGCACTGTAAACATGACAAACATGGGGTTTGGGCTGCTCTATATTTTCTTTGTTGTTCTTTTAAAAGATAGATAACAAACAATGTTGAGTGTGTGAGCAGACATTAGTGAGATAATAGACCTTTGTGACAATCTCTTGATCAGGATCCTCTCTGTTTGCAGGTGTCCTCTGTGAGGTGCAGCTGGTTGAGCCTGGTTGAGGATTGGTGAAGCCTGCAGGGTCATTGAAACTGTCCTGTGCAGCCTCTGAATTCACATTCACTGACTATGGCATGCACTGGGTTTCCCAGGATCCAGGAAAGCACCTGGAGTGGGTTGCTAGCATAGAGGCTAAAAGTTATAATTGTGCAATGTATTACGTGGATGAGTTGAAAGGGAGAGTCACTGTCTTCTTGGATGATTCCCAAAGCATGGCCTGAAAGGGAGATTCACTGTCTTCTCGGATGATTCCCAAAGCATGGCCTACCTGCAAACGAACAACCTGAGAACTGAAGACACAATCACATAATATATTTCTGTGGACACAGTGAGGAGTCTTCAGTGTGAGCCAAGACACAAACCTCCCTGCAAGGTTCACATGACCAGCAGGGGGAGCAGAGCACACTTAAAGCTCAGGTTCAGACATAATGATATTTTTTTCTGTTTTATCTGTGAGCCTTCTCAATCTGCTGGTTTTCTTTGGGATCCTTTTTGTAATTATAGTCTCTATAAATTGATCATGCCTCTAGAAATGATGAATTCTGTTTTGATGAGCATTCTTAAAACAAATATGTTACCTAGCCTTGAGCAAAATCCAGAAAGAGTCTATGAGGGAAAAGTGATTCTC
Source organism: Mesocricetus auratus (assembly GCF_017639785.1). NCBI lineage: Eukaryota > Metazoa > Chordata > Mammalia > Rodentia > Cricetidae > Mesocricetus > Mesocricetus auratus. The sequence continues at coordinate 5,680,579 of NW_024429186.1, forward strand.
TGTAGAAACCAGGATTAGCTGCTCGGGAAACTCAGGAATCTTAGGTGAACTTTTCCCTCATACTGAGGTTGGTGCAGACCCATGACTGTAACAGTGCTAGTCATCAGAGGGAACCAAGTGGAAGGGATGCCAGGCTCAGTTACAGTAAGCACCTTGAGTTGTCCAAACCCCTCTCATCTTTATTATGGCTCAACATATAAGGCTAAAAATTGATAGCACTGAAAATTTTTTAGATATTCTTTATTTTTAAATTTAAATTAGAAACAAGGTTGCTTCACATGTCAATTCCAGGTCCCTCTCCTTTTCCCTCCCCTCCTCCCGTGCCCTCCCACTAACCCCCCAATATCCCTTCATTTCCCCAGGGAGGATGAGTCCCTCCATTTGGGTGTCCATAGTCTGTCATTTCATCCAGGACAGGGCCTGAACCCTCCCCCAAGTGTTCAGGGTGAGAGTGCATCTCTCATTGTTGGATGGGAGTCCAAAGTCCATTTGTATACCCGGGATAAATACTGATCTAGCGCCCAAGGCTCAATAGATTACCTAGGCCTCCTCACTGACACCCACATTCAGGGAGTCTTGATCAGTCCCATGCTGGATTCCCAGGCATCACTCTGGGACTCAAGAGCTAACCCTTGTCAGGTCAGTGTTTCTGGGGGTTAAACAAGACCAGTCTTAATGCCTTTGGTCATCAGTCCTCCATCTCTGTCACTGAATTTCTTGAGTTCAGCTCAGTGCTTAGCTGTGGGAGTCTGCCTCTTCTTCCATCAGCCACTGAATGAAGGCACTGTTTCCCAGACTCTGGCCATGGAATTGTAGGCTGGCACTCCCCAGATCTATGTCTAAAATCCATATATGAGAGAGTACATGCCATGTTTCTCTTTTTGTGACTGTGTTACCTCGCTCAGGATGGTTTCTTCTACTGCCATCCATTTGCCTGCAAATTTCAGGATTTCAATGTTTTTTCTGCTGAATAGTACTCCATTGTGTAAATGTACCACATTTTCTCTATCTACTCTTCTGTTGAAGGGCATCTAGGTTGCTTCCAGGTTCTGGCTATTACAAACAGTGCTGCTATGAACATAGTGGAACAGACGTCCTTGTTGTATGAGTGGGCATCTTTTGGATATATGCCTAAGAATGGAATTGCTGGGTCTTGTGATAGATTGATTCCCATTTTTCTGAGTAATCTCCACACTGATTTTCAAAGTGGCTATACAAGTTGGCGCTCCCACCAGCAGTGGAGGAGCATTCCCCTTTCTCCACATCCTCTCCAGCATAAACTGTCAATGGTGTTTTTTATTTTAGCCATTCTGACAGAAGTAAGATGATATCTCCGAGATGTTCTCATTTGCATTTCCCTGGTGGCTAGAGATATTGAGGACTTTCTCATGTGCCTCTCAGCCACTTCAGACTCCCCTGTTGAAAAATTCTCTATTTAGTTCTATAGCCGACTTTTTAATTGCATCCTTTTGTGTTTTGGAGACTTGCTTCTTGAGTTCTTTGTAAGTTTTAGAGATCAGCCCTCTGTCAGATGTGAGGGTAGTGAATATCTTGTCCCATTCTGTGGGCTGCCTTTTTTCTTGTTGACTGTGTCCTTTGCCTTAAAGAAGCTTCTCAGTTTCAGGAGGTCCCATGTATTAGTTGTTGACCTCACTGTCTGTGCTACTGGTGTTATGCTCAGAAAGCAGTCTCCTGTATGAATTTCTTCAAGGGTACCTCCCACTTTCTTTTCAAATAGGCTCAATGTGGCTGGATTTATATTGAGGTCTTTGATCCACTTGGACTTAAGGTTTGTGCATGGCAGTATACATGGATTTATCCTCATTCTTCTACATTCCAGCATCCAATTATGCCAGCACCATTTGTTGAAGATACTTTCCTTTTTCCATTGTATATTTTTAGCTTCTTTTTCAAAAATCAGATGTACATACATGTATGGGTTAATATCAGGGTGTTCAATTAGATTCCATTGTTCTTCCTGTTTATTTTTGTGTACAATACCAAGCTGTTTTCAGGACCATAGCTCAATAATAGAGCTTAAAATCAGGTATGGTGATGCCTCCAGATGTTGCTTTGTTGAATAAGGTTGTTTTGGCTACCATGGGTCTTTTGGTTTTCCGTACAAAGTTGATTATTGTTCTTTCAAACTCTGTGATTAATTGTGCTGGTGTTTTAAAAGAGATTGCATTGAATCTGTAGATTGCTTTTGACAGGATTGCCATTTTTATTACATTGACCTACCTATCCAAGAGCATGGATTTCCATTTCCTTCTGCCTTCTTTAATTTCAAAATTCTTTTTTTATCATTTTTTATTTTAATTTTAAATAGCTTGTTTTACATGTCAATCCCAGTTCCCTCTCCCTCCCATCCTCCCGCACTCCCCTTCCCCCCCTCCCTCCCACCCTATTGCCAAATCCTTCCACATAGGGAATATCTAGAGTCTGTCATTTTACTCTTGGTAGGGTCCAGGCACTCCCCTAAGAGTCCAGGCTGAGAGAGCATCTCTCTTTGTGCTATAGGCACATGAAGACAGTTTGTATACCAGGGATAGACACTGATCCACAGCTCAGGGCCCCATAGGTTGTCCAGGCCTTCTCACTGACACTCACATTTGGGGGGTCCAGATCAGTCCCATGCTGGCCTCCCCACTGTCGGTCTGGGGTCCAAGAGCACTCCCCTGTTCAGATCAGCCGTCTCTGCTGGTTTTGCCAGCCCATTCTTTGCCAATTTGCTCATTGCTCCTCTCTCTCTGTCACTGGGTTCCTTGGGCTCAGTTCAGTGATTAATTGTGTGTTTGCCTCTGCTTCCATCAGTCACAGGATGAAGGCTCCCGGATGGTTATAGACATCAAGTTCATTATCAGGAATGGGCATTCGAGGTGGTCCCTCCACTATTGCTTAGCTGGCCAATTGGTGTTATACCTTTAGATCACTGGAGATCACTCTGGTGCCTGATCTGTCTTCGATCCTATGATTCCCTCTTCCCCCTATTCTACCCCCACCCCCTCAACTTTCTGTTCCCCTATGACCAACTCCCTTCCTCTTTACCCCCTCTATTCTTCCCAGGTCCCACTCCCCCCCACCCCTCGCCGTGTTCCCCATCCATTCAGAGGATCTTGTCTCCATCCTCTTCTCTTGGGTACTATGCATATATGCATATCTTTTAGGTTCTTTCCTGTTTCCCAGACTCTCTATCTGTGGAAGTGCAGACTGGCACTATCCTGATCCATATCTAAAATCCATATATGAGTGAGTACATACCATGTTTGTCTTTTTGCGACTGGGTTACCTCACTCAGGATGGTTTCTTCCAGTGCTATCCATTTCCCTGCGAATTTCAAGATTCCATTGTTTTTTTCTGCTGAGTAATACTCCATTGTGTAAATGTACCACATTTTCTCTATCCACTCTTCAGTTGAGGGGCATCTAGGTTGCTTCCAGGTTCTGGCTATTACAAACAATGCTGCTATGAACATAGTGGAGCAGATGCCCTTGTTGTATGAACCTGCCTCATTTGGATAAATGCCTAAGAGTGGAATTGCTGGGTCTAGTGGTAGATTAATTCCCATTTTCCTGAGGAATCTCCATATTGATTTCCAAAGAGGCTGTATGAGTCGGCATTCCCACCAGCAGTGGAGGAGTGTTCCTCTCTCTCCACATCCTCTCCAGCATAAATTGTCTTCGGTGTTATTGATTCTAGCCATTCTGATAGGAGTAAGATGGTATCTCAGAGTTGTTTTGATTTGCATTTCCCTGATGGCTAAGGATGATGAGCACTTTCTTAAGTGTCTCTTGGCCATTTTAGCCTCCTCTACTGAGAATTCTCTATTTAGCTCTGTACCCCACCTTTCTAGTGGATCCTTTGGTGTTTTGGAGACTTGTTTCCTGAGTTCTTTATAAATTTTGGAGATTAGCCCTCTGTCAGATGTAGGGTTAGTGAATATCTTTTCCCATTCTGTGGCCTGCCTTTTTGTCTTTTTGACTGTGTCCTTTGCCTTACAGAAGCTTTTTAGTTTCAGAAGGTCCCATTTGTTAATTGTCGATCTCAGTGCCTGTGCCACTGGTGTTATGTTTAGGAAGTGGTCTCCTGTACCAACTCGTTGAAGAGTATCTCCCACTTTCTCTTCTAAAAGTTTCATTGTGGCTGGATGTATGTTGAGATCTTTGATCCATTTGGACTTAAGTTTTGTACAAGGCGATAAACATGGATCTATCTGCAGTCTTCTGCATACCAGTACCCAGTTATGCCAGCACCATTTGTTGAAGGTGCTTTCTTTTTTCCACTGTACAGTTTTATCTTCTTTGTCAAAAATCAGGTGTTCATAGGTGTGTGGGTTAAAATTAGGGCTTTCGATTCGGTTCCATTGGTCTACATGCCTATTTTTGTGTCAATCCCAAGCTGTTTTCAGGACTATAGCTCTATAATAGAGCTTGAAGTCAGGTATGGTGATGCCTCCTGAAGTTCCTTTATTGTATAGGGATGTTTTGGCTCTCCTGGGCCTTTTGTTTTTCCATATAAAGTTGATTAATGTTCTTTCCAGGTCCTTGAAGAATTGTGATGGAATTTTGATAGGGATTGCATTGAATCTATAGACTGCTTTTGGCAAGATTGCCATTTTTATTATGTTGATCCTACCAATCTTCTTGTGATACAGGTCTTTCACTTCTTTGGTTGGTGTTACCTCAAGATATTTTATGTTGTTTGTGTAAATTATAAAGGGTGATGTTTCTCTGATTACTTTCTCATGCCTTTTATTGTCTGTATATAGGAGGGCTACTGATTTTCTTCAGTTGATCTTGTATCCTGCCACTTTGTTGAAAGTATTTGTCAGCTGTAGGATCACTGATATAAACTGTCATATCATCTGCAATTAGTGAAAGTTTGACCTCTTCCTTTACAAATTGTATCTCTTAATCTCCTTTGGGTTTTATAATCCTCTAGCTAGAACTTCAAGTACAATATTGAAAAGGTATGGAAACAGTGGACAGCCTTGTCTTCTTCCTGATTTTAGCGGAATTATATTGAGTTTCCATCCATTTAGTTTGATGTTGGCTGTTGGTTTGTTGTATATAGCTTTCATTATGTTTAGGTATATTCCTATTATCCCAGATTTCTCCAAAACCTTTATCATGAAGTGGTGTTGGATTCTGTCAAAGGCTTTTTCTGCATCTAGTCAGATGCAGTTTGTCATTATCAAAACAAAATGGTGGATTACATAGATGGATTTTCCTATGTTGCACCATCTCTGGGATGAAACCTATTGATCGTGGTAAATGATTGTTTTGATGGATCCGATTTGCCAGTATTTTATTTTGTACTTTTGCATCAATGTTCATAAGGGATATTGGTCTGAAGTTCTCTTTCTTAGCTGTGTCTTTGTGTGCGTTGGGGATCAAGGTTACTGAAACCTCTTAGAAAGAGTTTGGCAAAGACCCTATTGCATGGAATAATTTGAGAAGAATTTGTATAAGCTGTTCTTTGAATTTCTGGTAGAATTCTGCACTGAGGCCATCTGGACCTGGGCTTTTCTTGTTTGGGAGACTTTTGATGACTGTTTCTATTTCCATAGGGGTTATATGTCTATTTAAATTGCTTATCTGTTCTTGATGTAATTTTGGCACATGATATTTATACATAAAATTGTTCATTTCCTTTACACTTTCAAATTGTGTGGAGTACAGGTTTTCAAAGTATGACCTGATGATTCTCTGGATTTCCTTAGTGTCTATTGTTATGTCCCCCTTTTCATTTCTGATTTTGTTAATTATCATGTTCACACTCTGCCATTTTGTATGTTTGGTAAAGGTTTGTCCATGCTGTTGATTTCCTCAAAGAACCAAATCTTCTTTACACTGATACTTTGTATTTTTGTCCTAGTTTCTACTATATTGATTTCAGCCGCCAGTTTGATTATTTCCTGGCATTTATTTCTCCTGGGTGACTCTGCTTCCTTGTGTCCTAGAGCTTTCAAATGTGCTGTCAATTATCTAGTGTGAATATTCTCCAGTTTTTTCATGTGGGCACTTAGTGTTATGATTTTCCCTCATAGTAAATCATTGGAACAATTTTTGATGCAGGATTCCAACCATTCATAGATGGCATGGTCACAAATTTGCAATCTTTAGAAGATTCACCATCTGAAACATCAGACACTGAGGCACTAGCCACAAGGCTACCAAGAAATGAAAGATGTATACTTAATAGACTCGTAAATGACCTTCCTAAGGTAGCCTTTCCAATAACTGTGACAGAAAGGCCAGCATCATGGAAGAATCAGGATGGGCCCACCACTTACCAGTGGAAACCCATATCTATGAAAGACCTGAAAGGAATTAAGCAAGTTATCGTAGGTTATGGAGTTCACAGCCCCTATGTTAAGGAATTATTTACTTCCTGGGCAAAAACAAATAATATCACGCCCATAGATTGGGATAATTTAATATCAGCAGTGCTGGACCAGTCATCCCAAAAACAATGGAAGGCTTTTTGGAGACAGGAAGCCAAGGCTCGCGAACTTCTAGGCTTGAAGCAAGGCTTTGACACTTACCAAAGTAAGATACTTAGTGAAGGTGAACTTGCAGACCCACAGACCCAAGCTATATTTGAGGAATATACACTTTCTTTATGCCCTACAACAGTGCTAAATACTTTGAATAAGATTCAGGAACCCCGAGAAAAATTTGAACCATATTCAAAAGTGGTACAGGGTCCTAGAGAAAGGTTCCCTGAATTCTTACAAAGATTATCCAGAGAAGTAGACCTACAGGTAACTGATTCAAATACTAGACTACTTCTTATAAAATCTTTAGCTTATGAGAGTGCAAGCCCACAATGCAAACAGGTACTGTGGCCGTTAAAGATCAGATCAGTGCGTTGAACAAATGGAACTTGTATACAGGTAATATTTAGTATAACAGTCAAAAGACAGGAACATGGGTAGGAGAGTCCATTTCTAAAGGCTTAAAGAGGCTTCAACATGACAAATGGCCTAACCATGAGGAGATACACACCTTGGTTGGGGAAGCAACCTCCAGAAGTTTAAAAAGACATCAAAACACTAGATTTTTTAACTGTGGTAGAATAGGACATCTGGGTAGGAACTATAGACAAAGAATTCCTAGAAAAAATGCTTCTTCCAGTAATGCTTCAAACAGAAGGCTTCAGCCTTCTGGTTTGTGTAGATGTGGCAAGGGCAGACACTAAACAAATGAATGTAGGTTGACCACAGACAAACAAGGTAACCCTTTACAATTGGGAAACTTCTCAAGGGACTTCTCCATCCATAAATGAGGTCACTTGTGTCACCATTCATGGAAATAAAGAGAATACTAATGTACTGAAAGACAGAAGAACAATTTTGCCATTCCTTATTGGAACACAAACACATCAAAAAACTGTGGTAGATATACAGGTGTGAATTATGGTAAGAACAGAAATGACACCTAACATTCACACAGGTGCCACCAAAGCTCTGTTACCTCTTAAGTCAGCTAGGTATTACACAGCTGTAGACACAATGAGCAGGTTCTCTGTGTGCTCAGAAACATCCTCAATCTGGGGATGCTCAGGACCAGTAGGGGGAGCTGTAAACCCAACTTTCAAAAGAAAAGAAAATATATAAATATAAGAAACATCTGGAGAATGAGGGAGAACTCTGAGACCCTAAGATTTCCTGTCCTGACCTCAAATAATTGAAGAGAGCATAAAATGCATATGATGTAGCAGCTGTGACAAGACTCCAAATTTAGTTGAGTAAAAATTTGTTCTTAGGTAATATTGCACATAAATGTTTTAGTTATTACACTGGATCCTTATTGGAAGGATACACATCCATTGGACTTACATATAAGAAGGCCATATATTTTCAAAAATAAGGTGTCAGACATCCATTCATCATCATCACAGCCATCAGCATCAGCATCTGTAAGTCTGTCTGTAACATCTTTCCACTGTCAGGAGGGGTTTTCTCTGCTGGAATATGTGACTGTGACTTGGGATCTCAGGCCTTGATGTTCCAAGCAGTGTTGAGCCCATGTAGCTCTGCTGTGGAAGACCTGGTTCCAGGGTGTGATACACTGCCCCATGCAGCCCTCAGATCATAGGAAGGAGAGAAGGAGAAGCTGGGGATAATCATAGAATCTGTCTTTCATTACAGTTATGATTTCATCTCTCATTTTATCTGCACATTTTTTATAAGAGGAAAGGTATTTAGCCATATTGGTTATACTTTTCTAATATACAAATTTTGTGACTTGGGAAAAGTGTTTAGAAAAAATTCAGAGTCGGTGTCCCTAAGGTACAGAAAATGATACATCATTATTCCTACACCACTCACTGTCCCTCACACATGAGTTCTGACAATGTTTCATATGGTATCCTGACACATGGGCTACCTCCATCTGTTCACAGCTCTCTGGAATTCAGATGGGATCAGTCATTAGTAGTTGTGTCTGGAATTAAGGAAACAAATTAATCCCTTTATAGAAGTCACCACACTTAGCATTGTGGGTTTGGTCTCTTCTGACAGAGTTTCGGCAACTGTTGTAAGTGCATATTCATGGTTTGCATACGTCTTAGCATCTTTATATTTTGAATGTTTTAAAATATGAAGACGCTTTATTCATAAAAATGAGTTTATTGTGTTTGGTGTAGCCTTTTTAATAGGATCTATAGTCCACTCAAACTTCTTTCCATGTATTGCAAGTCACTGTGTAATTTGTTTAAAGCTAGACAAATCATTGATAAGGAAATATAAGGGTACACTTCATGAGAGTACAGGTGTCTATTTATTATGAGAAAGTACTTACTAGAGAAACTGGCAACCCAGGCTAGTCTCAGCAGCTTTCCAAGACCCAAACAGATCTCTACATAAAGAGAGCATTTCTCTCTTCTCAGCACTTTATTCCACACCCCGTAAGCACCTGTAGCCATGCCCAAAACAGGCATGGTCTGGGGCACAGATGCCTAGATCTCTCCCTACAAATCATAGTTTTTCTAAGTTCATAAATAGTGACAAGAACAAAGAAAAATATACAGTGTTTGAACATCTCTGAGGCAGTGAAGATAATCCATGATGTGTGTGAGCCACGAGTTCCAGCATCCTGTGTCCTGTTGTGCCCTCTTCCAAGATGCTCATCCTTTGAGAGAACTGAGTGAACAAACCAGGTCTCTGTCTACATTTTCTATTTCCTGTTGTTATTTTCAAAGTCATCAGAAATAGAGTGTGGTAAAAAAGATGAAGGTACTGACAATTGAATGAACAAAAATCACAAATACTTGAGGCGGGAAATTAACTGATTAACAAAGTCAATAAAACATCACTCTCTTCGGTGCAATTGCAGAATTCATAATCTCCAGTCTGCAGATGGCATAAGCTCCTTCACTGTATAAGAAGTCTACAATCTCTGTAATTTTTGAGAAAAAAAAATGCACTGGAAGGACTCACAAAGGAATCCTCCTCTGGCCCCAGTCACAGTGCATCCTGAAGGCAAGAGAAACATCAACTCTTTGAGCTCTTCATGTATTCTTCATGAAAAGATGCAGGATAATGGTCCATGGAGGTGTGATAGAGTCAGAAACATTCAAGTTAGAGTGATGGTCTCTCTCAACTTTGCTGCATTCTGCATCAGGCACCAGAAGTTTGTACTGAGGAGCCTGATCTTATGTGTTACCCAGACTCTTTGGTGAACAGACTTGAATTTCCCTGAGTCATCCTTTGTACCTCATCACAGCCTGGATCTCCCTAAGACCCAATATTTAAATCCTCCATCAGAGTCAACTCCTGGGGAGGGAATGCAAATCTCTCATGGCTCCACCCAAGCATATGTTGAAAAACCAAAGCTGGGTCTGGGCACTCACTGATGTGCAATCATGGCCCTGTTTGGTTCCTCATTCCTGCTGCTGATTGTGCCTGCATGTGAGTGCCATGGATTCCCTACTGAATGAACTCCCATAATTCATGCTGTGCCAACATTACCTTCTTCTTTTTCACCCAAACAGATATCCTGTCACAGGTTACGCTGAAGGAATCTGGTCCTGGGCTATTCCCTCCATCCCAGGACCTCAGTCTGACATGCTCTTTCTCTGGATTTTCAATGAACACTTCTGGTATGGGTGTGGGCTGGATCCGCCAGCACACAGGAAAGGGTCTTGAGGAGCTTGCTATCATTTGGTGGGATGATGATAAGAGGTACAACCCAACCCTGAAGAGCTGGCTTACAATCTCCAAGGACACCTCCAACAACCGGGTGACCCTCTAGATCACTAGTGTGGACACTGCAGATATCACCACATACTACTGTGCTCAGGGAGCATAGAGACACATCCTTTGCTGACAGCTGTACAGTACTTAAGGCTGGTTCTCAGCTCTGTGTCTTCCTTCAACAATTCATGGGGTTGGGAGTGGGTATACCTTTCCTGCTAGCCTCTGGGGTTTCCTCTTCACTCTGAGTTTCAAATCCCATGTTTCCTGTTATACAAATGAGCCACCCCTTAAAAATGTTCAGAAATGAGAATCTATCTGTTTTGTTTGGTAAAGATTAAGCATGTCTGGTCCCCAATGCAGGTGGATCAGGACTGTGGTTCTACTAAGTCTTTGATCTCAAACCCCCAGAACACCAGGTTTTGAATTATTGTATCATTCATTTTCAGTGAACTACTGGACATGTGGAAGATCAACTTTTATAAAATGAGTCATTGGTTAAAGTAACCCCAATGAAACCGCAGCTATATCAGGCTATGGACAAGGCAATTGGTTGTGCACCACAGAATGATGGCAACATCCTATTGCTAAAGACAACACTTATATATCTCACTGGACATAAAGAGTTTGAGTTGATGCCTACCTGCAGGCCTCAGCCATGCTGACTACCGTTCATAGCAGTAGGAGGTTCTTGGAGTGCTCTCAGAGCAAAGTAAAACTAACAACACACTGTGACCTACATTGGTGACTTGATGGTGAGATTGGATTTAAACCTCACTCTATGAATGTAATCAATGCCTAAAACTACTAGAATCTAAGACAAGGTAGGCCATGGACTGACGGGAAAACCAGATGTCTTAGAACTCTTTCACAGGGGTCACATATCAGATATCCCAGATGTCAGATATTTACGTTATGATTTATAGAAGAAAAATTATAGTTATGAAGTAGCATCAAAAAATGTTATGTTTGATAGTCACCAGAAGATGAGGAACAGTATTGACAGATTTCAGCAATTGGAAATTTGAGGACAACTGTTATTAAGAAATATAGCCATAAAATAATTCTGATTAACATGCCCATATATGCACATTAATCTGTGCCTCAAAAAACTATCAGTAGCAAAGCTTCTTCTTGAAAAATATGGGAGCTGACATGGAGACTCTCAAATGGACTGTCTATAGAATATGAAAGATATTTTCACATTCAGTCATAAATGTGTTGTCTTAAGCAAAATTTCTTAATGGGACTCAATAACTGATTCTGGAGAAGAGGTAGAAAGATTTTAAGACACAGAGATGTTGAATGACTCCAAGGAGTATGTCTCTTTCAGACACAGCAGGGCTGATGCACACATAAACTCATTAGACCTGTGTAAATAAATACAGGGCTTGCACAGGCTCAAGCCACATGGGATTCCAATGCGGAGAAGAGGAACTAGACATGGACACTCAATCCTAATCAAGAAACTATATGCAATTGTTACTTACATGCAAAGGAAAATATGATGTTCTTCAGTGGAATGCCAGTGGCTGTATTAAACATACTTCACAGTTGTCTTATACCTAAGACAAATACAATACAAGCCAAATGGTATTTTAATATGATTTTTGTCACACGTAAACTTATTTTGGCATTTTTTGTATTTTAGTCTTTTGTTTGTATATTATCATTTTTGATTATGTGTTTGTGGGATTCTGAGAATGTGATGGTAAGCACACGTGTGTGTGTGTGTGAGAGAGGGGGGGACAGGGACAGAGACAGAGACAGAGACAGAGAGGGACAGAGAACTTTTCTTCTAGTATCTGGTTAGTATGTATATGAGAGGTATCTAGGATTATTTGGGGAATAGATAAATTTTGATCATGATATATTGCTCAAAAACTAATTTTTCACTAAAGAAAATTTAGAATTCCCACCCAAAATCATGTGTTGACTGTTATCTGATACATTACGACAGTGGCGATAGGCAGAACATGTTTATTTATGTTATTTCCATGTACATGAAAAACTTGTTTGTAATGTTACCAACAATTTCTGGTCACTTACTTACTGCACTATTTATCATTTCTGTCTTCCCACAGAGACAATAAAGAGGTATAAATCTATAGAGATTTCTAAATATTTCACCACACATGTTTTCTCAGAACATCATCAAAGACAAGTGCTCTTTTCCAGACTTACTCAAGCATAGACACAATCAGACAAGAACCTGTTACTTACAGCAAAGATGATATCAGCTTATTGATTGTTATCCTACATGGTATCATCAAGGTTGTCTTCATGGTCCATGTCTCTGCTGTAATGCTGGTTTCATTTCCAGGGCAGCTCTCTAAGATTCAGACTCTTCCTACAGTTGGTTCACTTCCACTTTCTTTAAGTTGAGTTCTTTGTTACTCATTATTCATTCTTGGAAACACAGGCTTGCTTCAATACTAAATTCAAAGTTGCTCCAGCTTCTAATAGACTCACCCAGGTCCTTACATGCATCAATATTTTCTCATTTGTATAAATGTTCTCCCTCTTCTGTGCAGTTGTTGTTTAAGTCCTTTCATTTCTCAGGTTGTATTGTGAATTCTCAGCTCTCTTTAATTAGAATCAACTGCAGGTGCCCATTTCATCAATGTTGGGGAGGAACACCCTGCACCCAAAAGCATATACAATGTGCAACACATATTGTAATGTGAGCTTGACTTCAACAACCCTTCTTTGTAGCAAGGCCAAGTACATAAGGCAGTCACAGGACTTACATACAGAAATGGAATCTTGAATACCATGAAACACTCAAAACTTTTGATTGCAAGAGAAACTGTAAGCAATTGGACTCATGGTCACACTGCTTACATCCTGACAATTCCATCCACACATCAACATGCAGCCATATTTACCATAATTTATGGGTTGTTGTGTGTGCCTACAAGTCACACAGGTGCATGCATATGGACAAAGATGTGAATTATACATATAGTGATATTGGTTCTACTAACTCCTTGGAGCTGGTAGGTGGGTGGAAATGTATCTGTGTTCTCTCTGGATTTAGCTTACCCAACCTCAGCATTCCCAATTAATGTAAAGTCATGGCACTAAGTTTTCATAAAGGTGGTTTTATCACAGAATAGCTTGTTTTCTCCATCTATAGTGATTGAGAGTTTACAGAATACATATCCACTAATCCAACACTACAGAAAGTTCTGTAAGGAAAGATCCAACCCAAGCAAATTAACTACATGCACAAAAACAGACTTTTGTTTGGTATAGTAGTCTAGGCTGGACTCTGTGGGCTCTTAGTGTTTGAAGAAGATCTATCCAGGAATTAAAGGCTTTCAGGTTTTCCATGGAGAAGTCATGTGTAATTCTGATAGTTTTTCACTTATATGTTACTTGGCCCTTTTCATTCTATTCTCTTAATATTCTTTCTTTATTCTGTGTGTTTGGTGTTTTGATTATTAAGTTGCAAGGGGACTTTTCTTGGCCCAGCCTATTTGGTGCTCGGTAAGCTTCTTGGGCATTCATAGGTGTGTCCTTCTTCAGGTTGGGAAAGTTTTCTTCTATTGTTGTTGAATACATTTTCTGCACTTTTGGGCTGGGTTTCTTTGCCTTCTCCTATTCTTAAGTTTGTTCTTTTCAACCAAGAGTAATGTGTACTCATTCCCGCCAGCAGCCTGGGTCCCACCACTGTCTCAGTTCCCAAATAATACTACCATTGGTTTTACTTGCTCTAAGCTTAGTGAATGAAAGCTGTGAAACTGAATATTTTCTCATACATTTTTGAGGGCCTGTATCATTTTCATGAGGTCGTTTTGAAGGTCATTCTATTCTGTTTCATTTGCATTGGAATATTCAGGTCTTGCTGGTGTAGAGTTTTTAGAATCTGGTTGCTCATATTGATTTTTCTGTTGTTGACTGTGCATTTACACTGTCATCTTCCAGTTCTAAGAGGAAAGTTCATAACACTAAGTGCCCACATGAAGGAACTGGAGAATAGCCACACTACAGAATTAACAAAACACCTGAAAGCTCTAGAATGCAAAGAAGCAAACTTACACAGCAGGAGTAAACACCAGGAAATAAGCAAATTCAGAGTTGAAATCAATAAGGTAGAAACAAATAAAACAAGACAAAGAATCAATGAAACAAAGAGATGGTTCTTTGAGAAAGCCAACAAGATAGACAAACCTTTATCAAGCCTAACCAAAACACAGTGAGACATCTTGTAAATTATCAAAAACAGAAATGAGAAGGGGGACATAACAACAAACACTGGGTAAATCAAGAAAATCTTCAAGTCATACTTTAAAAACTTGTATTTCACAAAATTGGAAACTTTAAAGGAAATGAATGATTTTCTGGTTAGATATAACCTACCGAAGTTAAATCAAGAATGGATAACCAATTTTAATAGACATATAACCCTTACCAAAATAGAAGCAGTCATCAAAATCTTCAATTCAAGAAAAGTCGACGGTCAGAGAGTTTCAGTGCATAATTCTACCAGAAATTCAAAGAAAAGCTAATACCAGTACTCTCCAAATTTTTCCACACAATAGAAGGAAAAGTGTCATTTCTAAACTCATTTTATCAGGCTATAATTGCCTTCATACCCAAACCACACAGAGACCCAAATAAGACAGGGAACTACAGACAAATCTCCCTCATGAACATTGCTGCAAAAATACTCAATAAAATTCTGGCAAATAGAATCCAAGAACACATCAGGAAAATAATACACCATGATCAACTAGGCTTCATCCCAAGGATACAGGATGGTTCAACTTATTAAAATCCATCAATATAATCCAGCAAATAAACCATCTGAAAAAGAAAAATCGCATGATCATCTCACTAGATGCTGATTGGAAGCACGAAGGCAGGGGAGAAACAGCTGGGAAAAAAGAGAGGGAGAGAAGAGGAGGGTAGAGGAGGACATGGGGGAGCATGAAGTTTGTGTTGTGGAAAGAATAGAGAAGAGCAGGATGAGAGATACCATAATAGAGGGAACCATTATAGTTCTAAGGAGAGATCTGGCACTAGCGAGATTTCCAGATATTTACAAGGATGATGCCAACTGAAAATCTAACCAATAGTGGAGAGACTACCTTAAATGTCTTTTGCCGATAATGAGATTGATGGCTACCTTATATGCCATCCTAGAGCCTTCATCCAGTGGCTGATCGAAGCAGAGTCTGTAACCAACAGCTAAATACTGAAGTGAAATCCTCAAGACTGGGCAGGGGAAATCCACAGAGACAGCTGACGTGAACAAGGAGGAGCTTATGGACACCAGACTGATGGCTGCCAGGCCAGCATGGGACTGATCCTGATCCCCTGAATGTGGATGTCAGTGAGGAGGCCTAGGCAATTTGTGGGTCCCTGGGTAGAAGATCAGTATTTTTCCCTGACATATGAATGGACTCTGAAGGCTCATTCCACATGTAGGGGTGCTCTCTCACCTTGGACACATGAGTGTCCCGGATGATATGAAAGACTTTGGAGATCCTCCATGGAAGGCCTCACCAAGGGATGGAGGATGGTGTCGGAGATTCTGGGGGTTTGTGGGGGGTGGGGTAGGAGTGGGAAGGGACAGGGACTTGGAATTGACATGTGCACCAACTTGTTTCTAATTTAAAGAAAAAGGAAAAAGTACAAAAATCCAAGTATCCAGCTCTCAAATAGAATATAATAACAAATAATGCTTGCCTTTACTATGAACTCTATACATTTACAAATAACTTTTTCTTACTAACTGACTTTATGGAACTCATGGAAAAGGGAAACTCAAGGAACAAGAGACTGCAAAATATGTATACAGACTATTTCTAGAGTAACCAAAGATATAAGTACTTGAATAAGAAGGCCTATGCAATTTTTGACGATAAAGAATGAGCTATGTATATTAATTAAAATAATACTTCTTCCTAAATTTTGGTTATGAAAATGCAAATATCAGATAACCCCAAGATGAGACATACTGAGAATGATGTCAGAAAAATATTCACTTAGCATCAAGCATAGGGGAACAAACCACTCATAGTGTAGGAGGCCATCAGAATTTGCACAGGATGTCTGGCACACTAATGCTCACACAAGTCTCAACAAGTCTCAACCTCTTCCACTTTGAGTACAAAGATTATGCACAAAGAAATAAGAGACAGAGATTTGAGGTCTCTAATACAAAATAGCACACAGGCATTGAGTGCTGACTGAATAAGTTGACTCCATCTCTGCACTTCATTTACCCTGTGATTTTTATTGCCAAGCAATGGAGGAAATTCTAGAGCTCTATGGTCATCAACACCTCACGGCACAGTTTCCAATGTTCATGACCATACCCTCCTCCACCTCTTGTCATGACTTCACATTCTCTGGATTAATTTTTACTTTAGATAACATTACTCTCAATCCTGATAACATATTTCTGTGTTTTATGAATAGCTGAGCTTCACTTCATTTACCAATGCAATAATCACGCTTAGGAAGCTGGATTTTTCTGTGTTACAAGCTGGACTGAGATAAAAGTCCATAGTGGAAGTCAGACTGACATAAATCAAGTGAAAGTGAGTCTAGTCCCCCAGGCATGGTGTTCACAAGACAGAAGTTGAATAGTCTGAGCCAAGCGAGGTGGGAAAAGAGTCATTCTCCTGGGTCTCCTCCCAGGAAACACATGAGATCACGTGTAATAATGTTAGTGAGCTACTTCCTTTGCCACAAGTTGTTTTCTAGATGGGTGGTAATAATAAGAATGACCCCACTGACACCAAGCAAATACATTTTAAATTGTTCGTTAAGTAGGATTTCTGTTCACTAAGGAGAGCACTAGCTTGCTAAACCCACTGCTGGAATTTAGAGAGATAAAAATGTGTAGCTAGGACATGGTACCCTCTTATGCCTGCACTTTGTGTATGTGGATTCACTTAGTGTAAACGTTTCCATGTTTTACTGTGCCATGTCTGCAGAGTGTGACTCCTACTATTTCCAGTTTATCAGAGATTGAAAATCCAGACTCAACCAGGGAAATGGTGCGGAGTTTCGAACCCCAGTTCCTCTAAGAAGTACAAACCAAATCTCAGTAACATGGAGGGAAATTTTTAAACCTTGCCTTGTATTTCCTTTTATCAGCTCAGGATCCTTCCCAAAGGCAAAGCAGCCCAGGCCTAGATGTGCAGCCCCATCTTCTTCTCACTGGAGCATCCAGCAAAGCATGGCTGTCCTGGTGCTGCTCCTCTGCCTGGTGACCTTTCCAAGCTGTAAGTTTTGGGGTTTCATGACAGGGACCCAGGCATGTCATTATGGGATGTATGACTGTTGGTGATGTTGTTTGTCCCCAGGTGTCCTGTCCCAGATGCAGCTAAAGGAGTCAGGACCTGGTCTGGTGCAGCCCTCAGAGACCCTGTCTCTCACCTGCACTGTCTCTGGGTTATCATTAACCAGCAATAGTGTAAGCTGGATCCGACAACCTCCAGGAAAGGTTCTGCAGTGGGTTGGAGCAATATGGTATAATGGAAACACAGAGTATAATTCAGCACTCGAATCCCAAATCACCATCACAAGGAACACCTCCGAGAGCCAAGTTTTCTTAAAACTAAACAATGTGAAAACTGAGGACAGAGCCATGTGTTACTGTGCCAGAGACACAGTAAGGGAACTCCAGTGTGAACCTGCACAAAAACCTCCCTGCAGGGACACTCAGGACCAGAAGGGGACACTGAGTTCCAACAAGAACTCCCCAGGATCACTGGTATCTCTGCTAGAACTGAAGAGATGCTGGACTATGCAGCATGAGCTTCAAATGTTAGAACCTATGTATTCCTCTTCCAGCCAGGGAAATCATCCAGAACTCTTATCAAGTGTCGTAGTCTATTAATATTTTTTACACAATTAAAACCTGGTGTTTTCCAAACTCTTTATGTTAATAATTTGATCCCTGTTATAAAACAAATCAGCACATTAATTTCTAATATTCTATTTATATACATACACGTATATTTCATTATGTGTATATGTATTTCAACAGGAGTCTTTAATTTGGAGACTTTGTGCATGTAAATTCAGTAAGAAAGCTTGGAAATTTTGAATAGTGTGTAATTCACCATTTTTTCACATGTGATAGAGAAGCAAAAATTTCCCTGAATTAATATTATTCTCCAAAGATAACATCTTCATCGCAATTTTAAGAATAATCTTCAGTAGCTTCCTGTCTGGACTGTATCCTCTTTCGGTGAGGAGCAGGAAAGATTAGCATAGAACCCCTCAATGTCTCAAATTATGAGGCTGCAGTCATGGATACGATGGAAAAAGTGTTTTCCTTGACCACAGAATCCTGCGTGCAGCATGGATCAAGGACTTCCACATGGCTTCCAGCAATAACACGGAGCCTGTCCATCAACATGGTTTCCAGGGTCAGCTCAGATCACAGACATCACCTGGTCCACAGAAGGAGCATGGTTGACAGACACCAACACAGACTGAAGAAAAGCACAGACCATGGAAATCTCCAGAGGAGACTCCATTAAGGAAAAGAACCACTCTTCATTTCCAACATCCTGCTGCTGCTCTGAGTTGGGTGCTTGTGCAGCTGGGCCTGTGGGTTGAGCTGTTTCACAAGCCTAGAGGATGGCAACAGAGTGGGGCAGTCTCAGTGATGGTCAGAGCCTCCTAGAGGTTCAGCACCACTTAGCAACCACATGCTCCCATGTGCATGCTGCTCCCTTACACCACCTTTATTTCCAATTCCATAAAGATTCCTTTTTTAGGCATTTGCATCTTGATAAAAATACCTTTCACATTGAAGTCTAATGTAATACTGCCTCTACAGGTGTATTGTGGATCTTCAAACCATGGAATTCACAAACACTGTGTACACATCTCAGCGGGTGTCAGCTCCAGCCCTGGTTCCATCTCTCATCAGCCCTTCCCATAGGCACCTGAGGTCTATAATTTTCACAGTTGGTGTTTTGCTGCCTACAAAGGCTCCAGAGTTACTCCACTGTCACTCTCTGTTCCCATTGACCTGAAACCCCTGGAGTCTCATGTGTGAACTGGAGAAGCATCATTCACAGAAGCCCTCTGGGCTGTGAAGATTCATCACACAATTTGATTAATAAATATTTTCTTTGAGACAGCACTACTGAATTGTGCTCATCCAACCAAAAGTTCAGGCTTATTCTTTTTCTTCTCAAGAACGACCATTTCCATCACTTATCTGAGATTTGAGTCAGCAGAATAACAAATAGCTCAGGGATCATAGAGGTGAGAGGTAATATCTTCATGAACAGACACTTCCTGCCCTCCATCCTCTGAAGGGTCCCCTTCATTTTGGTCAATGCTTGTGAGCAGAGTAAATTGCTAAGTGACCTTTTTATAATCAACAGAGAATTGGATATTAAACCAAAGGGGTAAGTTGTGGGTAATCAATGGTATGAGTGCAGTCTACCAAAAGAAAGACTGGGAAAAGAGTGTGTGCAGCTGGATAGGAGGTTTCCATGTGCTGTATAGTGGGAACCTGGTTCTGTTAAGATATTGGCAAATAGTATGGAGGTCCATCAAGAATTACATATAAAAGACCACGTGGCCCAGCAATATAACTCCGGTGTGAGCAGACAAAAGAAGCAGAGAGGAAGCAGGAAAACAGGGATGGAGGAAAGGAGGGGTGGAAGTGACCTGAGAGTGGAAGGGGACAGAAGGACCTTCAGGAGTGAGAGGGAGAAGAGAGAGTGTCATTGGATGAATGAATAAATCATTATAAACAAGCATAATATTGTTGTTTTAGGTAGAATAAGTGACATACACTAAAAAATGCTTTCAAATACCATTGAGTATTAATGCACATCTATTTGTCTGTCTCTGTATATCTGTCCTTGTATAGGTTTGTGTCTCTTATTTTATGTCTGTCTGTGTGTCTATGTCTGAATGTTCATGTATTTATTAAAAGATGCATATTATCTCCTAATATTAAATTACACAGGTGACCTCACCATTCTCCCATCACCGAGACCATATAGAAAACTTTAGAAGGACAGCTTCTAAAGTCTTTGCTGGGGATTCAATTCATTTGAATCATAAAGGAAAAATAAGGATCTTCACATGATGTATGTCCTTTTTGTCACCTGAAACGTGAGTGTGTATAGAGAATGTCCAATGAACACCTTAAGGGAGAAAAAGGTTAGTTAAAAGATGAAATCATCAGAGATTTCTAGAAAGAGGGACGAGTGGGCTAGCCACATTTTCAAGTGGTTAGATGAAAAACTAGAAGTTTTTATTCAGTGAAAATCACAGGAAGGCAAAGATTGTCTCTTTACACTGTGGCTGCTTTTGTGTCAGCTTGCGTTGGAAGTATGAGGAAACCAGGTAACCTAGTAAACAATAGAGGTAGGTAAGCTAGCAGATTTTGGTCTGCTGTGTGCACTTTCACTATGGGTTCCTGTTAGGAGAAGTTTTTAGTATCTATTGCTTAGGGCTTTAAGTCAAAGAAAGGATACAAGTTTAATTTGCACACGAAACAGAACCTGTGCCTTCAGGAGCTCCAGTCTCTGTGATCCTACAAGCAATCAGGAAAGTTTACTGTTTCCTGAGGATGAGCAAACGGGCTGATTACCTTTACGATTATCTTCTCAGGGGAAACACAAGTAGCACACCTCTGAGCTAAACTCTTGGGTTAATAGGCTCTTGCTTGCCTTTCTCTTTCTCTCTCTCCCTCTCTCTCTCCTCCTCCCTCTCTGGTTTGATTTGCCCTCCCTATTGCTACATTCTTGGGATTGATGCTCAGAACATTGATCCTTTTTCTATGGTGTGTTACAATCAGTCACAATTGCTATGCAAAAGAAGAGGAACTTGGTGTAGCCAGTGTTTATTTGAGGATTGGATGAGTCAATGCTGTCATCAAAGCATTATTTTCTGTAGAACAAAAGGTGATTCTTTAATGGTAGGATTACTAGGCATATAGATCTGTAGTAGGGTGCTTGTCTATCATGTGCAAGGTATTAAGGACAAGAATCATGCTCAATTAAAAAAAACACCAGCAATGCATGCTGAAAAATAACATTTCTCACATGAACTAGATTTAAAGGATTTGATCTAATGATGGACTGTCAGTCACTAGAGTAGGAAGGGCAGATGGGATACAGTGAAGAGGAAACAAGTCCACAGTGCATCACAAGAGTTGGGTTTCAGAGTAACATAACAAACAGCTAATCCAAGGTCTGCGGCTTGACACAGCTCCAAAACACAACAATCATGACACAGTCTAAATAACTGAAACCATGAGTTCAATTCAGGGAAAGGGGAATGTATGAAAGAATTGAAAGTCTCATTGCTGGTACTATGTGAACATATGTTTGTGCTTGCACAGGCCTTTGGAAACCACAAGGTGATTCTGATTGTATTCTTCAAATGACCTGTACCTTAGCTTTTGAGATAGGATCTCACATTGAACCTGGACCTCACATGTTCAGATAGAATGGCTGGATGACAAGTCCCAGAGAGGCTCCTGTCACCTCCTCTCCAGTGCTGGGAAAATAGTACAAACTGTCATTTCCAGTTTCCAAGCTAAGTAAGAGGATCAAACTGAGACACTCATATGGGGAGACAGGAACCTGACCTCTGAGCCAATGCCTCATCTGTGGATTTTATCACATGCTGTATGCATTGATATTGTAATCTACAAAAATAAATATATGCACTGTGAAATAATTTTAAGTATAAATTGTACTGATAATTAAGAATTTTAAACCATTTTTTGCCTACATGAAAATGAATGCCATGAGACCAATCTCTTAAATGTCCTTAAAATTCTGCTGGTTATAGAATTGGGCAACATGGGAGAGAGAAAGGAACTGGAAAAGAAATCATCATCATACTATATTATATGAATGGTGGTTCACAAATTTAATCCAGTAACAAGGGATTTAGTGGCAAAAGACTCTTGAAGTTCAGTATTAGCTTGTCAACTTGGTCTTCATAGTGTGTCCCAGCCAAGCAGAGTGGGCTGCTCAATCATACAGATAAGATCTCTCTCTCAGCCAGGCGTTGTTGGCACACGCCTTTAATCCCAGCACTGGGGAGGCAGAGGCAGGCCTATCTCTGTGAGTTCGAGGCCAG
This sequence comes from Mesocricetus auratus, assembly GCF_017639785.1. Taxonomy (NCBI): domain Eukaryota; kingdom Metazoa; phylum Chordata; class Mammalia; order Rodentia; family Cricetidae; genus Mesocricetus; species Mesocricetus auratus. The sequence goes on from NW_024429186.1 coordinate 5,702,873, forward strand.
CCTGGTCTACAGAGCGAGTTCCAGGACAGCCTCCTAATCACTTAGGTATCTCAAACTTTTTATTATTTTACTTTACATAACCTTCAAGCATTGTCACTATTACTTTTATGAAGTGTTATAAACAAGTGACTTTCCATTCCTCACCAATGCAATAATCATATTTAGGAGCTTGGATGTTTGTGTGTTATAAGCTAAGGAGAGAGACAATGAGAAATAAAACAGTACATCAAGACAGACAGACTGACACAAATCAAGAGGAATTAAAACTAGATTGACATGTGAAGCAACCTTGTTTCTAATTTAAATTTAAAAATAAAAAACTACACTCTTGGTGGGGTGTTCCTAAGTGAGAAGGTTAAAATCAGAACCTACTAAGATGTACACAAATCACTTCCATGGATCTCCTATAAGCTAGATATGTGAAGTCACATGTACTAAATGGTTGTAAGCTAATTTCTCAGGAGTTATTACTTTACAAGTCATAAGAAAAAGACAACTCCACAGACACCAAGAAAGAACACTAATTCTGATCATCAAGAGCCCCAATGACATTTGAATTCACTACTGGAAGTTTTAGGCTATACAATGAGTTAAGGACATGGTATCCTGTTCTGTCCACACTAAATTAATGTGGACACATTTACTATAAACATTCTCATGTGTTACTTACAAAGTCTGAACAGTGTAACTCAAAAAATTTTATGTTTATCCAGACATGCAAAGCAAAGCCTGGACCAAGAGAATGTTCTTTAGTTTCCATCTCCAGATCCTCTGAGAAGCACAAGACAAACATCAGTCACTTGCAGAAAAAAATGAAAACCTTGCCCTGTGCCTGCTTTTATCCTCTCAGGATCCTCCCCCAATGCAAAGCAGCCTCAGGATCAGAGTGAAAGCCCAGGCCTAGGTGAGCAGCCCCATCTCCTTCTCACTGGAGCCTCCAACAGAGCATGGATGTCCTGGTGCTGCTCCTCTGCCTGGTGACCTTTCCATGCTGTAAGTGTGCAGGGCTTCAGGAGAGGGACACCAGAATGTTATTATGGGATGTATAACTGACAGTGATGATGTTTGTCCCAGGTGTCCTGTCCCAGGTGCAGCTGAAGGAGTCAGGACCCAGCCTGGTGCAGCCATCACAGACCCTGTCTCTCACCTGCACTGTCTCTGGATTCTCATTAACCAACTATGGTGTGGATTGGGTCCGCCAGCCTCCAGGAAAGGGTCTGGAGTGGATGGGAGCAATATGGAGTAATGGAAATACTAATTATAATTCAGCTCTCCAATCCCGAATCAGCATCACCAGGGACACCTCCAAGAGTCAAGTTTTCTTAAAACTGAATAATCTACAAACTGAGGACACAGCCATATATTACTGTGACTCACAGCCACTGTGTGCACATACCAGCTGGAGTCAGCTCCAGTCCTGGTTCCATTTCATACCAGCCCTTCCCACAGACAACTGAGTTCTATGATTTTCACAGTTGGTGCTTTTGCTGCCTACAAAGGCTCAAGAGTTGCTTTTCTGTCACTCCCTGATGCTGCTGGCTGGAACAGCCTTATGTTTCATGTGTGAAATGGAGAAGTGTCATTCAGAGAAACAGTGTGGGCTTCATGATACTGGATCATGACTTGAGGAACTGTAAAAATGAAAAGAGAGTCTGTTCATCTTAGGCTGAGAATTCTCTGGGAACACTTGCTGTGATGTCAACAGTGTGTGACCAAACTTTGGTGACCAAACTGATCAGATTCCTAGAATCCTCAGATGAGTAGACCTGGTAGCGATGTGAGCAACTCCACGCAATGTTGAACACAAAGTTTCCTCTGTCATGTTACCCAGGGCAAGGGTGAGGATCAGTTCACATGGTCGCTCCTGCAAAGGAATGGGCAGGGGAAAACTTTTATTGAGTTCGTGGACCTAAAATATATCAGAACTAACAGCTCTCAGTTCTAATCACAAGGATTTCACTTAAAAACAAGAATATGCTTCTCTTCCACCAACAAGACCAGGGAACCTGCGGGGCCAGGTAAACAAGGTCCCACATCTACACCTGCCTTCAAGTGCCTGGGGACTCCCACAGAGCCTCCCATCCCGGCGGGAGCCAAGCACCCCAGACCCCAGGTCTTCTCTTCCACCAACGAGACCAGGGGACCAGCGGGCCCAGGGGACAGGCAGGATCAGTGGATTCAGGGCACCCCAGAGAGTCCAGGGGACCAGCTGGGTCCAGTGGGACCAGTAGGACCAGATAAAACAGGCCCTGCATCCAGGCCTGCATTCCAGTGCCTAGGGGTTGCCTGGGGACTGCCACAGAGCTTCCCATCCCAGCAGGAGCCACTCACCCCACATCCCAGGTATTCTCTTCCACTAATGACACAAGGGGACTAGAGGGACCAGCGGGACTAGTGCCTGGGGACAGCCACAGAGCCTCCACTCAAGGCAGGAGCCACGCACCCCAGATCCCAGGTCTTCTCTTCCACCAAAGGGACCAGGGGAACAGGTGGGAGACTAAGCACCCCAGATTCCTGGGCTTCTACTCCACCCACGGGACCAGGAGAAGGACCAGGAAGAGAAGAAATACCAGAATATTGGACATACTTGCACCCACCAAAAGGGAACTCTGATCCCCTAACCACCAGACCAGTAAGGGGCTCTTTCTGCACCCACTAGAAGAAGAGATGGGAAAGAGACAATACAAAAACGCACTCCGCAATAGACAAACAAATATAACACTACCAGATTCTAGAGCCTCCACACCAGCAAGACTCCAATGCAAATGAAGCAGAAGAGAATGACCTTAAAAACAACTTCATGAAAATGATAGAGGCCCTAAAAGAGGATATAGGAAAATCCCTCAAAGAAATGGAAGAAAAAGAAAACCAAAAAATGCAAGGAAGGGAAGAAAAAACAAAACAAAAAATGCAAGAAATGGAAGAAAAAACAAACCAAAAAATTCATAAAATGAAACAAATGAACGAAAAAATAAACCAAAAATTTCAAGAAACATTTCAAACAGTGCAAGGGTTAAAAACTGAGATAGAGACAATAAAAAGCACAATCTGAAGGAAGGCTGGAAAGAGAAAAGCTGGGCAAATGGTCAGGTACTACAGATGCAAGCATTACCAAAAGAATACAAGAGATGGAAGACAGAATCTCAGGTGTTGAAGATAAACTAGAAGAAATTGATTCATCAACCACAGAAAATCTTAAGTCCAACAAATCCCTAACACAAAACATCCAGGAAATATGGGACACCATGAAAAGACCAAACATAAAAATAATAGGTACAGAAGAAGGTGAAGAAAACCACCTCAAAGTGGCAGAAACCATATTGAACAAAATCATAGAAGAAAACTTTCCCAACCTAAAGAAAGACATGCCAATGAAGGTACAAGAAGCTTACAGAACACCAAATAGAGTGGACCACAAAAAGGTTCCTTCACCACATAATAATCAAGAACCCAAATATACAGAATAAAGAAAGAATATTAAGAGCAGCTAAGGAAAAAGGCCAAGGAGCTTATAAAGGCAAACCTATCAGAATTACACCTGACTTGTCCATGGAAACTCTGAAAGCCAGAAGGTCCTGGATAGATATTCTACCAACACTAAGAGACCATGGATGCCAGCCCAGACTACTATACCTGGCAAAGCTCTCAATCACTATAGATGGAGAAAACAAGATGTTCCATGACAAAACTAGATTCAAGCAATACATATCCACTAACCCAGTCCTACAGAAAGTTCTGTGTGGCTCCAAAGGACGCTGTAACGATAATCGACACAATTACTGAAAGTAAAACTAAGTATTTATTGTAGAAATTACTCACAATATACCAAACAAGTAACCCAGATGAGCCAAGTAGTTTTCAGCTGCCGAACCGGAAGCCGAACTCCGGGAAAAGAGACCGAGACTTCCTGTGTGCTGTCTTTTATGCCTTCCCCTGTAACGCCCCCTAGCCATGCCCAAAAGTGGGCCTGGCTAGTGACGTAGTTCACCGCCTACGTACGTATACGTCTTTACGTTCGGCCGTATACGTCTTTAGTCATGCCTAAAGTGGGTGTGGTTAGCGGTGTGGTAAACCGCCCTTTTATTACCTCATCTGTATGCGCCTCTAGTAAGTCACATGGTTAATGGCGGCATACAGACTTCCTCCTACAGTTCTGGAATGAAAACTCCAACCCACAGAAGTTAACTACAACCAGAAAAACATAGGCATTAGATAATCTCACTTTACCAACAGCCAAAAGAAAGAAGGGGTGGAAATCCACACATAATTCCAGCAACAACAACCATTCCAAGTCAAAGAAGAATGAGCAATCAATGGTCATTAATATCCCTCAATATTGATGGCTGTAACTCACCCATAAAAAGACACAGGCTAACAGAATAGATTTGAAGACAGAACCCATCCTTCTGCTACATGCAAGAAACACACCTCACACTCAAAGACAGACATTACCTGAGAGTTAAAAGTTGGGAAAAGATTTTCCAATCAAATGGACCCAAGAAACAACCTGGGGTAGCAATCCTAATATCTAACAAACTAGACTTTAAAATAAAATCAATCAAAAGAGATGAAGGAGGTCATTACATACTCATCAAAGGAGAAATCCACCAAGATGAAGTTTCAAATCTGAGCATCTATGTCCCAAATACAAAGGCGCCCATATTCATAAAAGAAACATTACTAAAACTCAAATCAAATATTAAGCCCCACACCCATATAGTGGGAGACTTCAACACCCCACTCTCAACACTGGACAGGAAAACCAGACAAAAGCGTAACAAAGAAGCAAAGGGTATAATAGAAGTTATTTGGGATTAACAGACATCTGTAGAATATTCCATCCACATAAAAAAGAATATACCTTCTTTTCACCACCACATGGAACCTTCTCAAAAATCGACCACAAACTTGGCAACAAATCAAAACTCAGCAGGTACAAAAAATTGGAATAACTCCATGCATCTTATTTTGTTTTGACGAGACAGGGTTTCTCTGTATTGTTTTGTAGGCTGTCGGTCCAGCCCAGCCTCGAACTCACAGAGATCCGTCTGCCTCTGCCTCCCGAGTGCTGGGATTAAAGGCGTGCACCACCACCGCCCGGCAACTCCATGCATCTTATCAGACCACCATGATTTAAAATTAAAATTCAACAACACAAATTGCAGAAACCCTAAAAAGTTATGGAATGAATAATGTTCAATTGCACCATTCCTGGGTCAAAGAAGAAATAAAAAAAGAAATTAAAGACTTCCTTGAATTCAATGAGAATGAAGACACAACATACCCATACGTATGGGACAATTTGAAAGCAGTGCTACAAGGGAAGTTCATAGCACTAAGTGCCCACATGAAGTAACTGGAGAATAGTAATACTAGAGAATTAACAGCACAGATGAAAGCTCTAGAATACAAAGAAGCAAAATACCCCAGGAGGAGTAGATGCCAGAAAATAATCAAACTGAGGGCTGAAATCAATAAAGTAGAAACTAGGAAAACAATACAAAGAATCAATGCAACAAAGAGTTGGTTCTTGAGAAAATCAACTAGATAGACAAACTTTTGTCCAAACTTACCAAACAGCAGAGTGTGAACATGCAAATTAACAAAATCAGAAATGAAAAGGGGGACATAACAACAGACTCTGAGGAAATTCAGAGAATCCTCAGGTCATACTTTGAAAACCTGTAATCCACAAAATTCTAAAATTTAAAGGAAATCCCAGACTGATGCCTGGGAATCCAGCATGGGACTGATCAAGACACCCTGAATGTGGGTGTCAGTGAGGAAGCCTAGGTAATCTATTGAGCCTTGGGTAGTAGATCAGTATTTATCCTGGGTATACAAATGGACTTGGGGCACCCATCCAACAATGAGAGATGCTCTCCCATCCTGGACTCTTGGGGGAGGGTCTAGGCCCTGCTCTGGATGAAATGACAGACTATGGACACCCCCATGGAGGGCCTCACCTTTCCTGGGAAAATAACAGGATATTGGAGGTGTTGGTGGGAGAGCATGTAAGGAGGGCAGGGAAAGGGAGAAAGACATGAAATTGACATGTGAAGTGACCTTGTTTCTAATTTAAATTTAAGTTTTAAAATAAAAAAATTAAGAAAAAGAATATACAGAATTTATTATGGAGAGTCTAACCATATGTATTCATTGACTTCACATATCCACATTCAGGTAAGAAAATTATTGAACAAATAAGATCAGGCTAAGTTTCCACCTGATGTAGAGAAGAAGTAAGAACAGTGTATGTCAATACCATTGAAATTATGTTCTCTTCAGTGTGTTCTGTGATTCCTTCTAGAGAATTAAAAAGACAAAGGATGCCCAGGTGACACATGTGTAAAACCCAACACCAGAACAAGTGTTCTTACAGCATGTGCCTTGAAAGGGTAGGAAAAGAATGAGAGGTATTTCTGTAATGTTTTTCCCTAATTCTATTTGATGAGATATTGTCTCATTAGGATAAAGTAACAGCTAAATGATGTGAATAGATATTTTATAAATCGCATGTAGGATTGTCTGTAAGTATATTTTTTAAAGCATGTGAAAGGCCCCATCAGTTCTTAGTTGAATGGAAAAGGGGTGCCAGATAAATTGGACAACTCAATTATTTATATTCAGCAGTCTCCCTTCATCATTTTCTTTTTGAATTTATTATTTCAAGCATCACCTATACTTTTTCCTTACTATTTTTCTTTGCTCATGAGTATCTCTATATGTGTACTATAAAATACAACAGTTATGTCATATGTTTCTCCTCACCTTCCCCCACATTTTACAAATATGTGCTCTAACAAACTTACACATATTTAAGCACAGTTAGTGCAGCCCATATGTACATGTGGGTGGAGCCAAGCACCACAACATAGGAAGCCTACCAGTGACTCCACCATCATGAATGAATGGCTCTGTGCTTCGTACAGAACAATGCATTTCCAACTGTTCCTCAGTAAGAAGTAGGGTCAATTAACTATCATTCTTATCTTTACCAGCGTTTTGACTGGCTTGACCCTCATTAGGGTTATACAGGTGACAACAACTATGATGTTTTCATGATTGTGATAGCCATGCTCTGTCCAAAAGACAACATTTAACAGCACTCCTCCCTGTGTTCCACACCTTACACTCTTCCCACCTCCTCTTCCTCAGCACTCTCTGAAACTTTGAGGAGCATGAATGATACTGGAAATCCTATATCACACAACATGTTGAAGACTGGAAAGGACAGTTCCTACAATACAGAGAATCCAGATTGTGAATTTGAGACTGTGACTCTTGGGTGTTCCGGCTTCTGTGTTGTAGGCTTTGAAAATTGTTGGGGAAGGCCTGTGTACATGTCAATAAAGCACTGTTGGCCAACAGGGAAGCAGGATAGGTGGGACTAGGAGTCGAGGAGTATGCTGGGAAGGAGAAACACAGGGAGTCAAGATGTAACCACCATAGGGATAAGAAGCCCGGAAACTTCTCTGGTAAGAGAAATACTTAGATTAACAATTATGGGATAAATACTTAAGTCAGAGCTAGCCAGTAAGAAACAAACAAGGCCAACAGCTTCATAATTAATATAGCTTCCTGTGTGTTTATTTGGGACTGATGCGGCTCTGGAAACAGGCTAGCAAAAAAGCATCTCTCAACAGGAAATAGAATGGAAATCAAGGCAGGAAATAACATTTTAAGTGAAGGACAAAAAGAGCAAAAAACAGGGTAATACTGAATTTTTTGAAAGGAAAAGTTGGGTGTATGAGAGAAAGGTGATGGGTAGGTAGAAAGAATGAGACTTGAAGAAAATAAAATCAATGCCATAATTCTCTGTACAATATAAACATTTATTAGATGTGCCCATTATGCTGACTACATGAAAATGGAGAAATAAAAACTAACCTATGGTGACATGAGGACAGTCACGTGTTGCCTGGTGTGAGGTGGAATACAGAAAGGCAGAGTAGAGACTAAAAACTGACCACAGGGAGAACTTCAGGTTGTAAAAATGTCACTGCTGCAAATATAAAGATGTCTCCACAGCAACCACTGCAAGGAAGACAAGCAGTAGCAAAACATGCCTCACTTGCAAACATCCTGTGGCCCTAGGACAGCATCTTTCAGGAAAGAGTAAAATTCAAAAAGTCTCAAGTGTTCCTGTCACAGGGAAGCAGTTCTGCTAGAGGCAGGTATGAATTTGTGCAAAATCCACCTCAGGGAGAAGCCATGTAAGCACAGACAGAGGCATAGAAGGGACAGACTGAGCACCTTTCTAGACAGACAACTCTGTGTGGAGCATTATATTTTCCCATTAATAATGAGACATGACAGTGTGGAAATACAGTGTGCTCTGTGAGTATGCTGAAAAGGAACCAAATAAAGTGTGGTGAATTTTTAACGTCACAATGTGTACACTGATACATGATAATCCATCATTTTCTGTATCTGTCATCCGTATATCTGATGTGACACATATGCTCTGAGCACTGCCCTGTTCCCCGATTCAACTCCAGAGTATGCTATAGCAGGAAGACATGCAAATGAGGTTTCTCTGTGCCCATGAAAAGCAGCCCTGCCCTGACCCTGCAGCTATGGAAAAGGAGCCCCGCACGGGATTCCCAGATTCTCTCATTCTGTGATCAGCACAGAGAAAAGACCACTCACCATGGACTTGGGGCTCATCTTGGTTTTCTTTGTCCTTATTTTAACCGGTAATTTATGGAGACAAGATGCTGTGTGTTCTGTTAACATGGGGAAAAATGTTTTCTGTGTCAGTTTTCTGACCAGAATTCTCTGTTTGCAGGAGTCCAGTGTGAGGTGCATTTGGTGGAGTCTGGGGGAGACTCAGTGCAGCCTGGAAAAATCCCTGAAACTCTCCTGTGCAGCCTCCGGATCTACCTTCAGTGAGTACTGGATGAACTGGGTTCGCCAGGCTCCAGGGAAGGGTCTGGAGTAGGTCGCACGCATTAGTGAGTGTAGTGGTACCATCCACTATGCCGACGCTGTGAAGGGCCAATTCACCATTTCCAGGGACAATGCCCAGAACACTCTGTACCTGCAAATGAACAGTCTGAAGTTTGAGGACACAGCCACTTATTGCTGCTGAAGACGCAAAGTAGCACAGTGAGTGAATGCTACTGTGGGCTCAGACACAAACCTTACAAGGCTTACAGGACCAGCAGGGGGCGCTGAGAGCACACAAAACTCTGGTCAGAGAGGCGCAAACAGGGATGGATGCCTCTGTGTCTGGCCTTCCTCTCCACACCACAATCAGGGCTTCTTTCTACAGGGTGATGTGTGGTAACCCATGAAGTGTCCAAATATCTATTCGAGTATCCATTTTCCATCGTTATCTGTGTTTTTTATTTATTTAATATACGGTTTCTCCCCTCACCTCTCTGCCTTTTCGCCTTTCTATCCTCTCTTGCTCTCTCTATCTTCCTGTTTCCCCTACAGCCCCCAATGTCTTTTTGGCCTTCTGTCTCCCTCCCTCTTTCATGGTGTGTGTGTGTGTGTGTGTGTGTGTGTGTGTGTGTGTGTGTGTGTGTGTGCTGACATGATGCTCTCTATCAAGCTGAAACATATTTTCTGAGACAACTTCTCTAACTATGCCTGGAATTGACCAACTGACTATACACGTTGGCCAGTGAGTTCAAGTGATTATGTTGTCCCCATTTAACTTCGATGGGAAGAGAGAAAAGATGAGGCTGAGGGTAGGTGGGCCCAGAAGGGTCAAAGGAGTGAGAGGAAGAAGAGAGAAGGTAGTGTGATGAATCAGTGTGATCATAGTACATTTCATATAAGTATGTAGATTTGTTTTTAAGTAGAATGGTTGATATATATGGAAAAGAATATTTTCAAATAGCATTGGATATATATATATATATATATATATATATACTTATCTGTCTTTGTATGTGTGCCTTTGTGTGGTATTGTCTCAGTTGCTGTATGTCCATCTGTGTATACTTGTTTGGGTGTGTGGGTTATATTGAGAAATGCATATTTGCCCATAATATGTAAGTAGTCCACATTACAGAGTTTACGACAACATCCTGTAACCACAGAGACATGCGGTGGGGTCTGGTGCCAAGGGAGGCTAGGATTGAGGGTTTGACTTCAGGTTGTAACCTCCCTTCCCATGAACAAGTCTCTGTATCCATTCCAGCTCCCCTTCCTGCCTAAGATGCCAGTCACTCTCAGAACACCAGAGGCTGAGAACACAGGTAAGTAGGCCCTGCCTTCATCATTTCAGAGGGTGACAGATAATGCAATGTTATAAGCATAGTTTGCATTTAGTTATACCTTGTCAATCAGATGTGTGGTAGTGAATAATGAGGTTCCTGCATACGTGGTGGATCATCATCACTGTATACAATGATGTCATCATTTCATGTTGTCTAGACTCTGGACAGGAGCCACAAGATGAGGATGCAGATTTTTGCTCCCCTTCACTCCCTCCCTCTCTCTCTCTCTCTCTCTCTCTCTCTCTCTCTCTCTCTCTCTCTCTCTCTCTCTCTCTCTCTGGCTTATTTTGGTTTGATTTGCCCTTCCTACTCTTACATTCTTGAGATTTGTGCTCAGAACATTAACAATTTATACTTTCTTTTTCAACCTTGTTTTATAACCAGTCACATATACTGTGCATTAAGAAGAGGAACTCTTGTTAGCTGGTGTTCATTTGAGGACAGGATGAGCCATTGCTGTCATCAAAACATGATTTTCTGTAGAGAAAAAACAGAATATTTTTTAAAAGTAGCAGTACTAGACCTATAACTATGTGGTAGGGTGCTTACCTACCATGTGCAAGATCTTAAGGTCAAGAACCAAGACCAATTTAATGTCAGAAACGTGTGCTGAAAATATCATTTCTCACATAAACTGCACTTAAGAAAATCATCTAAGGGCCGCAGAGGGAATGACAGTCCCTAGAGTAGGAAGGGCAGATGGAACACAGTGGAGAGGTAGCAAGTCCACAGTGCATCACAAGAGTTGGGTTCCAGAGTAACATGAGAAGCAGCTAAGCCAAGGTCTGAAGCTTGACACAGCTCCATGACACAACATGCATGATAAAGTTCTAAGCACCTAAAACAATGAGCTCAACGCATGGAAAGGGAAATGTTTGAATGAATGGAAATGCCCATTGCTGATACTATGTGTGCATTTTTGTATGCTTGCACTTGCCTCTGGAGGACACAGGTAGATTCTGAGTGTCTTCCTCTGTTGACCTCTACCTTAGATTTTGAGACAGGGTCTTGATGCTGCAACAATAAACAGCACACTTACTGAAAGTAAAACTAAGTATTTATTATAGAAATTACTCACAAGAGACCAAACAAGTAACCCAGATGAGCCGAGTAGTTTTCCACCTCCGAACTGGAAGCTGAAAGCCAGAAAAAGAGAGCAAGACTTCCGTTGTTCAATCTTTTATGCCTTCCCCCCGTAACGCCCCCTAGCCATGCCCAAAAGTGGGCCTGGCTAGTGACGTAGTTCACCGCCTATGTACGTATACGTCTTTACGTCCGTCCATATATGTCTTTAGTCATGCCTAAAGTGGGTGTAGTTAGTGGTGTGGTAAACTGCTCTTTTATTACCTCATCTGTATGTGCCTCTAGTAAGTCACATGGTTAATGGCGGCATTGTTTTCCTCCTACAGGGTTAGTAGTTTATTGATTTTAGCTGTGCATGTGATGAATGGGAATGGTGGTGCACAATTTTAATCCAGTCTCAGAGAGGTTGTGGCAAAAGACTCTCTCACAGTTCAATATCAGGTTGTTCTTCATAGTGAATCCAGGCCAACTAGTGCAAATGATTACATCCCCCATATCCATCCTCTCATCAGAAGAATTTTCAGTTATTCTGGATTCCTATATTTTGATTTCATTGACACCATGACCAAAAGGAACATGGGAAGGAAAGGGTTTATATCATCTAGAGTCTTACAGACTATATGGAAGAAAATCAGATCATGAAAAAAGGATGGAGGCTGAAAATGGGAACTGAATCAGAGATCACAAACAAATTCTGTTCACCAGCTTGCTCCCCATGGTTGATCAGCATGCTTTCTTTTTTTTTTTCATTTTAAGAGACAGGGTTTTGCTGTATTGTTTTGGAGGCGGTCGGTCCAGCCTGGCCTCGAACTCAGAGATCTGCCTGCCTCTGCCTCCCGAATGCTGGGATTAAAGGGGTGCGCCACCACCGCCCGGCCAGCATAATTTCTTACACAACCCAAAAACACCTGCCCATGGATGACCCCTTCCAAATCTGTCTGAGTGATCCAATAGCAATCATGGATCAAGAAAGTACTGCACAGTCTTGAATACAGACCAAATTGATGGAAGCATTTTTTCCACCTGAAGTTACTTGTTCCCTAATGACGCTAGCTTGTGTTATGTTGACAGGAATCTCATCGCCACACAAATGCATAGGCAGGTACTGTCTTTACTACATGACCCATTAAGAGAGTGTTAATGTGTCCATCAGGCATGAGTAAATTATAACTGAACAATTAAAAAATTAAGCATCCATCTCCCAAAAGAAGATAATTTAAATAATGATGGGTATGATTATGAACATGTTACCTTTTCTAGCAACTTTTTCTTAGTGACTTCCTTCTATTAAGTTTCATGAAGAAGAAAATACAAAGAAGTAAGACATTACAACTTACAGACACAAACGCACTAAGAGATAATCAAAGACAAAAGTACTTCAGCAATTGGAATTATTCCAACTACCCAGATACAGTAGGAGAAACGTGCTGTTATTTCTGGAATACTTCTTACCAAAATTTTGTAACCATAATGAAAATATCTGTCAATCCCAAGCTGAGACACACTGAGAAGAATGTCTTTAAATATTGTTCTAACAGCACAGCATCATGAACAAGGGAAAGAACAGTCATAGTGTGGGTGGCCATCAGAACAATCACAGGATGGGTGACTCCATAATGATAAGCCAGTGTCACCATGCCACTCACAGTAGAAAACGATTGGGAAAAAGAAACAAGTTTTGATAAATGTGAGGCTTCCAAAGCCAAATAAGACAGACATTTTCTGAGCTCCGACTTAGGAGTTTGGATCCAGCTCTGCACTTCTCTTCCATGGTGATTACCACTAACAAGGTTGGAGAAAAGACTTACACCTTACTGTTTTCTATGTTGATGCTTACCTCAAGGTATAGAGTTTCCAGTGTGCAAGCATGTCCTCTTCCCCTCTTCACTACCTGACATCACTAAGGTTTCTCTGTCTTTTATTATTACTTTCATTTATATGAATTTCCAACCATGTTACAGGCTACTGATTATTATGGGATGTTATGAACAAATTGTCTTCACATCCTTCACTAATACAACAATCATCTTTAGGAACCTGTGTGTTAATGAGCTACAAGCCAAGGAGTGACAAAGGGAGATACAATATTATGTCAAGACAGCTAGACTGTCATAAATCAAGAGCCTAGAATGATTGTACACAAAGCAGTCCTATGGATCTCCTCCCAAAAAAATATGGAAGATTACATATGCTAAATTGTTGTGATATGCTTTCGCATGACTTATTTCCCAAAAAGTCATAAGAATATGACACCTTCACAGACACAAAGAGAATGAATATTAAGTAGTTGCTTAAGCAGCATTTCTGGTTAGCAAGAGACCCGATGTCATTTGAATTCTCTGCTGCAAGTTTTAGGGCCATAGAAATGTGTTAAGGACGTGGTATCCTATTTTGCATACACTAAATGAATGAGGACTCACGTACTACGAACATTCTCATGTTTTTCTTTCAAAATGTTCACAGTATAACTGAGATAATTTATGTTTATCCAGACATGGGAATCCAGCCTGGACAAAGAGAATGATCCTGAATTTCCATCACCAGCTCCTCAAAAAGAACAAGGCAAACATCAGTCTCTAGGATGGAAAAATGAAAACCTTGCCCTGTGTCTCCTTTTATCCTCTCAGGATCCTCCCCCAATGCAAATCAGCCTCAAGCTCAGAGTGAAAGTCCAGGCCTAGCTGAGCAGCCCCATCTCCTTCTCACTCCAGCCTAGAGCAGAGCATGGCTGTCCTGGTGCTGCTCCTCTGCCTGGTGACCTTTCCAAGCTGTAAGTGTGCAGGATTTGAGGAGAGGGACACAGGCATGTCATTATGGGATGTATGACTGATGGTGATGTTGTTTGTCCCCAGGTGTCCTGTCACAGGTGCAGCTGAGGGAGTCAGGACCTGGCCTGGTGCAGCCAACACAGACCCTGTCTCTCACCTGCACTGTCTCTGGGTTCTCATTATCCGACTATGATGTGCACTGGATCCGCCAGCCTCCAGGAAAGGGGCTTGAGTGGATGGGAGCCATATGGTATGATGGAAAAACATACTATAATTCAGCTCTCCAATCCCGAATAAGCATCAGCAGGGACACCTCCAAGAGCCAAGTTTTCTTAAAACTGAACAATGTGCAAACTGAGGACACAGCCATGTATTACTGTACCAGACACACAGTGAGTTAAATCCCTTGTGACCCTGAACAGAAACCTCCCTGCAGAGACACTCAGTACCAGGAGGGGGCGCTGAGGACAACGGTGACTCTAGGAACAGTAGGCGTTACTTCAGGTCCTAGAAAATACTGGGCTATGCTATAAGAGAATGTGCTTAGTTGTCGGGACCTGTGGGCTCCTTTCTACCCAGGGGAAATCTCTAGAGACTCCTCCAATGGTCACGTTCTATTGAAATTCATATTCATTCACACACTGAAACAAATGACTTTCCTCACAAATTGCCTGCTGTCTATATGCATATTGTTAGTAGACATCTCAGCATATAACTGTAGATATTCCAAATATGTGCATTCCACTATATACATGTATTTCTACAGCATACTGCAGTTTTGAGAAATGTGTAATTGATATTCTTTATTTGGGGTGTGCGTATGATGGAAAACCTCCACCTTCCCTGAAATAATGCTATTACCCAGACCACTCACCATGGACTTAGGGCTCAGCTGGATATTCCTTCTTGTTATTTTAAAAGGTAACTGATGTCCAGAAGATGCTGAGGGTCTGTGCCATGAGAGTGAAACTGTTGGCTCCTCTGTCAGTTTACAGACAGGATCCTCTGTGTTTAGTCTTTTACAGTCATTGTCATATGGTCATTAAATGAGTGTCCATGTGTCTCCTAGGTAAGAGTTAATGCATGCCTGAATAAACACAAGGACAAGAATTTATTTCTGAAATAGAAGATAATTGTGGATAATGTGCAGTTTTACCCAGAAGGCATTTTCTTTGAGAGTGACTTTTCTAGTGGCTTCCTCTAGAGAGTTTCAAAGAGAAAGGAATAACATAAAACAAGCGGTCACACAAAATGTGAACACTATTATTTATGTAACCAGAGATAAAACTTATTGATTAAGGGTGTCTTATACCAGTTCTCCAAAATATTAGGAGAATCACGCAATTATTCTCCTACTTTTGTAAGATCCTATAAGAATAATGAAAACCAGACAACCCCAACATGTGACACGTTGAACACAATGTGTGAAAGATATTCTCAAGAAATAAGACAACACCGAAAAGGAGAACACAGCACTCATGGTGGTGTGTGCCCATCAGAGCATGCGCAGGATGGCAGGCTCGCCAATGCTTCCACTCAAACCCCAGAGTGTGCACAGATGTCTAAGAGACACAACATGTGTGGTTTCTGTAGGCGTGAACCCCACAAAGCTATCTGCCCATCAAAGCGGGGTCAAGGTAGAGATAAAAGGAAGTGAAAGAAAAAGGGTCTTCCCTTTTCTCCTGAAAGCCAGCCACGCTTCTAACTCCTGGTCTGTGCGACTCTCTCCCTCTCTCTCTGGTAAATAAATATATTGTTTTCCCTGTATAGCATCGAATATCGTTATAGGTTTCCATTGTGAAAGAAGTGGTGGGTGTTCTCTGGATCATAACTGAACAGGTTGTTCAGAGCTATTCTCTTCCCTTTCCTGGCGATTTACACCACCAAGGCATGGAGAAAAGCCCATAGTGTCTTGTTCTCCATGGTGACCTTCACCACAAAGCAAGCCTTTCCCATCGTCAAGCATGCCCTGCTTCTTGTCAATTAGGGATTCTGTCTTTTTATTACTTCAGTTAACATACCCTCAAATCTGGCTGTTTTCCCCATAAACTTCTGAAATATATAATTGCTTCTTGTTATCAGACAAATCGCCACATTAATTTTATATATCCATACATACACTTTATCACATATATATTCATACATGTACGTGTATACTTCATCGGGAGTCTCAAATTATTACCCCATTGACTATAAATTCTGTAAGACAGCTTGGGAATTTTAAAAAAACATCCTCTGTATTTCTATACTTGTGAAAGATAAACCACAATTTCCCTGAATTAATGTGTTTTCCAGTTAGCTTGGTGAAGAAATCACCCAAGTTTCCTAATTCTAAACTAATAGGACCCCATAAAGTGCAAAGTTATTATCCTTTTTGCAAGATCTTATTTTTAAACATTTACATAATGGTGAATATTACCTTGCACCTCGAAGTACAAGCTAATGACTCCTCTATAGGTGTGTGATACCCCTTAAAAAACACAGACTTCTCACCCCAGTGAGCTCATCCCAGCTGGTATCAGCTCCAGTCCTGGCTCCATCTCTCATCAGCCCTTCCCAGAGGCAACTGAGTGCTCTGATTTTCACAGTTGGTGCTTTTGCTGCCTACACAGACTCCAGAGTTCCTGCTCTGTTGCTCTCTGTTCCTGGTGACCAATCAGCGTGGTGTCTCATGTGTGAACTGCAGAAGTGTCATTCAGAGAAGCAGTGTGGGCTGTGGGCTCTATGTTAATGGATCATGACTTGAAAAACTGTAAATAAGAAAAGAGAGTATCCACATCGGATGCTGAGGCTTCTCTCGGAAGTCTTGAAGTGACACCAAGAGTGTGTGAAAAACTTTGGAGACAGAATTGTCGTGATTCTTATAGGCATGAGAACAGAAGACTCGATAGTGACTTGGACAACTCCACACAGTCCTGAACACACAGGATCCACTGTCATGTTGTCTTATGTCACTGTGAGCATCAGCCTACATGGCCGGTGGCAAAATGGGATGAGCAAATTGAATCTTTAGAAAAGGTGTATAAAGCATGTATACACAGAAGATGATAAACAAATTATAATCTGCCAATATTCTATCCTAAGCTTATCTATCCCATCTAAATCTAAGCTTATCTGAAAGAGACGCCCAATCTGAGCACCTCCTTCCAATCCCAACCCTAAAATAACTGAAAACTAACACGAACATGTGTATACTACAATATCAACAATAGGGAAGAGGGCATAGTATTCTCAAAATTATTCCTGCTGAAAAGGGACGATGCCAACCTCATGGGATCCTGAACAGAAAAATGTTAGTGTAACAAAAGACTCATTCGCATTCAGTCTCTCTTGGTGGGAGACAGGTGCCCCTGTGAAAACAAGAAAGCACTTCTCTTGCCCTTTATGAGGTCTTTTTTATGCATAGTAGAATATGACCTTGTCAATGAGCTGTCATCTTTCCTCCTCCTGAGGATTCTCCTGTTTGGATCAAATCTTGATCAATTATGATGGAATCCAAAGTTCTTCTTCTCCTGTAGAAACAAAGGCAAGACCCTTTCCCCAACGTAACACATGTGCTGGTTTCCAAACTGAGGTCATAACATCCTTGAAGCACACTGGCTGATTTAGTTCAGAAGTTTTCTCTGTAGTCCAGAGTTTTTCTACAGCTCTTTGTCCATTCTCATTAGCATTAAGAAAGTTCAATGTTAGTAAAGCATTACATAATCTGTGTTTGGGGGTCTTTGTTCCCCCTGGCTGTTTATGAAGCATTTATTTCAGGGGGGGTTAGATCTCTCCACCACTGCTTGTCCTGAAGCGTTTTAAGGTATAACAGTAACATGTTTTGTGTTATAATATTTGAAAAACTGATCCAATTAGCTGGAGACACATGCCAGAGCATTGTCAGTATTTACTTGTGCAGGTATACCCATAACAGCCATCACCTCTAAAAGGTGTGTGATAACAGATTCAGTCTTTTCAGAGATGGGGGCAGTAACACATTGGAAGAATGAGAGTGTGTCTGTGGTATGATGTACATATTTCAAATTTCGAAATTCTGGAAAGCAAAATACATCCATTTACCAAATTTCATTTCTGAGAATACATTTGAGATTACTGTATGCTGGTAATGAATTTTGATTATAGAATGCACAGGTGGGGCAGTTTATTACTCTTTCCTTGGCTTGTTGCCAAGTGATAGAAGAGTCCTTCTTTAAGCCTTTGCTCTTAGCATGGTGTGAATTATGAAATTCTGAACGTTCCAACACACTTCATATTAATAAACGATCAATCTCATCATTGACTGTGCTAGAGGACTTGGCAGACGTGTATGGGATCTGACCAGTTTACATTGTGGATTTGCATTCTCATAAGCTGGAGATTCTATATGGAGTTGCCTAGTATCTGAATCAGTTACCTGTATTTCTACTGGTCTAGACAGCCTTTGCAAAAATTGAGGGAAGTGTTCTCTCTGACACCGTACCATCTTGGTGTACATTTGCATTTTTTTCTCCTGGCTCAAGAACCTTATTCAAAGCATTCACAACTGCTCTACTGCATGAAGATGGTTGTCAAATGCAGCTCAATCCTGTGGATCAGCATACTTGCCTTCATCAAGAATCTTATCTTGGGAAGCCTCAAAACCTTGCTTCAAACCTTGAAGTTAGAGGGGGTTGGCTTCCTGTCCTCTGAAAACCCTCCATTGTATTTGGGAAGAATGGTCCAGCATCGCTGATATTAAATTACTGCAAAATGTGTGTGTGTGATTTTATTCATTCTTGCCCTGAGTGCTTGGATTCCAGAATCAAAAATTGTTTCAATGACTTAATAGAATCTCTATGTCCTTTGGACTTGTCAGTCAAGCCCAATTCCATGAATTTCATCTTGTCCTCCCTAGAGGACTGAAAGGCATGTAAATTGCCTTCCAGAAACATCATTCTTTCTGCTAAATGGCCACTTGCTTGACACAGAATAAATTGCCCTGGTAATTTGGTAACTTCCTCCTGGCTGGACTCTATTGTGGTCATAAATCCAGTGGACATTGAATTAAAATATCTTGCAGGTTGTTCTGTTTTGGTTCCAAGTTATCTGCTATGGTGGCCAAATCCTCTTTTATCTGAAGATCCTGAATATTTGACTCTAATTTTTGAATCATCTGCACACTTTCCCCATTGCCTGTGTTTTTAATTACTCTCTTCCATGTGATTATATGTATTAGGACACTTACCGCGAGCAGTAGACACATATCATAATCGTTTCCTAATAAATAATCCAAGACATTGACAATGACATCTCGAATGTTCTGCAGTGTTAAATTATCTGCCATGGTATAATATAGGAAGCTTGCCAACTGCAATTTGTTTGGGGAATGTTACATGCAGTTAGCACCCTTGGCCAGCAGATGGCAGAGGTGTTACGCCAAACACAGCTCCTCTGCAAAACACAGGTATTATTCCAAGTAACAGGTAAAAGATACTAAACAACAAAAGGGGATCAAGGGTATACAAATTGGGAAGGAAGAGGTCAAACTTTCACTGTTTGCAGATGATATGATAGTTTACATTAATGACCCAAAGAACTCTACCAGGCAACTCTTACAGCTGATTAACACCTTCAGCAAACTGGCAGGCTATAAGACCAACTCAAGAAAATCAGTAGTCCTACTATATACAGAAGATAAAAGGGCTGAGAAAGAAATCAGAGAAACATCACCCTTTACAATTGCCACAAACAACATAAAATACCTTGGGGTAACTCTAACCAAACAAGTAAAAGACTTGTATCGCAAGAACTTTGAATTTTTAAAGAAAGAAATGAAAGAAGCCCTCAGAAAATGGAAAGATCGCCCATGCTCTTGAATAGGTAGGATCAATGTAGTAAAAATGACAATCCTGCCAAAAGCAATCTACAGATTCAATGCAATCCCCATTAAAATCCCAGCACAATTCTTTACAGATCTTGAATGAACAATAATCAATGTTGTATGGAAAAACAAAAGACCCAGGATAGCCAAAACTCTGTTCAACAAGGCAACATCCGGAGGCATCACCATCCTTGACTTCAAGCTCTATTATAGAGCTATAGTCCTGAAAACAGCTTGGTATTGGCACAAAAATAGACAGCTAGACCGTTGTAATCGAATTGAAAACACTTATTTTAACCCACACATGTATGAACATCTGATCTTTGCAAAGAAGCTAAAAATATACAATGGAATAAAGAAAGCATCTTCAACAAATGGTGCTGGCATAATTGGAGACTGGCATGTAGAAGAATGCAGATCGATCCATGTTTATTGCCATGCACAAAACTTAAGTCCAAATGGATCAAAGACCTCAACATAAATCCAGCCACACTGAACCTATTAGAACAGAAAGTGGGTGGTACCCTTGAACGAATTGGTACAGGAGACAGCTTCCTGAAAATAACACCAGTAGCACAGACAGTGAGATCAACAATTAATAAATGGGACCTCCTGAAACTGAGAAGCTTCTGTAAGGCAAAGTACACAGTCAGCAAGACAAAAAGGCAGCCCAAGAATGGAAAAAAATTCACTAATCCCACATCTGACAGAGGGTCGATCTCAAAAATTTACAAAGACTCAAAAGCAACTCTGCAAAACACCAAAGGATACAATTAAAAAGTGAGCTGCAGAACTAAATAGAGAATTTTCAATAAAGGAGTCTAAAATGGCTGCGAGGCACTTGATAAAGTGATCAACATCCTTAGCCATCCAGGAAATGCAAATCAAAACAACTCTGAGATACCATTTCACTCCCATCATAATGGGTAAAATCAAAAACACCAACGACAATTTATGCTGGAGAGAAAGTGTTGAAAGGGGAACACTCCTCCATTGCTGATGGGAGTGCAAACGTGTTCAGCCACTTTGGAAATCAGTGTGGAGATTCCTCAGAAAAATGGGAATAAACCTACCACAAGATCCAGCAATTCCACTCTTAGGCATATATTCAAAAGATGCCCATTCCTACAACAAGGATGTCTGTTCCACTATGTTCATAGGAGCATTATTTGTAATAGCCAGAACCTGGAAGAAACCTAGATGCCCCTCAACCGAAGAGTGCATAGAGACAATGTGGTACGTTTAAACAATGGAGTACTATTCAGCAGAAAAAAAACAATTGAATCCTGAGATTTGCAGGCAAATGGATGACACTAGAAGAAACCATCCTGAGAGAAGTAACCCAGTCACAAAAAGAGAAACATGGCATGTACTCTGTCATAAACGGATCTTAGACATAGATATAGGGAGTGCCAGCCTACAATCCCATGGCCAGAGAGTCTGGGAAACAGAAACTTTATTCAGTGGATGATGGAAGAAGAGGCAGACTCCGACACCAAAGCACTGAGCTGAACTCAAGAAAGCCAGTAACAGAGAGAGAGGACTGATGACCAAAGGGATTAAGACTGGGTTGGTTTAACCCCCAGAAACACCTGACCTGAAAAAGGTTAAACATTGAATCCCAGGCTGATGCCTGGGAATCCAGCATGGGACTGATCAAGACCCCCTGAATGAGGGTGTCAGTGAGGAGGCCTAGGTAATCTATTGAGCCTTGGGCAGTAGATCAGTATTCATCTCGAGTATACACATGGACTTTGGACTCCCAACAATCTGAGATGCAGTCTCACCCTGAACTCTTGGGGGAGGGTCTAGGCCCTGCCCTGGATGAAATGAAAGACTATGGACACCCCCATGGAGGGCTTCACCCTCCCTGGGGAAATGATGGGATAAAAGGGTGTTTGCTGGGAGGGCATGGGAGGAGGGGAGGGAAAGGGAGAGGGACCTCGAACTGACTTGTGAAGCAACATTGTTTCTAATCAAAATTTAAACTTAAAACTGAATAATAATTATAATAAAGAAAAAAAGAATAAGTACATAAAATAAGAAAGATATTAAACAACTTGCACAGAAATTTATAAAGCAGATTCAGGGTGGGAAAAGCCTGTGTAGATTGGGAGACCCTTGGCCAGATAACTATTGGTTTTTTCTATGACTGTATACAAACACTACTGAATCTGTTGAAAGGTTGTCTTATCTGGACTGTTTTATTGGTGTCTGCAGTCTACTCTGACCATGTGAGCCAAGGCTTAAACCCGCCATGCAGCTCTGCACATGGCACTGGGTGACTCAAGTCCCCAGGCACCTGCAGAGAGTTCATCCCTCACCATGGCCTGCCTGAAAAGCTGTGTCTGGCTTCCTGATGGTATTTTTGAAGAGTTTAAAGCTTTCTCAGTTCCTATGTGGAAATATGTGAATCCACATTGGATTCTGTAAGTAAAAGAATTTTCTTTGGGTTGCTAGGTCACAAATATGACATGGAAAGACATTGTTAATTTTGAATCTTGGCCTTTACCTTAGGTTTGCTTTCAAGCTCTTATAACTTCAATTAACCCATAGTTTAGTAATCTGCATTTTACCATGGTGCTGTTAACTCTGTCCCATCTGAGTGTCTGCCTCATTGGGTCTGGCTGGCATCCAATGGGCCTCGACTATACTCTTCTTCCCTTTGCCCAGAGGTCACACCTATATCTCCTGCCTAGCTATTGGCGCTATTACAGCAATCACAGCAACACATCTTCATGCAGTGTACAGCTATTATGAAACATAGGCGGGTCTCTGACAGGTGGAGGCTGGCAACACTCATGACTTTTACATTTCATGTATCTGTTCAAACCAAACTTAACACTGACTGAGTATCTGCTGAGTTTCTAGACAGTGGGACAGAAGGGTGCTGTGTAAAACAGACAACAAACCATCGAAAACACAGGCAGTGTGAAAGCAAAAGCCTGGAAAAAACCACCCATCAGGATGTTAAACAGAGAGAGGTAGAGGATCTACTGTCATTACAGAAATCCAGCAAACCTATTTCTAAGGGGAAAAGGCCAGGAGAACTTATTCACAAGCGTAAACATTGTCAGTACATATGCCCCAAATTGGCTAATGTAGTTATGTAAGGGCATATTGACAGAAAATTCAGGGGGTGTTTTTCAGTCTTACAGTATAGTGGCTTCATGGATGCTTACTCCCATGAGATCTCAACAAGACACGCGATAGTAAGCAGATATTACTGTATGCCCACTGTACCTCCATACATCATTTTTAAAAGATTTTTCAATTTAAAATAGAAAACCTTGCTCCACATGCCGATCCCAACTCCCTCTCCATCCCCTCCTCCCCCCACACACTACCAGGCCCCCCAGTCCCTCACCCTATCTCCTTTCCCATGCACAGGGATGGTGGGGTCTTCCATGGAGGATCTCGAGAGTTTGTCATTTCATCAGGGCAGAGCTGAGGCCTTCCCACAAGAGTCCAGGCTGTGACAGTATCCCTCATTGTGGTGTGGGCAGCCAAAATCCATTTGTTTGCCAGGGATAAATACTACCCAAAGTTCCATAGATTACAGCTGACCTGAGCAAGTGGGAGCTCATAGACCCCAGTCTGACAACTGGGGAACCAACATAGGACCAAACCAGGACCCCTGAATGTGGGAGGCAGTTGGGAGGCCTGGGCAGTCTATGGGACTTTGGCAGTGGAACCAATGTCTATCCCTAGTGTACAAATGGATTTTGGGAGCCCATTCCACATAGAGGGACACTGTCTCAGCCTAGATACTTGGGGGCGGGCCTGGATTCTGCCACAAATGATGTGACAGACCCCACTTGAGAGGACTCACCCACCCTGGAGAGTAGATGGAGGGATTATAGGATGCAGGGGCTGGTGGGGGGAATGTGAGGAAAGGAGGGAGAGGGAAATGCGATTGGTATGTAAAATAAGATTGTTTTTAATTTAAATAAAAATCAATTTAAAAAAGAACACTTTAGAAAAGATAAAAAAGAAAAAGGAAGTAAATAAAATGTGGTGAATACTTTATATGAAAATAAAGTACACAGCCAGTGATAATTTACTCTGTCATTTTACCGAATTGCCATTTGTGTGTCTGATGTCTTATGTCTGCTCTGAGCACTGCCCTCTTACCAGGTCCAACTCCAGAGCCTCCTACAGCAGGAAGACATGCAAATAAGGCTCCTCTGTGCCCATGAAAGCCAGCCCTGCCCTGACCCTGCAGCTCTGGCAGAGGAGCCCAGATCTGGATTCCTGGGTCCTCCCATTCTGTGATCAGCACTTAACACAAGCCACTCATCATGGACTCGAGGCTTATGTGGCTTTGTCTTATTCTTTTTTTAAAAGGTAATTAGTAGAGAGGAGATACTGTTTGTTTTGTGGACATGAAAAAGGGAAACATTAGCTTCTATGACAGTTTTCTGACTAGAATTCTCTGTTTGCAGGAGTCCATTGTGAGGTGCAGCTGGTGGAGTCTGGGGGAGGCTTAGAGCAGCCTGGAAAGTCCCTGAAACTCTCCTGTGCAGCCTCTGGATTCACCTTCAGTAGCTACGAGATGAGCTGGGTGCGCCAGGCTTCAGGCAAGGGGCTGAAGTGGGTCGCATACATTAGTTTTGGCAGTGGTACCATCAAGTATGCCGACGCGGTGAAGGGCCGGTTCAGCATCTCCAGGGACAATGCCAAGAACACCCTGTACCTGCAAATGAACAGTCTCAAGTCTGAGGACACAGCCATGTATTACTGTGCAAGGGACACAGTGAGTGAACACTGCTGAGAGCTCAGACACAAACCTCCCTGTAGGAAATTTGGAACCAGCAGGGGGCGATCAGAGCCCAGAAAGCTCTGGTCACATAGGAGCCTGTTCAGACAGGCAAACCGGGCTGGACTCCTCTCTGTCAAGGCTTCCTCTCCACACCACACTCAGCGCTTCTCTCTACAGTTGTAATGTGTAGTAATTCAACAAGAGCCCTAATATCTATTATACATTTTCCGTTGGAATCAGTGTTTTTGTAATTTATTTTACTGTTTCTTCCCTCACCTCTATGCCTTTATTCCTTTTTCTCCTCTCGTCCTCTCTCGTCTCCATCTTCCTCTCTCCCTCTGCAGCCCCCTCTGTTCTTTTGGCCTTCCGTCTTTCTCTGTCCCATTGTATGTACGTGTGTGTGTGTGTGTGTGTGTGTGTGTGTGTGTGTGTGTGTGTGTGTGTGTAAGGAAAAATTTTACGTTTCCATGGCGCTGACCAGTCCCATATAGCTGTGTTTACGGGTACGTACTGTCTCTCCCTACAGTTCCCCAAAGAGCGAAAGTCTCCTCTCTCTCACTGTTTATCCACTATATGTTCTAGGTACATGTGAACATACCTACACGGGAGTCGTCAATGCTACAGATATTTATATCACTCCCTACGCGTGTGTAAGTTTGTGTGTAACTATGTATGTTTGCATGTGTGTGCAAGTATGCTTGTGTGTATGTGTACAACTGTGTGTATGCATGTGTGTACATGTGTGTGAGTGCATGCCTGTGTGCACATACTTGTGGGCGCCTATATGCATGCGTGTGTGCATGTGTTAGTTCATGTGTGTGTATGCACGTGTGTGTGTGGACATATGATTCTATCAGTCTGCACATATTATCTGAGACAAGCTCTATAACTGTGCCTGGAATTGACCAACTGACCACACTGGTTGGTCGGTGAGTCCAAGTGATTATGCTGTCCCCATTTCACTTAGATGCAATAACTTGTTCACTGCCACATCTGGCATTTTTCTTGTCATGAAGATCTAAGTTCTGAGTGTAGATCCCACCCAAGCCTTGCTGTGTGGCAAGAACTTGAACTGCATACTTATTTTTACAGCCCTGTTAAAGTTGTTTTTAAATTTGTAAGGGTATCTGACCTGAACAAAGTGCAGATCATCACTCAGTGCAGACATAATTATGTGTGGTGAGCAGCATCAGGTCTTGAAGAAACAAAAGAACATGGAGATTGTGAGCCCTAGACTCAGGGCAGCTCAGAACCAGTGACAGTCTAGAGGAACCTGTCGCCCCTCTTGGTCTCCGAGATCACTACCCACACAGAAATATATACACATATTTAAAACAGAATATTTTATAAAGTTCTCATCTAATGCTGTGATTCAGCACAATGGTAACTTCTTATGTAGTATATATGACACCTTGATTCAAACAATCATATTACAATATTACATTTCTCATTTTGTTTTTCTTTTCTTTTTTAAAAATTTAAGTTAGAATCAATGTCAATCCCAGCTACCTCTCCCTCCCCGCCTTCCCCAATTTCCACACAATGCCCCGCAAGTCCCCACCCAATCTCTATCTGATCCTTAGAGAGGATGAGGCCCTCCATGGTGGATCTCCAGTGTCTGCCATTTCATCCAGGGCAGGGCCTAGGCCCTCCCACAAGAGTCCAGGCTGAGAGAGCAACACTCATTATGAGATGGGCACCCAAAGTTGATTTTTATGCCAGGGATAAATACTACCCAAGGCCCCATAAATTACCTAGGCCTCCTCACTGACACCCACATTCAGGGTGTCTGGATCAGCCCCATGCTTTCCACTCAGCAAGCAATCCGGGGTCCAAGAGCTCCCCCTTGTTCAGGTCAACTGTTTCTGTTGGTTAAACCAGCACAGTATTAACTCCTTTTCCCAGAAGTTCTCCCGCTCTGTCACTGGATTCCAGTTCAGTTCAGTGTTTAGCTGTGGGTGTCTGCCACTGCTTCCACAGTCACTGGATGAAGGTTCTGTTTCCCAGACTCTCTGGCCATGGGATTATTGGCTGGCAGTCCCTTCATTCATGACTAAAATCAATATATGAGAAGGTATATCATGTTTCTCTTTTTGTGACTGGGTTACCTCACTCAGGATGATTTCTTTTAGTGTCATCCATTTGCCTGCAAATTTCAAGATTTCAATGTTTTTTCCTGCTGAATAGTACTCCATTTTGTAAATGTACCACATTTTCTCTATCCATTCTTTAGTTGAAGGGCATCTACGTTGCTTCCTGGTTCTGGCTATTACAAATAGTGCTGCTATGAACTTAATGGAACAGACATCCTAGTTGTATGAATGTGCATCTTTTGGGTATATGCCTAAGAGTGGAATTGCTGGGTCTCATTTTCCTGAGGAATCTCCAAACTGATTTCCAAAGTGTGTGTATGAGTTGGCACTCCCACCAGCAGTGGAGGAGTGATCCCCTTTCTCCACATCCTCTCCAGAATAAATTGTCATTGAAGTTTTTTATTTTAGCCATTCAAAAAGTAGTAAGGTGGTACCTCAGAGTTGGTTTCATTTGCATTTCCCAGATGGCTAGGGATGTTGAGCACTTTCACAATGTCTCTCAGCCATTTAGACTCCTTTACTGAATATAAACGTTTAATTGCCATGTGTGATGATCTGTACCTTGTTCAGTTCAGATGCCCTTAGAAATTTAAAAAGAAACTTTAACAGGGCTGTGATAATAGCTCTGAAGTTCAAGCTCTTGCCACACAGGAGGGCTTGAGTAGTACCTAAAGTCCAAAATTCTGTCCCCATGAATAACAAAAAGCTGGGTCATAGGACATCCACATTTTGGTAGTCTAACTTTTCTGCTCCACAGAGACATTTAGACAAGGATAGAACCATATGTCTGATGAGGAGGGTGTTCCTAATGTAGTCATGCTCTGATATCACATGCTCCCAAACTATACCAGAGGGTTCTGCATGGTATGGAAAATACCAGATTTCAATATATTGTCAGCCAAAAATGGGAACGATATGCAGCATCCAGGACTACAGAGGCCAAGAACATGGAAATACAGCAATGCCATCTCAAGTAAGTTAGTCTTGCATCCTTCCCTGTGGTTTCTGTGTGTTCCTAAAGATCACATAGGTTTGGAACATAGTCTGAACTTCCTGTCATTGTCACTTTAAGTGACACTTTGGAAGAGACCTCAGTATTAGGGAAACAGCCACAGCACTTGTGGTTTCAAAGGTTGAAGTTATTATGATAAAGCATGAGGGGACATTGCCTGGGGGACATTGATGGATTCCATTCCAGGTGAGGGTGACCCAGGATGGGAAATACATGCCAGGCAGACAGAGCTTAAGTAAGAAATTTTATTAGAAAGAGGAAGGAGGGTGAAGGAAAGAGAAAAGAGGTAAAGAGACACATAGAGGACAGAAGAGAAGAGGGAGAGAGGAAAAGTCCTGTCTGCCCCAAGGGAAGAACTGGAAAGAGAAAGGGAAGAGGGAGGAAAAAGAGGGAGCAGAAAGAAAGGGAATGAGAGGAGCAGGAAAGAAAGTAACAGGGCAGGGACTTTCTCTTAAAGGGGTCATTTACACCTTGGTGCAATGAGGAAACCCTGGACTGACCAGGGTACTTACTGAGTGCATTCTGCCAGGTGACACAAGGAGGCCAGCCTAATACCAGAATCCTTAGAAAAGTGACTTAAATGATTTAACTGGCATGCCCTGGAGATACAAGGAAGTGGTCCTCTACCATTTCCAGTGCTGTAAATTTTGTATCCCGGGATCTACAGACCTGAACAAAATAAATTTGTATTATTTTAGCATCCCCCATTCTTGGGCACTGTGTGAGCAAGGGGACACTGGTAAGATGCTCCATTTCTGCATTGCTAGGTGGGTTTGGGAGCTGAAAAGACTCACAGCAGCCTGCTGGGTCAACCTCTCTTGCCAGCTCCACAAGGAACATCTCAGTTCATTCAAGCCTCACTGAGAACAAGCCACTCTCCTTTGGGGAACATGGTGTTTTCTTGACTCCTGGACATTATCTGAGAACTTCCTGCTTTCACACAGGTGGCACCTGCACCTCCTGAAAGATGAAAGACAAACAAATCAGAAGTTCCCAGGGAAGCCTGCAATACTGTCTCACATTAATCCCAAGCACCCCCAATGCCCACTGTTCCAGATAGCCTCAGTCCATGTAAGAGTTCACTCACTTCAAGGGTTGCGTTATCTCTGAAGCCCACTTGTCACTGCTCACCACTCACTCAGAAAACACTTGATGAGTAGAGACTTACTTTTACAGTCACTGAATGGAAAGGAGTTATTCCCAGATGGTTCTGAGTGCCTTTGGTTGAGATGACTGGAATGAAAGAATGAAGCAAGTCAGAATATAGGATGGTCACATGACAAAGGAAAACACATGGTATACAGAAGTCTCAGATGCTGGTGAACACTCATACATGTAAAAAATAATTTGAAACAATGTTCAAAATCACTCTTAAAGACAATGATGGAATTGTTCTGCGCAAGATGGGGTGGGAATTTTTATATCATATGACCAAAATTGTTCCTCTTTCATCCCAGATATCTCAAATCCTTTGGGGATTTGGCAGATGCTGCACAGCCCATCTTAGGAAGTCATTTTTTTGGTTCCTGGAGGATAAGTTCTGCTGACCCCAGACCTCCCCTAGGCTCTGTTTCTCACTCAGCCTGTTCTTGCTCTGTGACTCTGTAGGACTTGCTCACTTGCTCCTCCTGCACTGTCCCTGTGTCATTACAGAGACAGGTGGGATTTCATGTGGGGTCACTCTGAGTGAACTCTTTGAATGAAATTAACTTCAGTTTAGGTTTTCTAAAAGAGTTGCTAAATTTAAGTAAACTGAAAACATTTGGGTAAGTTTCAGGATATATGAAGAGCAATAGATATAACATTAAAAATGAAAATGTTGTGAAAGTCTTCTACTTCAATGTGCTGACTCAGAATAGACATGAAGCAGACAGAGCTGTCATGGGTTAATCAATGTGCAGTGACAGGCTTCTTTCAGAATAGAGCCCGGAGCAAAGGATGTGTGTGGTTACAGAGTCCACAGGGCTTGCATTTAGAACCACCTGGCATGCAAGAATCTAAGGGCAAATGTGATGAGCCTTTTAGCCCATGATGGACACACCTGTGGGAGATTGTTTATTAAGATTAATTAGGGTTTGCACGTACACCAAAAGAGTGGGCATAACCATCCTTGGATCCTAGACAGCATGAAAAAGGAAAATGCTAATTCACCTCAAGCCTACTTCAATTTCTGTATCATGATTACAGTGGATCATACAAACTACTTCAAGTTCACGCTGTGTTGACTTCCCCTACGTAATGGACTGTGATCTTGAAGTATAAGACAAAGCAAATCTTTCTCCCTTGAGTTGTTTCATCAGGACATTTTATCACATCAGGAAAAGATGCAAAGGGGATTGCCATCTGATACCTCTGGGAGAACAGTGGTGGACACCGCTTACTAGTTTATTCACCCCCTACTACCCTAGGCAGCATTTGCCATGATGACAAGATGCTGTGGTGTGACTAAAATGGCAGCCACAACAGCAGCAATATCCTCCTCTGTGCCCTCTCTCCAGATGCAGTTGCAGGACCACCACACAATAAGGTCAGAGTTCCCAATATAACAGTGCAACACTTAACAGTCACAATCAGTCTCCATCTGACTCTGGACCCTGGTTGTGTTTTCAGCCTTACGGTTGACAAATTACTATACACAAGTTCCACCTGACACTAGTGGCCTCATCAAGGTCAGGGGTCCTAGGGTGAGACAATCTTCTAGCATGCAAGTTGGAAGCGCACAGAACACCAAAGAACATACCTCGCTTGTGACCCATTGAGAAGGATAGGAAACGTGAATAATCCTTGGGACTGGGTACAGCACACACAGATGAGTGTTGTAGGATTTTAGAAGATGGAATGGGATGGTTAGCACTTCATTCTGAGAATACTCCCAGGGTTCTGCTCCAGGAACAGCTGATGGAGTCTGTCCCAAAACTGTGAAAGAGCTCACAGACTCCCTGTCACATGCACTGATGGAATCCTCTGTGACAGACACCACCTCTTATTAAGCCAAGTTCACCAAGTCCCCAGAATGTGAACATTGCATGAGGGTGAAGAAAGCCCAGTCCTCCAAACCACAGCTACGTTTCAGTGACACTTCCAAAACCCAAGTCTCCCTGCTGCTGAGCTCTGTCATGGTGAAGTTAGGGACTATGCTACATGAGATGTAGAGAATATTACTAGACCAGAAATAAAACCCCCGTCTACTGAAGCATCTCAATGTGATATGCTGTCAGAACCACCCTGGACCTATAACTCTCACTTGTTTCAACAGGGTCAGTAGAACCTTGCTTACAATAAATTCCCAACACCCTGCTACAACTGCCCCACGCTCAGGAATGGCCTAGTATTCGGTACGGGTTCTCCAGTGACAAAACTGAAGACATGTATAATCATAACAATGATTTTTCTTTAACCACCACTGATTTAGACTCATGTGGAGGTACAGGAGAAGAACATGGACAGGGACAGCACCAGATGTGGTGCCCGCTATGCAGACCACAGAGAAGACAACTGTATCACACGCACAAAGAAATGTGGAAGGGGAACACTTTAAACTTCCTTCGGAGAGCTGAGAGATGACATGGAAGACACCCACACTCAACACCGCTGAAAAGTTGTTTTCCCTAGACTCCACAAGGCCCTGATCTCCAGGGTTCCCTCAGCTTGAACTTAGTTCTACAAATTGCTAAATGGAAGATCCAACGTGACCGCAGTGAGCCCTAAGCACATGAGCAGGGAGGTAGTGATTTGATTCAGCAAAAACAGTATTGGTCATTCCATTAACCTGCTGTCACAACATCATGAACATATGCTGTCATAGAATGAGAGCACAGGTGAACACAGGCTGTAGGGTGTGACTGGGATTTTAGGTACACAAATGCAATGATAATCTCAGAAGTTATGGGCAGCATTGAATGTCACAGGATTTAATTCTGTATATAAGGGACTGATTGGGCAGTGGCCAGGTAAGGGAAGAGGGGCGTGAATAAAGTTTAGTGTGGGGTTAGGAATAAGTCCTCAGCCTTTAGCACACACACTGGGATTGACAAATAATGAAAGGGACCTCTTGAAGCTGACAAGTTTCTGTAAAACAAAAGACACAGTCAACAAGACAAAACAGCAGCCCACAGAATGGGAAAATATTTTCAGCAATGCCACATCTGACAGAGGACTGATCTCCAAAATATGCAAAGAATTCAAGAAGCTAGCCACCAAACACCAAATAATTCGAAAAGAAAGTGGGGTACAGAACTAAACAGAATTCTCAATAGAGGAATCTAAAATGGCTAAACGAAACTTAAGAGACTGCACAACATCCTTAGCTATCAGAGAAATGCAAATCAAAACAATTCTGAACTATCCTCTTATACTTGTCAGAATGGCAAAATGAAAAACACCAAAGGCAGTTTATGTTGGAGAGGATGTGCAGAACAGGAAACACTTCTCCATTAATGGTGGGAGGGCAAGCTCGTACAGACACTTTGGAAATCTCAGAAGTAAGGCAGTTTCTCCAGAAAACAGAAACCAGTCTACCTTAGTATACACTCAGGCATGTACCCAAAGGATGCACATTCACACATTTAAACAGTGGAGTACTAGACAGCAGAAAAAAATGGAATCTTGAAATTTGCAGGAAAATGGATGAAACTAAAGAAACCATCCTACATGAAGTAACCTAGTCACAAAAACACAAAATGGTATGTACTCATATATGGATTTTATATTTAGAGCAAGAATTACCAGTCTACAATCCAAACCCGCAAAGAAGCTAGGAAACAAGGAGGACCATAAGGAAGACATACATGGTTCCCTAGAGAGGATGAAAGGAACAAGTTCTCCTGAGCTTATTGGGAGTATAGGGGAGATGGAGGGAGGTAGAAGAAAGAGAAAAGAACAAGAGGAGGTAGGAGGAGAAAGTGTATGATCAGCAAGGTTGAGAAGGGAGTTGAATAGAAGAGAACAAGAAAAGAGACACATTAATAGAGGGAGCCCCAATAGTTTTAAACAGAAATCAGGTAGTAGGGAATTGTTCAGAGACCCACAAGGAAGACCCCAAATAGGATCCTAAGCAATAGTGGAGGCTATCTTAAATGCCCTTCCACTGTATTGAGAATGATGACCACCTTAAATGCCATTCTAGAGCCTTCATCCAGTAGCTGACGGGAGCAGAAACAGAGATTCCCAGCCAAACATCTGGAATCCAGTTTCAGAGTGGTAAGAGTGATTAACAAACGGGTCAAGTCAAGGTTCGAAGACCCACAAAAACAGTTGACCTGAGCATGTGGTTACTCATGGACCCCAGTCCGACATCTGGGGAACCAACATAGAGCCAAACCAGTCCCCCTGAATGTGGGTGTCAGCTAGCAGCACTGGGCAGTCTATGGGGCCTGTGTTATATTGCTGGGAAGAGACACCACGACCACGGCAACTATCATGAAAGAAAACATTTAGTTGGGCATTGCTTACAGTTTCAGAGGTCTAGTCCATTAGCACCATGGCAGGGAACATGGCAAAAGAATCATTGTCCAGGCTTGGCATCTGAAAACTCAACGTCCACCACCAGTAACACATTTCCCTCCCACAAGGCCACACACAGCACAGACTTGCCTGCAGACCAAACTGATGGAAGCATTTCTTCCACCTGAAGTTACTTGTTCCCTGATGACCCTAGCTTGTGTTATGTTGACAGGAATCTCATCATCACACAAATGGATAGGCAGGTTTTGTCTTTACTACATGACACATGAAGAGATTGTTCATGTGTCCATCATACATCAGTAAATTATAACTGAACAGTTAAAAAAATAAGGATCCATCTCCCAAAAGAAGATAATTTTAAATAATGATGGATATGATCATGAACATGATACCTTTTCTAGCAACTTTTTCTTAGTGATTTCCTTCTATTAAGTTTCATGAAGAAGATAATCCAAAGAAGTAAGACAGTACAACTTACAGACACAAACTCTCTAAGAGATAATCAAAGACAAAAAACACTTCAGCAATTGGAATTATCCAACTTCCCAGATACAGTACAAGAAACGTGTTATTATTTCTGTAAAATTTCTTCCCAAAATTTTATAACCACAATGAAAATATCTGTCAAACCCAAGCTGAAACACACTGAGAAGAATGTCTTTAAATATTGTTCTAACAGCACAGCATCATGAACAAGGTGAAGAACAGTCATAGTGTGGGTAGCCATCAGAACAATCACAGGATGGGTGACTCCATAATGATAAGCCAGTGTCACCATGCCACTCACAGTAGAAAACGATTGGGAAAAAGAAATAAGTTGTGATAAATGTGAGGCTTCCAAAGCCAAATAAGACAGACATTTTCTGAGTCCCGACTGAGGAGTTTGGTTCCCGCTCTGAACTTCACTTCCTTGGTGATTTCCATTAGCAAGGCCTGGAGATAAGCCCTACACCTTACTGTTTTCTATGGTGATGCTTACCTCAAGATTAGAGTTTCCAGTGTGCAAGCATGTGCTCTTCTCCTCTTCACTAACTGTCATCAGTAAGGTTTCTCTGTCTTTTATTATTACTTTTGTTTATATGAACTTCCAACCGTGTTACAGGCTACTGATTATTATGGGGTGTTATGAACAAATTGTCTTCACATCCTTCAACAATACAATACTCATTTTTAGGAACCTGTGTGTTAATGAGCTACAAGCCAAGAACAGGCAATGGGAGATACCACAGTACATCGAGACATCTAGACTGTTATAAATCAAGAGCCTAGAATGATTGTACCCAAACCAGTCCTATGCATCTCCTCCCATAAAAACATGGAAGATTACATATACTAAATGGTTATGAAATGCTTTCACATGACTTATTTCCCAAAAAGTCATAAGAATATGACACCCCCACAGACACCAACAGAATGAATGTTAAGTAGTTGCTAAAGCAGGATTTCTGGTCATCAAGAGACCCGATGTCATTTGAATTCTCTGCTGTAAGTTTTAAGACCATACAAATGTGTTAAGCACATGGTATCCTATATTGTCTACACTTTGAATGTGGACTCTCTTCCTACGAACATTCTCATGTTTTTCTTACAAAATGTTCACAGTATAACTGAAATAATTTCTGTTTTTCCAGACTGGACAAATGGAATGATCCTGAATTTCCATCACCAGCTCCTCAAAAAGCACAAGGCAAACATCAGTCTCTAGGATGGAAAAATGAAAACCTTGCCCTGTGCCTCCTTTTATCCTCTCAGGATCCTCCCCCAATGCAAAGCAGCCTCAAGCTCAGAATGAAAGCCCAGGCATAGCTGAGCAGCCCTATCTCCTTCTCACTCCAGCCTAGAGCAGAGCATGGCTGTCCTGGTGCTGCTCCTCTGCCTGGTGACCTTTCCAAGCTGTAAGTGTACAGGGTTTCAACAGAGGGACCAGGCATGTCATTATGGGATGTATGACTGATGGTGATGTTGTTTGTCCCCAGATGTCCTGTCTCAGGTGCAGCTGAGGGAGTCAGGACCTGGCCTGGTGCAGCCCTCACAGACCCTGTCTCTCACCCGCACTGTTTCTGGATTCTCATTAACCAGCTATGGTGTGAACTGGATCCGCCAGCCTCCAGGAAAGGGGCTTGAGTGGATGGGAGGCATAGGGTATGATGGAAAAACATACTATAATGCAGCTCTCCAATCCCGAATGAGCATCAGCAGGGACACCTCCAACAGTCAAGTTTTCTTAAAACTGAACAATGTGCAAACTGAGGACACAGCCATGTATTACTGTACCAGACACACAGTGACTGAAATCCAGTGTGATCCTGAACAGAAACCTCCCTGCAGAGACACTCAGGACCAAGAGGGGGCGCTGAGGACCAACGGAGACTATAGGAACAGTAGGAGTTACTTCAGGTCCTAGAAAATACTGGGCTGTGCTATAAAACCATGTGCTTAGTTGAAAGAACCTGTGGGTTCCTTTCTACCCAGGGGAATCCTCTAGAGGTTCCGCCAATGGTCAAGTTCTATTGAACTTCCTATTAATAAACACACCGGAACAAATGATTTTCCTCACAAATTGCCTGCAGTCTATATGCATATTGTTATCAGACAACTCAGCATATAACTGTAGATATTCCAAATATTTGCATCCCTTTACATACTTGTATTTCTACAGCAGACTGCATTTTTGAAAAATCTGTAACTGATATTCTTTATTTGGGGTGTACGTATGACGGAAAACCCGCCCCTTCCATGAATTAATGCTATTTTCCCATGACGCCTTGAAAACTTAATTATACGTTGCTTCCTTCTTCTAAACCAATGGGAATTATAAGAGATCGTGTGGTTATCATTTTATACAGATTCAGTTTTATGTATTTCATTCCCAGTAGAAATGACCTTTCATGTCAACGTCCCAAATCATGCCTCATCTGCAAGTGTGTTCTGTGCCTTTAAATTAGGAAATTCTCAGCCACTGGTGTGCAATTCAAGCTGATTCCAGCTGAAGGAAATCCAAGTGACATTTTCTCTTCATGTCCTGCCAGATGTAAAGAGTGGACTGTCCAGATCTCTTTGAATTAGACCCCTGTTCCTCCTCAGGCCCCTTATCAATAGGGAATCCCTAATTTACCATTAACTGCCCAACTGGTGTCTTGTGTTTCTGCTCCTGTTCTCTCTTCATTTGAGAGGTCCCAGATAACACCCACAGACTCCCAAGGGCCCTCCCTCTGTCTCCCTAGTCAGGTCAGGAATGCATTGGTTGACCATGCACATTTCAATCCCAACACATCTCTCTTAAGGGATCTCTCAAACTCCCATCTGCCTCTGCCCAAATTTTCCGTGTCTCTTGTCACGGGTGCTCTCTGTTAAGATTATTTTAGGTTATGTTTCCACCAGCCAGTGACCATTCAGGTTCCTCATGTGGCCAGGAAATCTAAGTAGTATATTTCAACTCTTACTGACCCCTGTCTGTAATTCCAAACCCAGTCATTATTTCATATATTTCTCTGCACCTCTTCTACAGTATCATCTGCATTACAAATGTTCAGGGTCCTGATGTCTACCTGGCAGATGCTTCACAGAGGCCTAAAGCAACCCATGTAGTGGTATTGCTAATCCTTTCTGACCTCTTGTACTGCCATAATCACCACATACTCCCAGACTCTTCTGCCAGACTTCCCGTCCTTGAATGTGTGGGTGCTGTTGCCATGCTTGTTTCATTTTTATGGCTTACTGGGTATCTCTTCCAATACAGTATGATGAAAGCCATCTTCACCATTCCAGTTACTGGGGGTCACCGTGTTTACCCACTTAAGTCACATTTACCAGAGTCTTCGTTATGCATTTTTATTAATTTTTTACTCTAAAACTTTCTGCATTTGTCAAATACTAATTTCTTGTTCATTTAAATGGGCTGTGAACATTACACAAAAAATTAAATTGGAAAATGAAATCTTCCCCAACAGATGCCTCAAACAACTTCATGACATTTAAAGGCCAGTTAACATTGCCCATATATCCACATGTGTGTAGACAAGCACTGCAAAACAGGACATCTACCAACAAACACTGTCTCAAAAAAAGGATTCTTCCTCTCCAATAACTACTTATATCCAACAGCTCCTCAGTTAGACGGAAGACTTGGAAGTATCCTACACTAGGGGTGTGGACTTAGGTAGGATTTACACAGAAAACAGCAGTTAGGATGAGCTGATGACCATGATAACAATGTCATGTCCAGTAGGCAGCATTTAACAGCTCTCTTCCTCATGATCGAACTCTTAGACTCTTTTCACCTCTGCTTTCCCAGTGCTCTCAGAGAGCCTTGGAAAGATATGAGTGGATCTGGAAATCCATTTGTCAAACAATGCAACAGAGACTGGGAAGGACAGACACTGCCTGTTGTAGTATTCAGAACCTAGACTGTGTGTTCTGGGTGCCGTGCCTTCTGTTTGCAGGTTTTGGAAATAACTCAGGAACCCTAGGATGGGAAGACATTTTCAGTGAGGGACAAAGAGGACCAAGGGCAAGGGAGCAATGGTGACGTAGAAGCAAGAGTGAGGGGTGGTGAGAGAAAAGAGATGAGTAGTCGGGAAGCACGCGAACGGATCAGATACGAAGATGGTCATCATTACTCTTAGTCCAAATAAGAGGTATGCTAATTGTGTTGATTGGAAGAAATGAACATTAGACTAGCACAACTTAAGACAGTCATGAGATGCCTGGTGTGAGGGGGAGGAAGATAATGGAAATTGGGAGTGTAAAGGAATCAAAGACAGAATGTCAGGTGCAAAACAAGTGAGTTTGCTGCAAATAGAAACCTGTCTCCGTAGCAAGCAAGGAAGAGTAGAGTGACAGTGACAAGGGATGTCTCACTTGAAAACCTCTCATGTCCTGATGACACTATTGTGTCATAAAAATCTAAACGTCAGCAGATTTCCAAGGGTTCCCACCACAGAGAATGAGTTCTGCTAGCCTCGTGAGGCAGGTGTGACCCTGCCCAAGGTCGACATCATGGAGTCAGGGAGAAGCCATGTCCAGCACAGACAGTGAAGAAGACTGAGCTCCTATCTAGAAACTCAATTGTTTGTGGTGCTTTGTAATTTCACATGTGAACTAAGGAACCGTAACAGTGTGGAAACACAGCATGTTCTGAGCAACTGCACCAAACAGACCTAAATGAAATGTGGTCAATTTCTGTAAGTGTCATTAGTGTTTTTCTTGTCTCATATCTGCTCAGAAAACTGCCTTCCAGCAGGGCTTCAACCCCAGAACATGGTAAAGAAGGAAGTCACGCAAATAAGGCTTCTCTGTGCCCATGAAAACCAGGGCTGCCCTGACCTTGCAGCTCTGGCAGAGGAGTCCAACCCTGGATTTCCAAGTCCTCCCATTCTTTGATGAGCACTCAACCCAGACCACTCACCATGGATTTAGGGCTCAGCTGGATATTCCTTCTTGTTATTTTAAAAGGTAACTGATGTCCAGAAGATGCTGAGAGTCTGTGCCATGCAAGAGAAACTGTTGGCTCCTCTGTCAGTTTACAGACAGGATCCTCTGTGTTTAGGCTTTTACAGTCACTGTAATATGGTCATTAACTGAGTGTCCATGTGTCCACTAGGTAAAAGTTAATACATGACTGAATGAACACAAGTACAAGAATTTACTTCTGAAATAGAAGATAATTGTGGGTAATGTGCAGTTTTACTCAGAAGGCATTCTCTTTGAGAGTGACTTTTCTTAGTGGCTTTCTCTAGAGAGTTTCAAAGACAAAGGAATAACATAAAACAAGCGGTCACACAAAATGTGAACACTATTATTTATGTAACCGGAGATAAAACTTATTGATTAAGGATGTCTCATACCAGTTCTCCAAAATATTAGAAAAATCACGCAATTATTCTCCTATTTTTGTAAGATCCTATAAGAACAATGAAAACCAGACAACCCGAAGATGTGGCACGTCGAACACAATGTGTGAAAAATATTCTCATGAAATAGGACAACACCAAAAAGGAGAACACAGCACTCATGGTGGTGTGTGCCCATCAGGGATTGCGCAGGATGGCGGGCTCGCCAATGCTAAGACCTGTCTCTCCCGCTGCCACTCACACCCCAAAGTGTGCACAGATGTCTAAGAGACACAACATGTGTGGTTTCCATTGTGAAAGAAGTGGTGGGTGTTCTCTGGTTCATAAATGAACAGGTTGTTCAAAGCTATTCTCTACCCTTTCCTGGCGATTTACACCACCAAGGCATGGAGAAAAGACCATAATGTCTTGTTCTAAATGGTGATCTTCACCACAAAGCCAG
The DNA here is from genome assembly GCF_017639785.1 of Mesocricetus auratus. NCBI lineage: Eukaryota > Metazoa > Chordata > Mammalia > Rodentia > Cricetidae > Mesocricetus > Mesocricetus auratus. The sequence goes on from NW_024429186.1 coordinate 5,742,425, forward strand.
TCTTTCCCATAGTCAAGCATGCCCTGCTTCTTGTTAATTAGGGATTCTGTCTTTTTATTACTTCAGTTAACATAACCCTGAAATCTGGCATTTTCCCCATGAACTTCTGAAATATCCAATTGATTCTTGTTATCAGACAGATCACCACATTAATTTTATATATCCATACATCCAATTCTTCACATATATATGCATACATGTACATGTATACTTCATCGGGAGACTGAAATTATGACCACATTGACTAAAAATTCTGTAAGACAGCTTGGGAATTTTAAAAAAACAAATTATTTCATCTTCTGTATTTCTATGCTTGTGAAAGAGAAACCACAATTTCCCTGAATTAATGTGTTTTCCAGTTAGCTTGGAGAAGATCACCCAAGTTTCCTAATTCTAAACTAATAGGACCCCATAAAGTGCTAAGTTATTATCTTTTTGCAAGATTTTATTTTTAAACATTTGCTCATGGTGAATATTACCTTGCACCTCAAAGTACAAGCTAATGACTCCTCTATAGGTATGCGATACACTCTAAAAAACACAGAATTCTCAGCCCCAGTGTGCTCATCCTAGCTGGTATCAGCTCCAGTCCTGGATCCATCTCTCATCAGCCCTTCCCAGAGGCAACTGAGTGCTCTGATTTTCACAGTTGGTGCTTTTGCTGCCTACACAGACTCCAGAGTTCCTGTTCTGTCGCTCTCTGTTCCTGCTGACCAAACAGCCTGGTGTCTCATGTGTGAACTGCAGAAGTGTCATTCAGAGAAGCAGTGTGGGCTGCGGGCTCTATGTTAAAGGATCATGACTTGAGGAACTGTAAATAAGAAAAGAGAGTCTCCACATCGGATGCTGAGGCTTCTTTCGGAAGTCTTGAAGTGACACCAAGAGTGTGTGAGGAAACTTTGGAGACAGAATTGCCTTGATTCTTATAATCATGAGAACAGAAGACACGACAGTGACTTGAACAACTCCACACAGTCCTGAACACACAGGATCCTCTGTCATGTTGTCTTATGTCACTGTGAACATCAGCCTACATGGCCGGTGGCAAAACGGGATGAGCAAAGTGAATCTTTGGAAAAGGTGTATAAAGCATGTATACACAGAAGATGATAAACAAATTATAATCTGCCCATATTCTATCCTAAGCATGTCTATCCCATCTAAACCTAAGCTTACCTGCAAGAGATGACCAATCTGAGCACCTCCTTCTGTAAAGAGAAGCCTTTTTCTTTGTGAGAAGCCTTCCCACCAGCCTGGTTCCAGAGCCGCATCAGTCCCAAATAAGCACACAGGAACCTGTATTAATTATGAAGCTGTTGGCCTTGCTTGTTTTTACTGGCTAGCTCTGACTTAAGTAATCACCCCATAATTGTTAATCTAAGTATGTCTCTTACCGGAGAAGTTTCCGGGCTTCCTACCCCATAGCGTTCCATCTGGACTCTTGTGTTCCTCCTTTCCAGAGTTCTCCTGGACGCCTAGTCCCACCTATCTAGATTCCTATTGGCCAGCAGTGCCTTATTGACAAATGCACAGGACTTCCCCCCAAAATCTCCTCTTTTCTGTTTAAATAAAAAGAGACGTCTTAACTTTAACATAGTCAAATAATATAAAAGAGAACAGTTATCAAGTAAGAACATAGTTACAATATTTTGTCTATCAACATTTAGCAAGATTTAAAGAAAATATCATCTATCTCATCCTTGTGAGTCCAAAGTTCTATATGTAGCTTATCTTTTTATCATAACTAAGGAAAGCTATAATTATAACTATGTGTCTTCAACTCCATCAAAGACCACAGAAGGGTAATATATAAACACTAGGATTGACAGAGACATCTTACTGCCTGGACAGTCACCCCAAGTTCCTTTGTAACATTGGGGCATCAAACTTTAGTCTATATGCCAAAATGTGTCCAGAAGATTTCTCAGCAAAGCAGGAAATTTCAAACTGTCAATCTGCGTTGGCAGTCTGTCAGTCATTTTTCTTTGTCCTGCAGAAAGTCTTGTAGACTCTTCCATGAAGCAGGGACCCTGTAAGACTGAGTTCAGCAGTCACTTTCCGGCGGGTCCTGCATGTCCAGTTTATACAGCAACAATTAAACAGTCTAGGCAAGAGCAGTTTCTTGCCCAAATATCTAATCTTGCCATGTTGAAAGCAAACTCCATAACGAGTTTCTTCTATGCCCATCTTCCCCTCAGACCTAATTGGTGCTGCCAGGAGCAGACATTTCTCATTGTCAAGAAAAACTCTAAACCATTTTAAATGCCATTTTCTGAAGGTCTTTTAGAGGTTTGAAGACTGTTTATCTATCTCAAATATATTTCTGTATATTTAGAAAACCTAACTTACCTAACTATAAATTCTATTATAAGTAACTATCTATAGTCTGTATTCAATTATGTATTACGTTTTAAAAGATCAGTATAAGCACAATACTTAATCAAGAGGAGAAATATGCACATCACAAAATTGACCTTGAATTTGTATCATTAAATGAAAAACAATATACATACCATAATTCCCATTTTACCATTGAAAACAGATTGGTTGTGATCATTAACCAATTATAAACAATCCCATTTAAATGAAAACAAAGATTTATAAACAAGATGGCAATTAGGATGTCGCTCATTCCAAACTGCTTTGTGCTGGAAGGGGGTGCTGTTCATAACATGGGGATCATGACAAAACTCAGAAACCTGTATAAGTCCTTATTTTTGTGGTCTGTAAAGCTCCATCATCTCAGCTGTTTCAGTTGTTGGAACACCTGGTCCACTGCTTCCGGGGGCCTTGGTTCATCAAACCACAGAAGACTGGAAGGAATCCTCAGTTTTTCATTTTCTGTAGAAACATAAGCAAAATCTCCTTTTCCAAGTAACATATCCTTATACTTAAATTTTGAAGTCAAGGCATTTTCAAAAGATATAAGTTGAATTAATTCAGCAGTATTTATAATCAAGTGTACTATAGCAGTTGTTCCTTCCTGAGCAATTAAAAAACTCAAAAACATAATAGCATACAGTGTCCAGACTCTCTGTGTATTTTCCATCTTTGCGTGACTTGTTTATTTATCTATTATTACTTTATTTATTTTACTTTTATTTATTTTTCTCTGAGACAGGGTTTTTCTTTCGAAATCTGCCTGCCTCTGCCTCTGGAGTAAATCCTACCAGCATGTGCCACCACAACGCTGGCTTTTCTATTTATTTACCACTTTGTCGTTTCATTTTCTCTCACAATCTCACGTATATTTTTAAACACAGTGTAAACCTTTAGAGGTTTTGTTCATCCAAGTCTGACTTTACTGTAAATCTTTACATTTTTCTGGCCACAGGTCTTATCGGTAAAACCGTGGCTGTTTTAAACTGCCTTTTTTTTTTCAAAATGGCGGGCATAAGTGTGATTCTAGCTTACTGCCTCAGTCCATGCTGACATCCAGGAAAAGCTGCCACTTCCAGCTGTACATATACACCTTTCAATCATTAGCAGAGTCTCTTATAACAACCTTGCTGGCTGATTTTTTTTCTTCTTATGCCGAGTCAGAAAGACTCCAGTAAGCCGCGTGAATCTCAGCTTGTCCCTAGCAAAACACCTGAGAAAAATGCTGCTATCAAAAATCTGTACTTCTCTCAGTTCTTCTGTTTCTAAAATTCCTTTACAGGTTTTGTCATTCTACCTGGAAAGTCAATCCCACTTCTGATACCATTTGTAAAGAGAAGCTTCTCTTTGTGAGAAGCCTTCCCGCCAGCCTGGTTCCAGAGCCACATCAGTCCAAGAACTTCATACTGTCCTCCCTAGAGGACTGAAAGGCATGTAAATTGCCTTCCAGAAACATCATTCTGTCTACTAAATGGCCACTTTCTTGACACAGAATGAATTGTCCCTGGTAATTTGGTAACTTCCTCCTGGCTGGACTCTATTTTGGTCATAAATCCAGTGGACATTGAATTAAAATATCTTGCAGGTTGTTCTGTTTTGGTTCCAAGTTATCTGCTATGGTGGACAAATCCTCATTTATCTGAAGATCCTGAATATTTGACTCTAATTTTTGAATCATCTACAAAATTTCCCCATTGTCTGTGTTTTTAATTACTCTCTTCCATGTGATTATATGTATTAGGACGTTTACCGCAAGCATTAGACACATATCATAATTATTTCCTAATAAATAATCCATGACATTGACAATAACATCTCTAACGTTCTGCAGTGTTAAATTATCTGCCATGGTATAATACAGGACGCTTACCACCTGCAATTAGTTTGGGGAATGTTACATACAGTTAGCACCCTTGGCCAGCAGATGGCGGAGGTGTAATGCCAAACACAGCTCCTCTGTGAAACATCGGTATTTTTCCAAGTAACAGGTGAAAGATACTAAACAACAAAAGGGGATCAAGGGGATAAAAATTGTGAAGGAAGAGGTCAAACTTTCACTGTTTGCAGATGATATGATAGTTTACATAAATGACCCAAAGAACTCCACCAGGGAACTCTTACAGCTGATTAACAACTTCAGCAAAGTGGCAGGCTACAAGACCAACTCAAGAAAATCAGTAGTCCTACTATATACAGAAGATAAAAGGGCTGAAAAGAAATGAGAGAAACATCACCCTTTACAATTGCCACAAACCACATAAAATACCTTGGGGTAACGCTAACCAAACAAGTGAAAGACCTGTATCGCAAGAACGTTGCATTTTTAAAGAAAGAAATTAAAGAAGCCCCCAGAAAATTTAAAGATCTCCCATGCTCTTGGATAGGTAGGATCAATGTAGTAAAAATGGCAATCCTGCCAAAAGCAATCCTCAGATTCAATGCAATCCCCATTAAAATCCCAGCACAATCCTTCACAGACCTTGAAAGAACAATAATCAATTTTGTATGGAAAAACAAAAGACCCAGGATAGCCAAAACAACCATGCTCAACAAGGCAAATCTGGAGGCATCACCATCCCTGACTTCAAGCTCTGTTATAGAGCTATAGTCCTGAAAACAGCTTGGTATTGGCACAAAAATAGACAGGTAGACCAATGGAATCAAATAGAAAACCCTGATTTTAACCCACTCATGTATGAACATCTGATCTTTGACAAAGAAGCTAAAAATAAACAATGGAATAAAGAAAGCATCGTCAACAAATGGTGCTGGCATAACTGTAGGCTGCCATGTAGAAGAATGCAGATAGATCCATGTTTACCGCCATGCACAAAACTTAAGTCCAAATGGATCAAAGACCTCAACATAAATCCAGCCACACTGAACAGAAACTGAAGAGAAAGTGGGTGGTACCTTTGAACGAACTGGTACAGGGGACGACTTCCTGAACATAACAGCAGTAGCACAGACAGTGAGATCAACAATTAATAAATGGGACCTTCTGTAAGGCAAAGTACACAGTCAGCAAGACAAAAAGGCAGCCCAAGAATGGGAAAAAGTATTCACTAACCCCACATCTGACAGAGGGTTGATCTCAAAAATTTAAAAAGAACTCAAAAGCAAGTCTGCAAAACACCAAAGGATCCAATTAAAAAGTGGGCTGCAGAACTAAAAGATAATTTTCAATAAAGGAGTCTAAAATGGCTGAGAGGCACTTGATAAAGTGCTCAACATCCTTAGCGATCCTGGAAATGCAAATCAAAACAACTCTGAGATATCATTTCACTCCCGTCATAATGGGTAAAATCAAAAACACCAACGATAATTTATGCTGGACAGAATATGTTGAAAGGGGAACACTCCTCCATTGCTGGTGGGAGTACCAACTTGTTCAGCCACTTTGGAAATCAGTGTGGAGATTCCTCAGAAAAATGGGAATAAACCTACCAAAAGAACCAGCAACTCCACTCTTAGGCATATATCCAAAAGATGCCCATTCATACAACAAGGATGTCTGTTCCACTGTGTTCATAGCAGCATTATTTGTAATAGCCAGAACTTGGAAGCAACCTAGATGCCCCTCAACCAAAGAGTGGATAGAGACAATGTGGTACATTTACACAATGGAGTATTATTCAGCAGGAAAAAAACAATTGAATCCTGAGATTTACAGGAAAATGGATGACACTAGAAGAAACCATCCTGAGTGAGGTAATGCAGTAACAAAAAGAGGAACATGGCATGTTCTAGCTCATATATGGATTTTAGACATAGATCTGGGGAGTGCCAGCCTACAATCCCATAGCCAGAGAGCCTGGGAAGCAGAAACTTCACTCAATGGATGATGGAAAAAGAGGCAGACTCCAAAGGCTAAGCACTGAGCTGAACTCAGGAAATCCAGTGACAGAGAGGGAGGACTGATGACCAAAGGGATTAAGACTGGGGTGTTTTAACCCCCAGAAACAGCCTACCTGACAAAGGTTGACACTTGAATCCCAAGCTAATGACTGGGAATTCAGCATGGGACTGATTAAGATCCCCTGAATGTGGGTGTCAGTGAGGATGCCTAGGTAATCTATTGAGCCTTGGGCAGTAGATCAGTATTCATCCCGAGTATACACATGGACTTTGGACTCCCAACAATATGAGATGCACTCTCACCCTGAACTTTCGAGGGGAAGGTCTAGGCCCTGCCCTGGATGAAATGACAGACTATGGACACCCCCATAGAGGGACTCACCCTCCCTGGGTAATGAGGGGATAATGGGAGGGCTGGGGGAGGCCACGGGAAGAGAGAAGGGAAAGGGAGAGGGACGTGGAAATGAGTTGTGAAGCAACCTTGTTTCTAATTTAAATTTAAACTTAAAAATAATAAAAGGAATAAAAAAGAACAAGTAAATAAAAAAAGAAAGATACTAATCAGCTTGGACAGAAATTTATCAAGCAGATTCAGGGAGGGAAAAGCCTGTGTAGATTGGGACACCCTTGGCAAGATAACTATTTGTTTTCTCTATGACTGTATGCAAACACTGCTGAATCTGTTTAAAGGTTGTCTTATCTGGACTGTTTTACTGGTGCCTGCAGTCTACTCTGACCATGTGAGCCAAGGCTTAAACCTGCCATGCAGCTCTGCACATGGCACTGGTTACTCAAGTCCCCAGGCACCTGCAGAGAGTGCATCCCTCACCATGGCCTGCCTGAAAAGCTGTGTCTGGCTTCCTGTTGGTATTTTTGAAGAGTTTTAAAGCTTCTCAGTTCCTATGTGGAAATATGTGCATCCACATTGGATTCTATAAGTAAAAGAATTTTCTTTGGGTTGCTAGGTCACAAATAATGACATGGAAACACAGTATTAATTTTGAAATCTAGGCCTTTACTTTAGGTTTACTTTCAAGCTCTTATAACTTCAATTAACCCATAGTTTATTAATATGCATTCTACCATGTTGTCACACCTGCTGTGCGGCCTGCATCCGAGAATGTAGCTAGATGGTCGGGATAGATGACACAGAGACCGGTCAGTTGCTTTAAGAAAACTTTATGCTTCCCAAGTCAGCTTAGGAGGAGATTCCAAGTCCGTTTAGGAGAGAGAAGTCTCTCCAAGAAAAAATACTTCCCCTTTTTAAGGACTTCTGCCATTCATCTACATACAATTCTTTCCAGACTTCTCACCCTCCTGCCTGGTGGTTTAATCTCCAGCCAGAGAATTGGGGAGACATAGCAGGGGGGACAGGAAGAGGCATCTAGCCATAGGGGGTGTGAAAGTCATGGTATCTCAGTGAGCAAGCCCTTATCTGAGCCCTATCAAGAGCTTTATAGCACTGACTTGTTTTCAGTAAACATTACACAGCTGCCTGCTCCCAGGCCAAAGGGGAAGTGGGTTTCTGCTCAAGGTCTGGTGTCCCCACACCATGTTGCTGTTAACTCTGTCCCATCTGAGTGTCTGCCTCATTGGGTCTGGCTGGCATCCACTGGGCCTCGACTATACTCTTCTTCCCTTTGCCCAGAGGTCCCACCTATATCTCCTGCCTAGCTATTGGCGCTATTACAGCAATCACAGCAACACATCTTCATGCAGTGTACAACTATTATGAAACATAGGCGGGTCTCTGACAGGTGGAGGCTGGCACCATTCATGACTTTTACATTTCATGTATCTGTTCAAACCAAACTTAACACTGACTGAGTATCTGCTGAGTTTCTAGACAGTGGGACAGAAGGGTGCTGTGTAAAACAGACAACAAACCATCGAAAACACAGGCAGTGTGAAAGCAAAAGCCTGGAAAAAACCCACCCATCAGTATGTTAAACAGAGAGAGGTAGAGGGTCTACTGACATCAAAGGAATTCATCAAACCTATTTCAAAGGGGAAAAGGCCAGGGGATCTTATTCACAGGCGTACATATTGTCAGTATATGTGCCCCAAAGTGGCTAATGTAGTTATGTAAGGGCATATTAACAGAAACATCAGGGAGTGTTTTTCTGTCTTACAGTATAGTGGCTTCATGGATGCTTACTCCCATGAGATCTCAACAGGACATGCGATAGTAAGCAGATATTACTGTATCCCCACTGTACCTCCATACATCATTTTAATAAGATTTTTCAATTTAAAATCGAAAATCATGCTTCAAATGCAGATCCAAACCCCATCTCCCTCTCCTCCTCCCCTGGAACCCTTGCCAGGCACCCCAGTCCGTCACCCTATCTCTGCTCCCATGCACAGGGATGGTGGGGCCTTCCATGGAGGATCTCGAGAGTTTGTCATTTCATCAGGGCAGAGCTGAGGCCTTCCCGCATGAGTTCAGGCTGTGACAGCATCCTTCATTGTAATATGGGCAGCCAAAATCCATTTGTATGCGAGGGATAAATACTACCCAAAGTTCCATATTATTACAGCTGACCTGAGGAAGTGGGAGCTCATGGACTCCAGTCTGACAATTGGGGAAACAACATAGGACCAAACCAGGACCCTATGAATGTGGGAGTCAGTTAAGGGCCTGGGCAGTCTGTGGGACTTTGGCAGTGGAACCAGTGTCTATCCCTAGTGTACAAATGGACTTTGGGAGCCCATTCCACATAAAGGGACACTGTCTCAGCCTAGATACATGGGGGAGGGCCTGGATTCTGCCACAAATGATGTGACAGACCCCACTTGAGAGGACTCACCCACCCTGGAGAGTAGATGGAGGGAGTATAGGATGCAGGGGCTGGTGGGGGAAATGTGAGGAATGAGGGAGAGGGAAATGCGATTGGTATGTAAAATAAGATTGTTTTTAATTTAAATAAAATCAATTTAAAAAAGAACACTTGAGAAAAGATAAAAAGAAAAAGGAAGTAAATAAAGTGTGGTGAATACTTTATATGAAAATAAAGTGCACAGCGAGCGATAATTTACTCTGTCATTTTCTCTAACTGCCGTTTGTGTGTCTGATGTCAGCTCTGAGCACTGCCCTCTTACCAGGTCCAACTCCAGAGCCTCCTACAGCAGGAAGACATGCAAATAAGGCTCCTCTGTGCCCATGAAAGCCAGCCCTGCCCTGACCCTGCAGCTCTGGCAGAGGAGCCCAGATCTGGATTCCTGGGTCCTCCCATTCTGTGATCAGCACTTAACACAGGACACTCACCATGGACTCGGGGCTTATTTGGCTTTGTCTTGTTGTTATTTTAAAAGGTAATTAGTAGAGAGGAGATACTGTTTGTTGTGTGGACATGAGAAAGAGAAACATTTGATTCTATGACAGTTTTCTGACTAGAATTCTCTGTTTGCAGATGTCCAGTGTGAGGTGCAGCTGCTGGAGTCTGGGGGAGGCTTATCGCAGCCTGGAAAGTCCCTGAAACTCTCCTGTGCAGCCTCCGGATTCACCTTCAGTAGCTACGGGATGAACTGGGTGCGCCAGGCTCCAGGAAAGGGGCTGGAGTGGGTTGCATACATTAGTGGTAGCAGTAGGACCATCAACTATGAAGACGTGGTGAAGGGCCGGTTCACCATCTCCAGAGACAATGCCCAGAACACCCTGTACCTGCAAATGAACAGTCTCCAGTCTGAGGACACAGCCATGTATTACTGTGCAAGAGACACAGTGAGTGAACGCTGCTGAGAGCTCAGACACAAACCTCCATGTAGGAAATTTGGAACCAGCAGGGGGCGATGAGAGCACAGAAACTCAGGTCACATAGGAGCCTGTTCAGAGAGGCAAACCGGGCTGGACTCCTCTCTGTCTGGGCTTCCTCTCCACACCACACTCAGGGCTTCTCTCTACAGTTGTGATGTGTAGTAATTCAACAAGATCCCAAATATCTATTCCATTATACATTTTCCATTAGAATCAGTGTTTTTTATTTATTTTACTCTTTCTTCCCTCACCTCTTTGTCTTTATGCCTTTTTCTCCTCTCTTCCTCTCTCGTCTCCATCTTCCTCTCTCCCTCTACAGCCCCCTCTGTTCTTTTGGCCTTCTGTCTTTCTCTGTCTCATTGTATGTACGTGTGTGTGTGTGTGTGTGTGTGTGTGTGTGTGTGTGTGTGTGTGTGTAGGAAGACATTTTATGTATCCGTAGCGCCGACCAGTCCCGTATAGCTGTGTTACGGGTAAGTACTGTCTCTCCCTACAATTTCCCAAAGAGCGAGAGTCTCCTCTCCCTCACTCTGTTTATCCACTCTGTGTTCTAGGTACATGTGAACACACCCACACGGGAGTCATCAATGCTACAGATATTTAAATCTCTCCCTACATGTGTGTAAGTTTGTGTGTGAGTATGTATGTTTGCGTGTGTGTGCAAGTATGCTTGTGTGTGTATGTGTACAAGTGTGTGTGTGCATGTGTGTGCATGTGTGTGTGTGCATGCCTATGTGCATGCGTGTGTGCATGTGTTTGTTCATGTGTGTATGCACATGTTTGTGTATGTGTATGTATGCATGTGTGTGTGTGGACATATGATTCTCTCTATCAGTCTGCACATATTCTCTGAGACAAGCTCTATAACTGTGCCAGGAATTGACCAACTGACCACACTGGTTGGTCAATGAGTCCAAGTGATTATGCTGTCCCCATTTCACGTACATGCAATAACTTGTTCACTGCCAAATGAGGCATTTTTCTTGTCATGAAGATCTAAGTGTAGATCCCACCCAAGCCCTGCTGTGTGGCAAGAACTTGAACTGCATACTCTATTTTTACAGCCCTGTTAAAGTTGTTTTTAAATTTGTAAGGGTATCTGACCTGAACAAAGTGCAGATCATCACTCAGTGCAAACATGATTATGTGTGGTGAGCAGCATCAGGTCTTGAAGAAACAAAAGAACATGGAGATTGTTAGCACTAGACTCTGGGCAGCTCAGAACCAGTGACAGTCTAGAGGAACCTGTGGCCCCTCTTGGTCTCCGAGATCACTGCACTACCCACACAGAAATATATACACATATTTAAAACAGTATATTTTATAAAGTTCTCATCTAATGCTATGATTCAACACAATGGCAAATTCTTATGTAGTACATATGACACCTTGATTCAAACAGTCATATTTCAATATTACATTTCTCACTTTGTTTTTTTTCTTTTTTAAAAATTTAAGTGAGAAAAAATGTCAATGCCACCTACCTCTCCCTCCCCTCCTCCCCCACATTCCACACCATGCCCTCAGGTCCTCACCCAATCTCTATCTGATACCCAGGTAGGGTGAGGCCCCCCATGGTGGATCTCCAGAGTCTCCCATTTCATCCAGGGTAGGGCCTAGGCCCTCCAACAAGATTCCAAGCTGAGAGAGCATTCCTCATTATGAGACAGGCACCCAAAGTTCATTTTATGCCAGGGATAAATACTACCCAAGGCCCCATAGATTACCTAGGCTTTCTCACGGACACCCACATTCAGGGTGTCTGGATCAGTCCCATGCTTTCTACTCAGCAATCAATCCGAGGTCCAAGAGCTCCTCCTTGTTCAGGTCAACTGTTTCTGTGGGTTAAACCAGCCCAGTATTCACTCCTTTTCCCAGAATTTCCCCCATTCTGTCACTGGATTCCAGTTCAGTTCAGTGTTTAGCTGTGGGTGTCTGCCACTGCTTCCATCAGTCACTGTATGAAGGTTCTGTTTCCCAGACTCTCTGGCAGTGGGATTGTAGGCTGGCACTCCCCTGACTCATGTCTAAAATCCATATATGAGTAGGCATAACATGTTTCTCTTTTTGTGACTGGGTTACCTCACTCAGGATGGTTTCTTTTAGTGTCATCCATTTGCCTACAAATTTCAAGATTTCAATGTTTTTTCCTGCTGAATAGTACTCCATTTTGTAAATGTACCACATTTTCTCTATCCATTTTTCAGTTGAAGGCCATCTACGTTGCTTCCGGGTTCTGGCTATTACAAATAGTGCTGCTATGAACATAGTGGAACAGACATCCTTGTTGTATGAATGTGCATATTTTGGGTATATGCCTAAGAGTGGAATTTCTGGGTCTTGTGGTAGACTGATTCTCATTTTCCTGAGGAATCTCCACACTGATTTCCAAAATGGGTGTACGAGTTGGTACTCCCAACAGCAGTGGAGGAGTGTTCCCTTTCTCCACATCCTCTCCAGAATAAATTGTCATTGAAGTTTATGATTTTAGCCATTCTGAAAGGAGTAAGTTGGTACCTCAGAGTTGGTTTCATTTGCATTTTCCAGATGGCTAGACTCCTTTACTGAATATAAAATTTTAATTGCCATGTGTGATGATCTGTACCTTGTTCAGGTCAGATGCCCTTAGAAATTTAAAAAGCAACTTTAACAGGGCTGTGAGAATAGCTCTGAAGTTCAAGCTCTTGCCATACAAGAGAGCTTGAGTGGGACCTAAACTCCAAAATTCTGTCTTCATGACTACCAAAAAGCTGGGTCATAGGACATACACATTTTGTGTAGTCTAACTTTTCTGCTCCACAGGGACACTTAGCCAAGGATAGAACCATGTATCTGATGAGGAAGAAGGTTCCTACTGTAGTCATGCTCTGATATCGCATGCTCCCAAACTATACCAGAGGGTTCTGCATGGTCTGGAAAATACCAGATTTCAATATATTGTCAGCCAAAAATGGGAACTCTATGCAGCATCCAGGACTACAGTGTCCAAGAACATGGGCATACAGCAATGCCGTCTCAAGTAAGTTAGTGTTGCGTCCTTCCCTGTGGTTTCTGTGTGTTCCTAAAGAGCACATAGGTTTGGAACATAGTCTGAACTTCCTGTCATTGTCACTTTAAGTGATACTTTGGAAGGGACCTCAGTATTAGGGAAACAGCCATGGCACTTGTGGTTTCAAAGGTTGAAGTTATTATGATAAACCTTGAGGGGACCTTGCCTGGGGGACATTGAGAGATTCCATGCCAGGTGAGGGTGACCAAAGATGGGAAAAAACATGCCAGGCAGACAGAGCTTAAGTAAGAAATTTTATAAGAAGAGGATGGAGGGGGAAGGAAACAGAAAAGAAGTAAAGAGACACAGAGAGAGGACAGAAGAGAAGAGGGAAACAGGAAAAGTCCTGTCAGCCCCATGGGAAGAACTGGAAAGAGAACGGGTAGAGGGAGGGAAAAGAGAGATACCCCTATGACACAAATGAAGACGTGTATAATCATAACATTGATTTTTCTTTAACCACAACTGTTTTAGACAGATGTGGTGGCACAGGAGAAGAACATGGATGGTGACTGCACCAGATGTGGGTGTCTGCTCTGCAGACCCCAGAGAGGAAAACCATATCACACGCACAAAGAAATGTGGAAAGGGAACACTTCAAAGTTCCTTCGGAGAGCTGAGAGATGACATGGCAGACACCCACGCTCACCACCTCTGAAAGTTGTCTTCCCTAGACTCCACAAGGCCCCGATCTCCTGAGCTCCCTCAGCTTGAACACGGTTCTACAAAATGCATCATGGAAGATCCAACACAACTCCATTGAGCGCTAAGCACGTGAGCAGGGGCATAGTGATTTGATTCAGCAAAATCAGTATTGGTCATTCCATTAACCTGCTGTCATAACATTATGAACATATGCTGTCATAGAATGAGAACACAGGTCAACACAGGCTGTAGGGTGTGCCTGGGTTTTTAGGTACACAAATGCAATGATAATCTCAGAAGTTTTGGGCAGCATTGAATGTCAAAGACTTTAATTCTGTACATAAGGGACTGATTGGCCATTGACCAGGTAAGGTAGGAAGGGCTTGAATAAAGTTTAGTGTGGGGTTAGGAATAAGACCTCAGCCTTTAGCACACTCACTGGGATTGACAAATAATGAAAGGGACCTCTTGAAGCTGACAAGTTTCTGTTAGGCAAAGGACACAGTCAACAAGACAAAACAGCAGCCCACAGAATGGGAAAATATTTTCAGCAACCCCACAAAAGACAGAGGCCTGATCTCCAAAATATGCAAAGAATTCAAGAAGCTAGCCACCAAACACCAAATAATTCAATTAAAAAGTGGGGTACAGAACTAAACAGAGAATTATCAATAGAGGAATCCAAAATGGCTAAAAGACACTTAAGAAATTGCCCAACATCCTTAGCCATCAGAGAAATGGAAATCAAAACAATTCTGTACAATCATCCTATGCTTGTCAGAACGGCAAAATCAAAATCACTGTTTATGATTATGAGGATGTGGAGAACGGGAACCACTTCTCCATTACTGGTGGGAGGGAAAGCTCATACAGGCACTTTGGAAGTCAGTAAGGCAGTTTCTCCAGAAAATAGGAACCAGTCTACCTCACTATACATTCAGGCTTATACCCAAAGGATGCACATTCATACAGCAAGGACATCTGTTCATCTATGTGATAGGAGATGTCATTCTGTAACTCTGTCTCTTATTGGTTGTTGAATAAAGCACTGTTGGCCAATAGGGTAGCAAGATAGTTGGTACTAGGGGTCAAGGAGTATTCTGGGAAAGAGAGGCAGAGAGAGACACGATGTAGACCGCCAGAGTAAGAGATCCAGACCCTTTTCTACGGTAAGAGAAATACTTAGATTAACATTTATGGGTTAAATACTTAAGTCAGAGATAGCCAGTAAGAAACAAAGGAAATGGCCAACAGCTTCATAATTAATATAGAGTCTCATGAGATATTTTTGGGTTCAGACATCATGGCAGGGCCCAGGTGACTGGCGGGAAAAATACACTTTACAACTATGTTCATAGCAGCATTATTTGTAATAGTCAGAAACTAGAAGCAACCTAGATGCCTCTCAACTGAAGAATGGATAGAGAAAATGTGGTACAATTAAACAGTGGAGTACTAGGCAGGAGAAAAAAATGAAATCTTCAAATTTGCATGCAAATGGATGAAACTAAAAGAAACCATCCTAAATGATGTAACCCAGTCACAAAAAGACAAAATGGTATGTACTCATATATGGATTTTAGACATATATCAAGGATTACCAGTCTACAATCCACACCACCAAAGAAGCTAGGAAACAAGGAGGACCCTAAGGAAGACATACATTGTTCCCCAGACATGATGAAAGGAACAAGTTCTCCTGAGCTGATTGGGAGTATAGGGAAGAGGGAGGGAGGTAGAAGAAAGAGAAAGGAACAAGAGGAGGTAGGAAGAGAACATGTAGGATCAGGAAGATTGAGTAGGGAGTTGAATAGAGGAGAACAAGAAAAGAGACATATCAATAGAGGGAGCCACTATAGGTTTAAACAGAAATCAGGTAGTAGGGAATTGTTCAAGGACCACCAATGATGACCCCAAACAGGACCCTAAGCAATAGTGGAGGCTATCTTAAATGCCCTTCCCATGTAATGAGAATGATGGCTACCTTAATAGCCATCCTAGAGCCTTCATCCAGTAGCTGACGGGAGCAGAAGCAGAGATTCACTGCCAAACATCTGGAATCCAGTTTCAGAGAGGGAAGAGTGATGAACAGAGGACTTGAGACAAGGCTTGAAGAGCCACAGAAACAGGTGACCTGAGCATGTGATAACTCATGGACCACAGTCTGACATTTGGGGAACCAACGCAGAACCAAACCAGTCCCCCTGAATGTGGTTGTCAGCTAGCAGCACTGGGCAGCCTCTGTAAGTTGAATCAGCATCTATCCCTAATGCATGAACGGACTTCATGAGGTCATTTCTTATTTAGGGATATTCTCTTAGCCTAGATACAGAGAGGGTGGGGGAACCTAGACCCTGCCACAAGTGAATTGACATATTTTGGTGGTTCCAAATGGGAGGCCTCAAGCTCCCTGGGGAGTGGATGGAGGATGGGATGGGGGGGTCATTGCGAACTATGGGAGTATATAAAGTATATAAAGAACTGGGATTGACAGGTAAAATATTTCTAATTTTGTCACCTGGTATCCTTTGTAGATAGAGTTTGAAATCAATATTCCTTTGGATTCCTTTTACTAGTTTTCAAATAATATTTTTGTTAATTCTTTGAAATTTTCTTTCAGTGTTGTCTTAGTCTGGAAAGAGACACCACGACCACGGCAACTATCATGAAAGAAAGCATTTAGTTGGGTATTGCTTACAGTTTCAGAGGTCTAGTCCATTAGCACCATGGCAGGGAACATGGCAAAAGAATCATTGTCCAGGCTTACCATTTGAAAACTCAACGTCCACCACCAGTAACACATTTCCCTCCCACAAGGCCACACACAGCACAGACTTGCCTGCGGACCAAACTGATGGAAGCATTTCTTCCACCTAAAGTTACTTGTTCCCTGATGACCCTAGCTTGTGTTATGTTGACAGGAATCTCATCACCACACAAATGGATAGGCAGGTTCTGTCTTTACTACATGACCCATTAAGAGATTGTTCATGTGTCCATCATGCAGGAGTAAATTAGAACTGAACAATTAAAAAAATAAGGATCCATCTCCCAAAAGAAGATAATTTAAAAAATGATGGATATGATCATGAACATGTTACCTTTTCTAGCAACTTTTCCTTAGTGACTTCCTTCTATTAAGTTTCATGAAGAAGATAATCCAAAGAAGTAAGACAGTACAACTTACAGACACAAACTCTCTAAGAGATAATCAAAGACAAAAAGCACTCCAACAATTGGAATTATTCCAACTTCCCAGATACAGTATGAGAAACGTGCTATTCTTTCTGGAATACTGCTTCCCAAAATTTAGTAACCACAATAAAAATATCAGTCAATCCCAAGCTGAAACACACTGAGAAGAATGTCTTTAAATATTGTTCTAACAGCACAGCATCATGAACAAGGGAAAGAACAGTCATAGTGTGGGTAGCCATCAGAACAATCACAGGATGGGTGACTCCATAATGATAAGCCAGTGTCACCATGCCACTCACAGTAGAAAACAATTGGGAAAAAGAAATAAGTTTTGATAAACGTGAGGCTTCATAAGCCAAATAAGACAGACATTTTCTGAGTCCCAACTGAGGAGTTTGGTTCCAGCTCTGAACTTCCCTTCCATGGTGATTTCCATTAACAACGCCTGGAGAAAAGCGCTACACTCTGTTGTTTTCTATGGTGATGCTTACCTCAAGATATAGAGTTTCCAGTGTACAAGCATGTCCTCTTCTCCTCTTCACTACCTGTCACCACTAAGGTTTCTCTGTCTTTTATTATTACTTTCGTTTATATGAATTTCCAACCATGTTACAGGCTACTGATTATTATGGAGTGTTATGAACAAATTGTCTTCACATCCTGCACAAGACAAACATCAGTCTCTAGGATGGAAAAATGAAAACCTTGCCCTGTGCCTCCTTTTATCCTCTCAGGATCCTCCCCCAATGCAAAGCAGCCTCAGGCTCAGAATGAAAGCCCAGGCCTAGCTGAGCAGCCCCATCTCCTTCTCACTCCAGCCTAGAGCAGAGCATGGCTGTCCTGGTGCTGCTCCTCTGCCTGGTGACCTTTCCAAGCTGTAAGTATGCAGGGTTTGAGGAGAGGGACACTGGCATGTCATTATGGGATGTATGACTGATGGTGATGTTGTTTGTCCCCAGGTGTCCTGTCCCAGGTGCAGCTGAGGGAGTCAGGACCTGGCCTGGTGCAGCCATCACAGACCCTGTCTCTCACCTGCACTGTGTCTGGGTTCTCATTAACCAGCTATGGTGTGGGCTGGGTCCGCCAGCCTCCAGGAAAGGGGCTTGAGTGGATGGGATTAATAGGTTATGATGGGAAAACATACTATAAATCAGCTCTCCAATCCCGAATGAGCATCAGCAGGGACACCTCCAACAGTCAAGTTTTCTTAAAACTGAACAATGTGCAAACTGAGGACACAGCCATGTATTACTGTACCAGACACACAGTGACTGAAATCCAGTGTGATCCTGAACAGAAACCTCCCTGCAGAGACACTCAGGACCAGGATGGGCCGCTGAGGACCAACGGAGACTATAGGAACAGTAGGAGTTACTTCAGGTCCTAGAAAATACTGGGCTGTGCTATAAAACCATGTGCTTAGTTGAAAGAACCTGTGGGTTCCTTTCTACCCAGGGGAATCCTCTAGAGGTTCCGCCAATGGTCAAGTTCTATTGAACTTCCTATTAATAAACACACCGGAACAAATGATTTTCCTCACAAATTGCCTGCTGTCTATATGCATATTGTTATTAGACATCTCAGCATATAACTGTAGATATTCTTAATATATGCATCCCATTATATACATGTATTTCTTCAGCAGACTGCCATTATGAGAAATGTATAATTGATATTCTTCATTTGGGGTGTGCGTATAATGGAAAACCTGCCCCTTCCATGAAATAATGCTATTTTCCCATGACGCCTTGAAAACTTCATTGTACATTGTTTCCTTCTTCTAAAACAACAGGAATTATAACAGATCGTGTGGTTATTATTTTATACAGATTCAGTTTTATGTATCTCTCTCTCAGTAGAAATGACCTTTCACGTCAATGTCCCAAATCATGACTCATCTGCAAATGTGTTCTGTGCCTTTAGATAAGAAAATTCGAAGCCAAAGGTGTGCAATCCCAGCTGGTTCCAGCTGAAGGAAATCCATGTGACATTTTCTCTTCATGTCCTGCCAGATGGAAAGAGTGGACTGTCCAGATCTCTTTGAATTAGACCCCTGTTCCTACTCAGGCCCCTTACCTATAGGGAATCCATAATTTACCATCAACTGCCTAACTGGTGTCTTGTGTTCCTTCTCCTGTTCTCTCTATATTTATGAGTCCCCAGATCACACCCACAGACTCCCAAGGGCCCTCCCTCTGTCTCCCTGGTCAGGACAGGAATGCAGTGGTTGACCATGCACATTTCAACCCCAGGATATCTCTCTTAAGGGATCTCCCAAAGTCCCACATGCCCCTGCCCGAGTGTTCCGTGTCTCTTGTCACGGGTGCTCTCTGTTAAGATTAGTTTAGGTGATGTTTCCACCAGCCAGTGACCATGCAGTTTCCCCATGTGGCCAGGAAATCTAAGTAGTAAATTTACAACTCTTACTGGCCCCTGTCTGTAATTCCAAACCCAGGCATAATCCCTTATATTTCTCTGCACCTCTTCTACAGTTTCATCTGCATTACAAATGTTCAGGGCCCTGATGTCTACCTGGCAGATGCTTCCCAGAGGCCTAAAGGAACCCATGTAGTAGTACTGCTTATCATTTCTGTCTTCTTGTACCTCCAAAATCACCACATACTCGCAGACCCTTCGCCCAGACTCCACCCCCCATGAATGTGTGTGTGCTGGTGCCATGCTGGTTTCATTATTATGGTACTACAGGGTAGCACTTGAAATAAAGTGTGATAAAAGCTGTCGCCACCATTCTAGTTAGTGGGGATCACCTTGTCTACCCACTTAGGTCACACCAGAGTCTTCGTTATGCATTTTTATTAACTTTTTTTTACTCTAAACCTTTCTGCATTTGTCAAGTACTAATTTCTTCTTCATTTAAATGGGCTGTGAACATTACACACAAAAAAATTAAATGCGAAAATGAAATCTTCCCCAACAGATGAGCCTCAAACAACTTCATGACATTTAAAGGCCAGTTAACATTGCCCATATATCCACATGTGTGGAGACAAGCACTGCAAAACAGGACATCTACCAATGAACACTGTCTCAAAAAAAGGATTCTTCCTATCCAAGAACCACTTATACCCAACAGTTCCTCAGTTGGACGGAAGAATTGGAAGTATCCTACACTATGGTGGTGGACTTAGATAGGACTTACACAGAAAACAGCAGTTAGGATGAGCTGATGACCACGATAACGATGTCATGTCCAGTACTCAGAATTTCACAGCCCTCTTCCTCATGCTCCAACTCTTAGGCTCTTTTCACCTCTGCTTTCCCAGTGCTCTCAGAGAGCCTAGGAAAGATATGAGTGGAGCTGGAAATACATTTGTCAAACAATGCAACAGAGACTGGGAAGGACAGACACTGCCTGTTGTAGTATTCAGAACATAGACTGTGTGTTCTGGGTGTCCTGCCTTCTGTTTGGCAGGTTTTGGAAATAACGCAGGAACCCTAGGATGGGAAGACATTTTCAGTGAGGGACAAAGAGGACCAAGGGCAAGGGAGCAATGGTGACATAGAAGCAAGAGTGAGGGGTGGTCAGAGAAAAGAGATGAGTAGTTGGGAAGCATGGGAATGGATCAGATACTAAGAAGGTCATCATTACCCTTAGTCCAAATACGAGGTATGCTAATTGTGTTGATTGGAAGAAATGAACATTAGACTAGCAAAACTTAAGATAGTCATGAGATGCCTGGTGTGAGGGCGAGGAAGATAATGAAAATTGGGAGTGTAAAGGAATCAAAGACAGAATGTCAGGTGCAAAACAAGTGAGTTTGCTGCAAATAGAAACGTGTCTCCTTATCAAGCAAGGATGAGTAGAGTGACAGTGACAAGGGATGTCACACTTGAAAACCTCTCATGTCCTGAGGACACTATTGTGTCATAAAAATCTAAACTTCAGCAGAATTCCAAGGGATCCCACCACAGAGAATGAGTTCTGCTAGCCTCGTGAGGCAGGTGTGACCCTGCCCAAGGTCCACATCATGGAGTCAGGGAGAAGCCATGTCCAGCACAGACAGTGAAGAAGACTGAGCACCTATCTAGAAATTCAATTGTTTCTGGAGCTTTGTAATTTCACATGTGAACTAAGGAACCGTGACAGTGTGGAAACACAGCATGTTCTGAGCAACTGCACAAGAGAGACCTAAATGAAATGTGGTCAATTTCTGTAAGTGTCATCAGTGTTTTTATTGTCTCATATCTGCTCAGAAAACTGCCTTCCACCAGGGTTCCAACACCAGAACTTGGTAAAGAAGGAAGACATGCAAATAAGGCTTCTCTGTGCCCATGAAAACCAGGCCTGCCCTGACCCTGCAGCTCTGGCAGAGGAGTCCAACCCTGGATTTCCAAGTCCTCATCATTCTATTGATGATCACTGAACCCAGACCACTCACCATGGACTTAGGGCTCAGCTGGATATTCCTTCTTGTTATTTTAAAAGGTAACTGATGTCCAGAAGATGCTGAGAGTCTGTGCCATGAGAGAGAAACTGTTGGCTCCTCTGTCAGTTTACAGACAGGATCCTCTGTGTTTAGTCCTGTACAGTCATTGTCACATGGTCATTAACTGAGTGTTCACGTGTCCACTAGGTAAAAGTTAAGACATGACTGAACGAACACAAGTACAAGAATTTACTTCTGAAATAGAAGATAATTGTGGGTAATGTGTAGTTTTACCCAGAAGGCATTCTCTTTGAGAGTGACTTTTCTTAGTGGCTTCCTCTAGAGAGTATCATGGATAAAGCAATCTCACAACACAAGTGGTCACACAAAATGTGAACACTATTATTTATGTAACCAGAGCATAAAACTTATTGATTAAGGGTGTCTCATACCAGTTCTCCAAAATATTAGGAAAATCACGCAATTACTCTCCTACTTTTGTAAGATCCTATAAGAAAAATGAAAAATGAGACAACCCCAAGATGTGACACGTTGAACATAATTGTGAAAAATATTCTCAAGAGATAAGACAACACCGAAAAGGAGAACACAGCACTCATAGTGGTGTGTGCCCATCAGAGCATGCGCAAGATGGTCGGCTCACCAATGCTAAGACCTGTCTCTCCCGCTGCCACTCACACCCCAAAGTGGGCACAGATGTCTAAGAGACACAACATGTGTGGTTTCCATTGTGAAAGAAGTGGTGGGTGTTCTCTGGATCATAACTGAACAGGTTGTTCAGAGCTATTCTCTTCCCTTTCTTGACGATTTACAACAACAAGGCATGGTGAAAAGCCCATAATGTCTTGTTCTCCATGGTGATCTTCACCACAAAGCAAGCCTTTCACATCGTCAAGCATGCCCTGCTTCTTGTCAATTAGGGATTCTGTCTTTTTATTACTTCAGTTAACATAACCCTCAAGCCTGGCTATTTACCCCATAAACTTCTAAAATATCCAATTGCTTCTTGTTATCAGACAAATCACCACATTAATTTTATATATCCATACATACATTTCATCACATATATATGCATACATGCACTTTTATACTTCATCGGGAGTCTGAAATTATGACCCCATTGACTATAAATTCTGTAAGACAGCTTGGGATTTTTAAAAAACCAAATTATTTCATCCTCTGTATTTCTATACTTGTGAAAGAGAAACCACAATTTCCCTGAATTAATGTGTTTTCCAGTTAGCTTGGAGAAATCACCCAAGTTTCCTAATTCTAAACTAATAGGACCCCATAAAGTGCTAAGTTATTATCTTTTTGCAAGATCTTACTTTTAAACATTTGCATCATGGTGAATATTACCTTGCACCTCAAAGTCCAAGCTAATGACTCCTCTATAGGTGTGTGATACACCCTAAAAAACATAGAATTCTCACCCCGGTGTGCTCATCCTAGCTGGTATCAGCTCCAGTCCTCGTTCCATCTCTCATCAGACCTTCCCAGAGGTAACTGAGTGCTCTGATTTTCACAGTTGGTGCTTTTGCTGCCTACACAGACTCCAGAGTTCCTGTTCTGTCGCTCTCTGTTCCTGATGACCAAACAGCCTGGTGTCTCATGTGTGAACTGCAGAAGTGTCATTCAGAGAAGCTGTGTGGGCTGCGGGCTCTATGTTAATGGATCATGACTTGAGGAACTGTAAATAAGAAAAGAGAGTCTCCACATCAGATGCTGAGGCTTCTCTCGAAAGTCTTGAAGTGACACCAAGAGTGTGTGATGAAACTTTGGAGACAGAATTGCCTTGATTCTTAGTAATCATGAGAACAGAAGACACGACAGTGACTTGAACAACTCCACACAGTCCTGAACACACAGGATCCTCTGTCATGTTGTCTTATGTCACTGTGAACATCAGGCCTACATGGCCGGTGGCAAAACGGGATGAGCAAAGTGAATCTTTAGAAAAGGTGTATAAAGCATGTATACACAGAACATGATAAACAAATTATAATCTGCCCATATTCTATCCTAAGCATGTCTATCCCATCTAAACCTAAGCTTATCTGAAAGGGATGACCAATCTGAGCACCTCCTTCTGTAAAGAGAAGCCTTTTTCTTTGTGAGAAGCCTTCCCACCAGCCTGGTTCCAGAGCCGCATCAGTCCCAAATAAGCACACAGGAACCTGTATTAATTATGAAGCTGTTGGCCTTGCTTGTTTTTACTGGCTAGCTCTGACTTAAGTAATCACCCCATAATTGTTAATCTAAGTATGTCTCTTACCGGAGAAGTTTCCGGGCTTCCTACCCCATAGCGTTCCATCTGGACTCTTGTGTTCCTCCTTTCCAGAGTTCTCCTGGACGCCTAGTCCCACCTATCTAGATTCCTATTGGCCAGCAGTGCCTTATTGACAAATGCACAGGACTTCCCCCCAAAATCTCCTCTTTTCTGTTTAAATAAAAAGAGACGTCTTAACTTTAACATAGTCAAATAATATAAAAGAGAACAGTTATCAAGTAAGAACATAGTTACAATATTTTGTCTATCAACATTTAGCAAGATTTAAAGAAAATATCATCTATCTCATCCTTGTGAGTCCAAAGTTCTATATGTAGCTTATCTTTTTATCATAACTAAGGAAAGCTATAATTATAACTATGTGTCTTCAACTCCATCAAAGACCACAGAAGGGTAATATATAAACACTAGGATTGACAGAGACATCTTACTGCCTGGACAGTCACCCCAAGTTCCTTTGTAACATTGGGGCATCAAACTTTAGTCTATATGCCAAAATGTGTCCAGAAGATTTCTCAGCAAAGCAGGAAATTTCAAACTGTCAATCTGCGTTGGCAGTCTGTCAGTCATTTTTCTTTGTCCTGCAGAAAGTCTTGTAGACTCTTCCATGAAGCAGGGACCCTGTAAGACTGAGTTCAGCAGTCACTTTCCGGTGGGTCCTGCATGTCCAGTTTATACAGCAACAATTAAACAGTCTAGGCAAGAGCAGTTTCTTGCCCAAATATCTAATCTTGCCATGTTGAAAGCAAACTCCATAACGAGTTTCTTCTATGCCCATCTTCCCCTCAGACCTAATTGGTGCTGCCAGGAGCAGACATTTCTCATTGTCAAGAAAAACTCTAAACCATTTTAAATGCCATTTTCTGAAGGTCTTTTAGAGGTTTGAAGACTGTTTATCTATCTCAAATATATTTCTGTATATTTAGAAAACCTAACTTACCTAACTATAAATTCTATTATAAGTAACTATCTATAGTCTGTATTCAATTATGTATTACGTTTTAAAAGATCAGTATAAGCACAATACTTAATCAAGAGGAGAAATATGCACATCACAAAATTGACCTTGAATTTGTATCATTAAATGAAAAACAATATACATACCATAATTCCCATTTTACCATTAAAAACAGATTGGTTGTGATCATTAACCAATTGTAAACAATACCATGTAAATGAAAACAAAGATTTATAAACAAGATGGCAATTAGGATGTCGCTCATTCCAAACTGCTTTGTGCTGGAAGGGGTGCTGTTCATAACATGGGGATCATGACAAAACTCAGAAACCTGTATAAGTCCTTATTTTCAGTGGTCTGTAAAGCTCCATCATCTCAGCTGTTTCAGTTGTTGGAACACCTGGTCCACTGCTTCCGGGGGTCTTGGTTCATCAAACCACAGAAGACTGGAAGGAATCCTCAGCTTTTCATTTTCTGTAGAAACATAAGCAAAATCTCCTTTTCCAAGTAACATATCCTTATACTTAAATTTTGAAGTCAAGGCATTTTCAAAAGATATAAGTTGAATTAATTCAGCAGTATTTATAATCAAGTGTACTTTAGCAGTTGTTCCTTCCTGAGCAATTAAAAAACTCAAAAACATAATAGCATACAGTATCCAGACTCTCTGTGTATTTTCCATCTTTGCGTGACTTGTTTATTTATCTATTATTACTTTATTTATTTTACTTTTATTTATTTTTCTCTGAGACAGGGTTTCTCTTTCGAAATCTGCCTGCCTCTGCCTCTGGAGTAAATCCTACCAGCATGTGCCACCACAACGCCGGCTTTTCTATTTATTTACCACTTTGTCGTTTCATTTTCTCTCACAATCTCACGTATATTTTTAAACACAGTGTAAACCTTTAGAGGTTTTGTTCATCCAAGTCTGACTTTACTGTAAATCTTTACATTTTTCTGGCCACAGGTCTTATCGGTAAAACCGTGGCTGTTTTAAACTGCCTTTTTTTTTTCAAAATGGCGGGCATAAGTGTGATTCTAGCTTACTGCCTCAGTCCATGCTGACATCCAGGAAAAGCTGCCACTTCCAGCTGTACATATACACCTTTCAATCATTAGCAGAGTCTCTTATAACAACCTTGCTGGCTGATTTTTTTTCTTCTTATGCCGAGTCAGAAAGACTCCAGTAAGCCGCGTGAATCTCAGCTTGTCCCTAGCAAAACACCTGAGAAAAATGCTGCTATCAAAAATCTGTACTTCTCTCAGTTCTTCTGTTTCTAAAATTCCTTTACAGGTTTTGTCATTCTACCTGGAAAGTCAATCCCACTTCTGATACCATTTGTAAAGAGAAGCTTCTCTTTGTGAGAAGCCTTCCCGCCAGCCTGGTTCCAGAGCCACATCAGTCCAAGAACTTCATACTGTCCTCCCTAGAGGACTGAAAGGCATGTAAATTGCCTTCCAGAAACATCATTCTGTCTACTAAATGGCCACTTTCTTGACACAGAATGAATTGTCCCTGGTAATTTGGTAACTTCCTCCTGGCTGGACTCTATTTTGGTCATAAATCCAGTGGACATTGAATTAAAATATCTTGCAGGTTGTTCTGTTTTGGTTCCAAGTTATCTGCTATGGTGGACAAATCCTCATTTATCTGAAGATCCTGAATATTTGACTCTAATTTTTGAATCATCTACAAAATTTCCCCATTGTCTGTGTTTTTAATTACTCTCTTCCATGTGATTATATGTATTAGGACGTTTACGCAAGCATTAGACACATATCATAATTATTTCCTAATAAATAATCCATGACATTGACAATAACATCTCTAACGTTCTGCAGTGTTAAATTATCTGCCATGGTATAATACAGGACGCTTACCACCTGCAATTAGTTTGGGGAATGTTACATACAGTTAGCACCCTTGGCCAGCAGATGGCGGAGGTGTAATGCCAAACACAGCTCCTCTGTGAAACATCGGTATTTTTCCAAGTAACAGGTGAAAGATACTAAACAACAAAAGGGGATCAAGGGGATAAAAATTGTGAAGGAAGAGGTCAAACTTTCACTGTTTGCAGATGATATGATAGTTTACATAAATGACCCAAAGAACTCCACCAGGGAACTCTTACAGCTGATTAACAACTTCAGCAAAGTGGCAGGCTACAAGACCAACTCAAGAAAATCAGTAGTCCTACTATATACAGAAGATAAAAGGGCTGAAAAGAAATGAGAGAAACATCACCCTTTACAATTGCCACAAACCACATAAAATACCTTGAGGTAACGCTAACCAAACAAGTGAAAGACCTGTATCGCAAGAACGTTGCATTTTTAAAGAAAGAAATTAAAGAAGCCCTCAGAAAATTTAAAGATCTCCCATGCTCTTGGATAGGTAGGATCAATGTAGTAAAAATGGCAATCCTGCCAAAAGCAATCCTCAGATTCAATGCAATCCCCATTAAAATCCCAGCACAATCCTTCACAGACCTTGAAAGAACAATAATCAATTTTGTATGGAAAAACAAAAGACCCAGGATAGCCAAAACAACTCATGCTCAACAAGGCAACATCTGGAGGCATCACCATCCCTGACTTCAAGCTCTGTTATAGAGCTATAGTCCTGAAAACAGCTTGGTATTGGCACAAAAATAGACAGGTAGACCAATGGAATCAAATAGAAAACCCTGATTTTAACCCACTCATGTATGAACATCTGATCTTTGACAAAGAAGCTAAAAATAAACAATGGAATAAAGAAAGCATCGTCAACAAATGGTGCTGGCATAACTGTAGGCTGCCATGTAGAAGAATGCAGATAGATCCATGTTTACCGCCATGCACAAAACTTAAGTCCAAATGGATCAAAGACCTCAACATAAATCCAGCCACACTGAACAGAAACTGAAGAGAAAGTGGGTGGTACCTTTGAACGAACTGGTACAGGGGACCGACTTCCTGAACATAACAGCAGTAGCACAGACAGTGAGATCAACAATTAATAAATGGGACCTTCTGAAACTATAAGGCAAAGTACACAGTCAGCAAGACAAAAAGGCAGCCCAAGAATGGGAAAAAGTATTCACTAACCCCACATCTGACAGAGGGTTGATCTCAAAAATTTAAAAAGAACTCAAAAGCAAGTCTGCAAAACACCAAAGGATCCAATTAAAAAGTGGGCTGCAGAACTAAAAGATAATTTTCAATAAAGGAGTCTAAAATGGCTGAGAGGCACTTGATAAAGTGCTCAACATCCTTAGCGATCCTGGAAATGCAAATCAAAACAACTCTGAGATATCATTTCACTCCCGTCATAATGGGTAAAATCAAAAACACCAACGATAATTTATGCTGGACAGAATATGTTGAAAGGGGAACACTCCTCCATTGCTGGTGGGAGTACCAACTTGTTCAGCCACTTTGGAAATCAGTGTGGAGATTCCTCAGAAAAATGGGAATAAACCTACCAAAAGAACCAGCAACTCCACTCTTAGGCATATATCCAAAAGATGCCCATTCATACAACAAGGATGTCTGTTCCACTGTGTTCATAGCAGCATTATTTGTAATAGCCAGAACTTGGAAGCAACCTAGATGCCCCTCAACCAAAGAGTGGATAGAGACAATGTGGTACATTTACACAATGGAGTATTATTCAGCAGGAAAAAAACAATTGAATCCTGAGATTTACAGGAAAATGGATGACACTAGAAGAAACCATCCTGAGTGAGGTAATGCAGTAACAAAAAGAGGAACATGGCATGTTCTAGCTCATATATGGATTTTAGACATAGATCTGGGGAGTGCCAGCCTACAATCCCATAGCCAGAGAGCCTGGGAAGCAGAAACTTCACTCAATGGATGATGGAAAAAGAGGCAGACTCCAAAGGCTAAGCACTGAGCTGAACTCAGGAAATCCAGTGACAGAGAGGGAGGACTGATGACCAAAGGGATTAAGACTGGGGTGGTTTAACCCCCAGAAACAGCCTGACCTGACAAAGGTTGAACACTTGAATCCCAAGCTAATGACTGGGAATTCAGCATGGGACTGATTAAGATCCCCTGAATGTGGGTGTCAGTGAGGATGCCTAGGTAATCTATTGAGCCTTGGGCAGTAGATCAGTATTCATCCCGAGTATACACATGGACTTTGGACTCCCAACAATAGTGAGATGCACTCTCACCCTGAACTTTCGAGGGAAGGTCTAGGCCCTGCCCTGGATGAAATGACAGACTATGGACACCCCCATGGAGGGACTCACCCTCCCTGGGTAATGAGGGGATAATGGGAGTGGCTGTGGGAGGCCACGGGAAGAGAGGAGGGAAAGGGAGAGGGACGTGGAAATGAGTTGTGAAGCAACCTTGTTTCTAATTTAAATTTAAACTTAAATAATAATTATAATAAGGAATTAAAAAAGAACAAGTAAATCAAAAAAGAAAGATACTAATCAGCTTGGACAGAAATTTATCAAGCAGATTCAGGGAGGGAAAAGCCTGTGTAGATTGGGACACCCTTGGCAAGATAACTATTTGTTTTCTCTATGACTGTATGCAAACACTGCTGAATCTGTTTAAAGGTTGTCTTATCTGGACTGTTTTACTGGTGCCTGCAGTCTACTCTGACCATGTGAGCCAAGGCTTAAACCTGCCATGCAGCTCTGCACATGGCACTGGTTGACTCAAGTCCCCAGGCACCTGCAGAGAGTGCATCCCTCACCATGGCCTGCCTGAAAAGCTGTGTCTGGCTTCCTGTTGGTATTTTTGAAGAGTTTTAAAGCTTTCTCAGTTCCTATGTGGAAATATGTGCATCCACATTGGATTCTATAAGTAAAAGAATTTTCTTTGGGTTGCTAGGTCACAAATAATGACATGGAAACACAGTATTAATTTTGAAATCTAGGCCTTTACTTTAGGTTTACTTTCAAGCTCTTATAACTTCAATTAACCCATAGTTTATTAATATGCATTCTACCATGTTGTCACACCTGCTGTGCGGCCTGCATCCGAGAATGTAGCTAGATGGTCGGGATAGATGACACAGAGACCGGTCAGTTGCTTTAAGAAAACTTTATGCTTCCCAAGTCAGCTTAGGAGGAGATTCCAAGTCCGTTTAGGAGAGAGAAGTCTCTCCAAGAAAAAATACTTCCCCTTTTAAGGACTTCTGCCATTCATCTACATACAATTCTTTCCAGACTTCTCACCCTCCTGCCTGGTGGTTTAATCTCCAGCCAGAGAATTGGGGAGACATAGCAGGGGGACAGGAAGAGGCATCTAGCCATAGGGGTGTGAAAGTCATGGTATCTCAGTGAGCAAGCCCTTATCTGAGCCCTATCAAGAGCTTTATAGCACTGACTTGTTTTCAGTAAACATTACACAGCTGCCTGCTCCCAGGCCAAAGGGGAAGTGGGTTTCTGCTCAAGGTCTGGTGTCCCCACACCATGGTGCTGTTAACTCTGTCCCATCTGAGTGTCTGCCTCATTGGGTCTGGCTGGCATCCAATGAGCCTCGACTATACTCTTCTTCCCTTTGCCCAGAGGTCCCACCTATATCTCCTGCCTAGCTATTGGCGCTATTACAGCAATCACAGCAACACATCTTCACGCAGTGTACAACTATTATGAAACATAGGCGGGTCTCTGACAGGTGGAGGCTGGCACCATTCATGACTTTTACATTTCATGTATCTGTTCAAACCAAACTTAACACTGACTGAGTATCTGCTGAGTTTCTAGACAGTGGGACAGAAGGGTGCTGTGTAAAACAGACAACAAACCATCGAAAACACAGGCAGTGTGAAAGCAAAAGCCTGGAAAAAAACCCACCCATCTGTATGGAAAACAGAGAAAGGTAGAGGATCTACTGCCATTAGAGAAGTTCAGCAAACCTATTTCCAGGGAAAAGGCCAGGAGAACTCATTCACAGGCATAAACATTGTCAGTATTTATGCCCCAAAGTGGCTAATGTAGTGTTTGTCTGTCGTAGAGTATAGTGGCTTCATGGATGCTTACTCCCATGAGATCTCAACAAAACACGTGATAGTAAGCAGATATTACTGTATACCCACTGTACCTCAATACATCATTTTAAATAGATTTTTCAATTTAAGATCGAAAACCATGCTTCACATGCAGATCCCAACTCCATCTCCATCCCCTCCTCCCCTGCAACCCTTGCTAGGGCCCCCAGTCTGTCACCCTATCTCTGCTCCCATGCACAGGGATGGTGGGGCCTTCCATGGAGGATCTCGAAAGTTTGTCATTTCATCAGGGCAGAGCTGAGGCCTTCCCGCATGAGTTGAGGCTGTGACAGTATCCCTCATTGTGATATGGGCAGCCAAAATCCATTTGTATGCCAGGGATAAATATTACCCAAAGTTCCATAGATTACAGCTGACCTGAGCAAGTGGGAGCTCATGGACCCCAGTCTGACAACTGGGGAACCAACATAGGGCCAAACCAGGCCCCCTGAATGTGGGAGTCAGTTAGGGGCCTGGGCAGTCTATGGGACTTTGGCAGTGGAACCAGTGTCTATCCCTAGTGTACAAATGGATTTTGGGAGCCCATTCCACATAAAGGGACACTCTCTCAGTTTAGATACATGAGGAAGAGCCTGGATTCTGCCCCAAATGATGTGACAGACCCCACTTGAGAGGACTCACCCACCCTGGAGAGTAGATGGAGGGAGTAAAAGATGAAAGGGCTGGTGGGGGGAATGTGAGGAAAGGAGGGAGAGGGAAATGGGATTGGTATGTAAAATAAGATTGTTTTTAATTTAACTAAAATCAATTTAAAAAAGAACACTTGAGAAAAGATAAAAAAGAAAAAGGAAGTAAATAAAGTGTGGTGAATACTTTATATGAAAATAAAGTACACGGCGAGCAATAATTTACTCTGTAATTTTCTCTAACTGCCATTTGTGTGTCTGATGTCTTATGTCTGCTCTGAGTACTGCCCTCTTACCAGGTCCAACTCCAGAGCCTCCTACAGCAGGAAGACATGCAAATAAGGCTCCTCTGTGCCCATGAAAGCCAGCCCTGCCCTGACCTGGCAGCACTGGCAGAGGAGCCCAGATCTGGATTCCTGGGTCCTCCCATTCTGTGATCAGCACTTAACACAGGCCACTCGCCATGGACTCGGGGCTTATTTGGCTTTGTCTTGTTGTTATTTTAAAAGGTAATTAGTAGAGAGGAGATACTGTTTGTTGTGTGGACATGAGAAAGAGAAACAGTAGCTTCTGTGACAGTTTTCTGACTAGAATTCTCTGTTTGCAGATGTCCAGTGTGAGGTGCAGCTGCTGGAGTCTGGGGGAGGCTTATCGCAGCCTGGAAAGTCCCTGAAACTCTCCTGTGCAGCCTCCGGATTCACCTTCAGTAGCTACGGGATGAACTGGGTGCGCCAGGCTCCAGGCAAGGGGCTGGAGTGGGTCGCATACATTAGTAGTAGCAGTAGTTACATTTACTATGCCGACGCGGTGAAGGGCCGGTGCACCATCTCCAGAGACAATGCCCAGAACACCCTGTACCTGCAAATGAACAGTCTCAAGTCTGAGGACACAGCCATGTATTACTGTGCAAGAGACACAGTGAGTGAACGCTGCTGAGAGCTCAGACACAAACCTCCATGTAGGAAACTTGGAACCAGCAGGGGGCGCTGAGAGCACAGAAAGCTCTGGTCACATAGGAGCCTGTTCAGACAGGCAAACCGGGCTGGACTCCTCTCTGTCTGGGCTTCCTCTCCACACCACACTCAGGGTTTCACTCAACAGGTGTGATGTGTAGTAATTCAACAAGAGCCCAAATACCTATTCAATTATACATTTTCCATTGGAATCAGTGTTTTTTTAATTTATTTTACTGTTTCTCCCCTGACCTCTTTGCCTTTATGCCTTTTTCCCCTCTCTTCCTCTCTCGTCTCCATCTTCCTCTCTCCCTCTGCAGCCCCCTCTGTTCTTTTGGCCCTCCGTCTTTCTCTGTCTCATTGTATGTACGTGTGTGTGTGTGTGTGTGTGTGTGTGTGTGTGTGTGTGTGCGTGTGTGTAGGGAGATGATTTTACGTATCCGTGGCGGTGACCAGTCCCATATAGCTGTGTTTACGGGTACATACTTTCTCTCCCTACAATTCCCCAAAGAGCGAGAGTCTCCTCCCTCTCCTTCTGTTTATCCACTGTTTGTTCTAGGTACACGTGAACACACCAACACGGAAATCGTCAATGCTACAGATATTTAAATCTCTCCCTATGTGTGTGTAAGTTTGTATGTGAGTATGTATGTTTGCATGTGTGTGCAAGTATGCTTGTGTGTGTATGTGTACAAGTGTGTGTATGCCTGTGTGTACATATGTGTGAGTGCAAGCCTGTGTGCACATACTTGTGCGCGCCTATGTGAATGCGTGTGTGCATCTGTTTGTTCATGTGTGTGTATGCACGTGTGTGTGTGTGTACGTATACATGTGTGTGTGTGTGTGTGGACATATGATTCTCTCTATCAGTCTGCACATATTATCTGAGACAAGCTCTATAACTGTGCCTAAATTAACCAACTGACCACTCTGGTTGGTCGGTGAGTTCAAGTGATTATGCTGTCCCCATTTCTCTTAGATGCAATAACTTGTTCACTGCCAAATCTGTCATTTTTCTTGTCATGAAGATCTAAGTTCTGAAAGTAGATCCCACCCAAGCCCTGCTGCGTGGAAAGAACCTGAACTGCATAATCTATTTTCACAGCCCTGTTAAAGTTGTTTTTAAATTTGTAAGGGTATATGTCGTGAACAAAGTGCAGATCATCATCCAGTGCAGACATGATTATGTGTGGTGATCAGAATCAGGTCTTGAAGAAACAAAAGAACATGGAGATTGTTAGCCCTAGACTCAGGGGAGCTCAGAACCAGTGACAGTCTAGAGGAACCTGTGGCCCCTCTTGGTTCCTGAGATCACTACCCACACAGAAATATATACACATATTTAAAACAGTATATTTTATAAAGTTCTCATCTAATGCTGTAATTCAGCATAATGGTAACTTATTATTTAGTACATATGACACTTGATTCAAACAGTCATATTTTAATATTACATTTCTCATTTTGTTTTTTTCTTTTTTAAAAATTTGAGTTAGAAACAATGTCAATCCCACCTACCTCTCCCTCCCATCCTCCCCCACATTCCACACCATGCACTCAGGTTCCCACCCAATCTCTATCTGATACCCAGGGAGGGTGAGGCCCTCCATGGTGGATCTCCAGAGTCTCCCATTTCATCCAGGGCAGGACCTAGGCCCTCCCACAAGAGTCCAGGCTGAGAGAGCATCCCTCATTATGAGACGGGCACCCAAAGTTGATTTTATGTCAGGGATAAATACTACCCAAGGCCCCATAGATTAACTAGGCCTCCTTACTGAAACCCACATTCAGGGTGTCTGGATCAGTCCCATGCTTTCTACTCAGCAATCAATTCGGGGTCCAAGAGCTCCCCCTTGTTCAGGTCAACTGTTTCTGTGTGTTAAACCAGCGCAGTATTAACTCCTTTTCCAAGGAGTTCTCCCTTTCTGTCATTGGATTCCAGTTCAGTTCAGTGTTTAGCTGTGGGTGTCTGCCACTGCTTCCATCAGGCACTGGATGATGGTTCTGTTTCCCAGACTCTCTGGCAGTAGGATTGTAGGCTGGCACTCTCGTGATTCATGTCTAAATTCCATATATGAGAAGGTATATCATGTTTCTCTTTTTGTGACCAACCTCACTCAGGATGGTTTCTTTTAGTGTCATCCATTTGCCTGCAAATTTCAAGATTTCAATGTTTTTTCCTGCTGAATAGTACTCCATTTTGTAAATGTACCACGTTTTCTTTATCCATTCTTCAGTTGAAGGGCATCTACGTTGCTTCAGTGTTCTGGCTATTACAAATAGTGCTGCTATGAACATAGTGGAACAGAAATTCTTGTTGTATGAATGTACATCTTTTGGATATATGCATAAGAGTGGAATTGCTGGGTCTTGTGGTAGACTGATTCTAATTTTCCTGAGGAATCTCCACACTGATTTCCAAAGTGGGTATACGAGTTGGCACTTCCACCAGTGGTGGAGGAGTTATCTCTTTCTCCAAATCCTCTCCAGAATAAATGGTCATTGTAGTTTTTGATTTTAGCCATTCTGAAAGGAGTAAGGTGGTACCTCAGAGTTGGTTTGATTTGCATTTCCCAGATGGCTAGGGATGTCGAGCACTTTCACAATGTCTCTCAGCCATTTAGACTCCTTTACTGAATATAAACGTTTAATTGCCATGTGTAATGATCTGTACCTTGTTCAGTTCAGATGCCCATAGAATTTTAAAAAGCAACTTTAACAGGGCTGTGTGAATATCTTTGAAGTTCAAGCTCTTGCCACATAGGAGGGCTTGAATGGTACCTAAACTCCAAAATTCTGTCTTCATGACTACCAAAAAGCTGGGTCATAGGACATCCACATTTTGTGTAGTCTAACTTTTCTGCTCCACAGGGACACTTAGCCAAGGATAGAACCATGGATCTGATGAGGAAGGAGGTTTCTAGTGTAGTCATGCTCTGATATCACATGCTCCCAAACTATACCAGAGGGTTCTTCATGGTCTGGAAAATACCAGATTTCAATATATTGTCAGCCAAATATGGGAACGATATGCAGCATCCAGGACTACAGAGGCCAAGAACATGGGAAGACAGCAATGCCGTCTCAAATAAGTTAGTCTTGCCTCCTTCCCTGTGGTTTCTGTGTGTTCCTAAAGAGCACATAGGTTTGGAACATAGTCTGAACTTCCTGTCATTGTCACTTTAAGGGACACTTTGGAAGAGACCTCAGTATTAGAGAAATAGCCATGGCACTTGTGGTTTCAAAGGTTGAAGTTATTATGATAAAGCATGAGGGGACCTTGCCTGGGGGACATTGACAGATTCCATGCCAGGTGAGCATGAACAAAGATGGGAAAAAACATGCCAGGCAGACAGAGCTTGAGTAAGAAATTTTAATAGAAAGAGAAGGGAGGGGGAAAGGAAAGATAAAAGGGGGTAAAGGGACAGATAGAGGACAGAAGAGAACAGGGAGACAGGAAAAGTCCTGTCTGCCCCTAGGGAAGAACCGGAAAGAGATAGGGGAGAGGGAGGGAAAAGAGAGAGTGGGAAGAAAGGGAATGAGAGGAGCAGGAAAGAGGGAGTAACAGGGCAGGGACGGACTTTCTCTTAAAGAGGTCATTTGCACCTTGGTGCAATGAGGAAATCCTGGACTGACCAGGGTACTTACTGAGTGCAATCTCCAGGTGACAGAAGGAGGCCAGCGTAAAGCCAGAATCCTTAGAAAAGTGACTTAAATGATTTAACTGGCATGCCTGGAGATATCAGGAGGAGGTCCTCTTTCTTTTCCAGTGCTGTAAATTTTGTATCTCAGGATATACAGCCCTGAACAAAATAAATTTACATTCTTTTAGCATCCCCCAGTCTTGGGCACTGTGTGAGCAAGGGGACACTGGAAAGATGCTCCATTTCTGCATTGCTAGGTAGGGTTGGGAGCTGAAAAGACTCACAGCAGCCTGCTGGGTTAACCTCTCTTGCCAGCTCCACAAGGAACACCTCATTTCATTCAAGCCTCACTGAGAACAAGCCACTCTCCTTCGGGGAACATGGTGTTTTCTTAACTCCAGGACATTATCTGAGAACTTCCTGCTTTCACACAGGTGGCACCTGCACCTCCTGAAAGATGAAAGACAAACAAATCAGAAGTTCCCAGGGAAGCCTGCAAGGCTGTCTCACATGAATCATGAGCAACCCCAATGCCCACTGTTCCAGATAGCCACAGTCCATGTAAGAGTTCCCTCACTTCAAGGGTTGCATTAGCTCTGGAGCCCACTTTAAACTGCTCCCACCACTCACTCAGAAAACATTTACAGTCACTGAATGGAAATGATTTATTCCCAGATGGTTCTCTATGCCTTGGGTAGAGATGACCGGAATGAAAGACTGTAGCGAGTCAGAATGTAGGATGGTCACGAGACAAAGGAAAACACATGGTATACAGAAGACTCAGATGCTGGTGAACACTCATACACGTAATAAATAATGTCAAATAATGTTCTAAATGAGTCTTAAGGACGATGAGGTAATTGTTCTGCGCAAGATGGGGTGGGAATTTTTACATCATATGACCAAAATTGTTCCTCCTTCATCCCAGATATCTCAAATCCTTTGGGGATTTGGCAGATGCTGCACAGCCCATCTTAGGAAGTCATTTGTCTTTGATTCCTGGAGGATAAGTTCTGCTGACCCCAGACCTCCCCTATGGTCTGTTTCTCACTCAGCCTGTACTGACTCTGTGGGACTGGTTCACATGCTCCTAAGCACTGTCCCTGGGTCATTACGGACACAGGTGGGATTCCATGTGGGGTCACTTTGAGTGAACTCTTTGAATGAAATTAACTTCAGTTTATGTTTTCTAAAGGAGTTGCCAAATTTAAGTAAGCTGAAAACATCTGGGTAAGTTTCAGGAGATATGAAGAGCATAAGATATAACATTAAAATGAAAATGTTGTGAAATTCCTCTACTTCAATGTGCTGAGTCAGAATAGACATGAAGGGGACAGAGCTGTCATGGGTCAATCAATGTGCAGGGACAGGCTTCTCTCAGAATAGAGCCTGGAGCAAAGGATGTGTGTGGTTACAGAGTACACAGGGCTTGCATTAAGAACCACCTGGCATGCAAGAACCTAAGGGCAAATGTGGTGAGCCTTTTAGCCCATGATGGACCCACCTGTGGGAGATTGTTTATTAAGATTAATTAGGGTTTGCATGTACACCAAAAGAGTGGGCATAACCATCGTTGGATCCTAGACAGCATGAAAAAGGAAAATGCTAATTCAACACAAGCCTTCTTCATTTTCTGTATTGTCCCGCGCTACCGTCTCGCCAGCAAGAACGACGCAGAACACTTGGATCCTTCTGCAGTAAAGCTTTAATGCATCTTGAGAGATAGATGATCAGCTTCTTAGAGGGAAACCCCAAGCTAAGAAACCCAGCCCCTTATATAAGCCTAGGAGCTCCGAGTGAGACGTGTAGAGCCGGGATTGGTGGTTTGCACATCACCCCAGATGACGCCACGGGAGAGGCACAGCTTAAACGGTTAACTCCAACTGACAGCAGATGTCAGCGCCATCTTCTAACGGTTAACTCCAACTGACAGCAGATGTCAGCGCCATCTTCTAACGGCAATAGCGATAGCGAGGGCGGCTCCTCACATCTCCCCCTATTCATTTATTTTTGAAGCAATAGGACACCCACAACTTTGGAGTGGAGATAGAGGTCAAATCCCCATGTGCAAATTTGGAACATGTACAAAGCTCCTCTCCAGGGTCTTATCCCCAGAGAGAGCCCTGACCAGTCCGATGTCGTTTTTCTGGGGGAAGGAGATCATGACATAGAACCTTCATGCAAGATGACTTATCTCCCAGGAGAAAGTCGTTATACCGCAGACCTCTCCTGTGCAGTGCTTAGCCTTGCAACTCCTTGGGCTGCTGAAGCCTACCCACTCTATCCCGTGCAATGAGACTAGCCTCGTGGGGTGCAAGAGCTGGGAGGCCAGCGACCTATTGCTTTAACATGGTTAACCAAATGTCAGGGGAGGCTCCGTGTTCTAAGGCAGCAAGTGCTTGTGCCACCACCACTTTGTCTCTTTTGTTTGGGCTCTGAGCTTACACACCATCCAAAGCATCAACACTATTCCACAGCAGAGAACTAGGCTAAATGATCCTACCCCCACCCATTCCTTAAAATAAGAAAATGCAGATGAAATCCAGGAGGAGAGGCCTTCCATCAGAGAAAGATCCAGATGCGTCGAATTCACTTGCAGGATCGCCATTCTCAACTCACGGAGTGTCTGCTCAAACTCAAAAGTCCAATTCTGTAATAAATGTTGAGACAGAGCTTGTGACAGGTTAGCTGCTCTTGTAAAATTCTCATATTGTACTGAAGTGACACAAAGGCCAGGCAACTTTTGTTCACATCCCAATTGGGCCATCTGCCACAATATATCCAATTGTTCCTGAACCAAATTAATCTGTTGGTTTACCAACATCAGGCCTCCTTGTATCTGAGAATTGGCAGTGGCCTGTTTATCTAGGACCATGGTCACAGTGGCCTATAGTTCATTAATGGTTTGAGTTGTCTGCACAGTGGCAGAAAGTGCAAGGGCCGAGGCGGTAACCGAAGCAGTAACCGCGGCGGTGGCTATCAGGCCCACAATAATAGCAGAGATCCCAAAAATCTCGCTTTTCCCTAAACAAACTCAAATTACTTGGCGTCTCAACAGGAACTGGAACAAATCGAGGCATGCGCATTACCAAAGCAAAAGGGTGCTTAATAGCATCCCAGCATAATGCATAAAAACAATTCTAAGCAGAGCAATTTATTTCTTTCTGATTCTTACCTAAGGTATCATTACTCACAACCCAAATAAAGGGCAGCTGAATAATTAGTTCTCTTAAAAGGGGTATACTTAACATTGGAGGAGGACCAATCAGATGATCCATAGCTCTGTCCCTCACTCAGACTGTTGCCTAATGCCCCTTTCCAATCAAAAGTAATCTGTCCCTTCTCACTATCATAGGAGAAAGATCAGTACAGCTTCCATTAATTCAAAAGGATTAGCATTAGATCTTTCTGGATCCATATGAATAAAATTATCCTTTAATGAAGAAATCACAGTAAAGCACAAGCTTCCTACTAATGACAAGGTTCTCTCATCCTGAAAACTCTGTATCTGAGGATCTAAAGGCAAAAGGGCAAGCCCCAACTCTCTATTAGTTGTGAAAAATCTAGGGAACACCTGGGCATTCTGCATCACTGGCATCGGTAGGGGAAGGTAGACATGATGGCCCACCGTAACTCTCCCATCATACTAGGAACCATCATCCCGAGTAGGAGAGTCTTCATCACCCACTTGGCCTCCATCCTTCTTATTCTGGAGTTGTGAAGGAGCTCTTCGAGTGAGTCTTTCAGGGATCCACAGGGGGTTTTCTTCCTCCTGTGGAAAAACACACACAGCTCCCCTGGATCTTATAAGAATAGGATCCGGGCCTTTCCAGAGATCAGTCAAGACATCTTTCCATTTTACCATTTCTTTTGGCCTATCAGGCTCTAAACTGTGGCGATCAGCCGCAGTGTGGCCTTGGGCATCAGAGTTCAAGAAATTAAGGGTAAAAAGTGCCATGGATACAGCAACTCTTGGTACCGAGGGTAGAACATCCTCAATACTCCCCTTTTGTTTAATCAGATATGATTTGAGTGTACGATGGGCACGTTCCACAATGCCCTGTCCTTGAGGGTTATAAGGTAGGCCAGTTAGATGGGTAACATCCATTTGCCGACAAAACTGTCGGAATTTTTGAGAGGTATATGCTGGTCCATTGTCTGTTTTTAAAATTCTGGGTTTTCCCTAAGCACTCCAGGCCTCAAGGCAATGTTGAATCACATATGAGGCCTTTTCCCCTGTTAGGGGTGTGGCGAACATTACGCCAGAACAGGTGTCAACAGAAACATGAACATATTGAAGCCTTCCAAAAGAGGGAATATGAGTAACATCCATCTGCCACATCTGCAATGGTCTAATGCCACGTGGGTTTATTCCCATGTGGGGAGTAGGTAAGAATTCGCAGCAATTCTGGCATTGAGTAACAATTTCCCTAGCCTCTTTCCTGGATAGAGCAAAACGACGGCGCAAGGTCTCAGCCGTCACATGAAAGCGCTTATGGAATTCTTTTGCTGCTTGTGCATGGGTAGACAAGGCAGCGGCCACCAGCTTTGTAGCCTTGTCCGCTAAGTCATTCCCTAAGGACATGGGACCTGGGAGTCCAGAATGTGCTCGGACATGGGTAATGAAAACAGGAAATCTCCTATTTAACAAGGCAGCTTGTATCTTCTGAAAGATGTTAGCAACTCTGCTGGAGGATCTTATTATTCCAGCTATCTCAAGGAGATTAACTGCATTAACCACATAAGAGGAATCTGATACAATATTGAGGGGTCCTGGAAAAGCCTCAAGAACCTCCAGTACTATCAGACATTCTACAACTTGAGGTGAAGTTTCATTATATTGTTTAGATATAACCCTATCCTTGACCACATAAGCTCCCATACCAGTTTTTGATCCATCAGTGTACACCACAGTCCCATCTGGGAGTGGGTCTTTAGCTGTCACTTGTGGAAACACTATAGCCTGGTTTAGGGCAAACTGTAAAATTGGATGCTTTGGAAAATGATTATCAATTTGTCCTGAAAAGGAAGTAACTAAAACTGCCCAATCACTAGATGTGGCTGCCAAGGTCTGAACTTGTGCAGCAGTATAAGGCACAATCAAGGAATCAGGATCCCTGCC
Source organism: Mesocricetus auratus (assembly GCF_017639785.1). NCBI lineage: Eukaryota > Metazoa > Chordata > Mammalia > Rodentia > Cricetidae > Mesocricetus > Mesocricetus auratus. The sequence continues at coordinate 5,783,350 of NW_024429186.1, forward strand.
AAAATGTGTAACAGCTGCTTTTATTCCGCGAAGCGCGAGCTGTGCAACAGCATCAGGGTACCAGTCAATAATCTTAGCAGGGGAAGCATTTGGATGAATCCAAAGTAATGGTCCATGTTGCCACAGGACTGCAGTTGGCAATTGAGCTGTCTTAAAAACACACAGATTAAAAGGTAGTGACTCCTCAATACGTTGTAATTGTGCTTCCTGTAAGGCCTCTTCCACCATCTGTAAGGCTCGGTGGGCGGCAGGGGTAAATTTTCTGGGTGAGGAGATATGAGGCTCACCCTCCAGGAGATCGAAGAGGGGTTTTAGATCAGCAGATGGAATTTTTAAAAAGGGCCTCAACCAATTTATATCTCCCAGAAGTTTCTGAAAATCATTTAATGTTTGTAAGTGGTCTTTGCGAATTTCTATTTTCTGAGGAACTATATTTTTGGGAGTAATCATTGAGCCCAAAAAGAGGCCTGTATCTGCAATTTGAACCTTTTCTGAGGCAATCTCTAATCCCCACTGTTTTAATTCAGCCACCAGCATGGGAAAAGCCTTTTGTAAAACATCTAACTCTTTGTGACAAATAAGAATATCGTCCATATAATGGATAACGATTAAAGATGTAAATTGCTTCCTAATTGGCTCCAAAGCCTCCTGCACATACAGCTGACATATTGTTGGGCTATTGGCCATGCCTTGCGGCAGTACCTTCCACTGAAATCTCTTGTCTGGTTCCATATGATTAAGAGAAGGGATAGTGAAGGCAAACCTTGGTCTATCCCGTGGGTAAAGTGGAATAGAGAAGAAACAATCCTTAATATCTATAATAATAAGCTTCCAATCTTGAGGAAGTGCAGAAAGCAAAGGAAGGCCTCTTTGAACAGGGCCAAAAAGATGCATCTGATTGTTAATGGCCCGCAGGTCGTGGAGTAATCTCCACTTCCCAGATTTCTTCTTAATAACAAAAATTGGTGTATTCCATGGGGAGGTAGAAGGCTCTAGATGCCCCAGCCGTTCCTGTTCTTGCACTAATCTTGTGACAGCCTCTAATTTTTCAGAGGATAGAGGCCATTGAGAGACCCATAACGGCTCCTCTGTTTTCCATGGTATGGGTCGTGAAGCCTCAACGGCCCCTAAATAAAACCCAGTCCTTTTCTACCCCGATTTCCGTGTTGCGTAATGGGTTTTATTCTGCCTTGTTCTTGCCTACCCAAGCCTCTACCCTTTGTATACCCCATCTTTGCCATAATGGCTGATGCCTGGGGGAGTATTCATTAGTTAGGGTCATGCCCATGGCTTGTAACACATCCCGTCCCCATAAATTTACAGGGAGTGGCAACACATAGGGGGTAAAACATCCCTGTTTGCCCTCAGCATTCCGCCAGGTTAAGGCTGAGGCACTGATGGCAGGAGAGGACTGGTATCCAAGACCTTGTAGAGAATGAGATGAAACAACAGTGGGCCAAGACTTCGGCCACCAATGGAGTGAAATAATGCTTTTGTCTGCTCCCGTATCCATTATCCCTTCAAATTCTTTTCCATTAATTAACAATTTTATTGTAGGTCTCTCATTTAGGGGTATAGCCAGATAGGCTGAATCACTTCCAGAAGATCCCATAGCCCTTTTTTGTAAAGTGTAGGTTTCTCCATCCCCGAGGGAGGGCAGCAACACCAGTTGTGCAATTCTATCTCCCTGCTTTATAGAAAATACACCCCGAGGGCTAGAACAGAGAACTTGAATCTCCTCTTTATGATACGGGTCAACAATTCCAGGATATATAATGAGTCCCTGTAAAGTTAAGGAGCCACGGCCCAGAATAAGCCCAATGGTGGCAGGGGGCAAAGGTCCAGGGGAATGGACTGGGACCGGTTGAACATTCATTTGGGGCATGAGTAAGAAGTCGGAGGCGGCACGCAAGTCCATTCCGGGGGTTCCTCGGAAGCCTCTACTTCCTCTTGATTGCTTTTCTGAAATTGGTTCCCATATTTCTGAGGGCCCTGGGACCATGGGCCCCGTGACCCGTTTTTTGATTGGGGTACCTTGGGTTCTTCAATAGGGGGCAGAAGCCTCCCTTTTACATCCCGGACTGACCTGCATTCGCTAGCCCTATGATAACCTTTACCACAACGATGGCAAAGCTTCGATTCTCTTGTTCTTTCAGGGGCTTGACAATCTTTCTTAAGGTGCCCCATTCTCCCACAATTAAAACAAGCTTTTCGACTAGATAAATCTCTACGCCTGTGCGTTTGTAAAATGGCGGCAGCTAGTCCTGCATTGGTTAGGGGTCCCCCAGCTCCCTGCACACTCTGAGCCAATCTTGTAAACCTTTGCTTTTGCGAGGGGCGATAGCCGCCGACATTCCTGGGTTGCTTGTTCATAGACAAGTTGCTCAATCAGGGGCATAGCTTGTTCTGAATCACCAAAGATGCGACTGGCGGCCTCTGTCATTCTGGCCACAAAGTCTGAAAATGGCTCTTGGGGTCCTTGGACAATCTTTGTAAGGTGTCCACTGGACTCTCCCTTTTTGTGAGGGCCTTCCATGCTTTAATAGCGGCGGCCGACACCTGACCATAGACACCCCAGATGTAGTTGGTTTGATTAAGGGCATGTTGACCCTGACCTGTCAGCATTTCAAATGTCCACTGCCTCTGATTCTCATCTTCAGCCGTGGCATTAACTCTAGCTTGTGCCTGGGCTGCATCATACCAGAGAGCCTTCCATTCCATGTATTGTCCCATGTTGGGAAGCACTGCTTTCACTGTCGTCTGCCAGTCAGTGGGAGTCATGGCAAAATTAGCAAGCCTTTCCACCTGTAATGTGGTAAAGTTAGCATTGACCCCATAATTACGAACGGATTCGGCCAATTCTTTGATTTGATTGTAATCTACAGGGGTATGTACTCTTCCGCCTTCCACATTCTCGAATACTGGAAAAGCCATTTGTATTTTTCTCCGTTCCTCTAAAGGTAAAAAGGAGTCAGTACCAGTATTCAGCCGAAGCTCATACTGCGGAGGCGCTGAGGGGCGTGAGCCCGCCGGATTTATAGGCGGTGGCCTCACATTCATTTTTGTTTTCAGTGGCCGGTGTCTATCAGGGTGATATCTTTCTTCCTCATACCGTGCCACCTCCTCCTCTAGACCACCTTCTTCGCTAGAATCCAGAGTGTCAGAATCAGAATTATCTAGCTCCAAGGCTTCTAGCTCTACTGTAGGGTATAGACTAGATTCTGGCTTTTTCTTTTTCTTAGATTTGTTAGGGGGTGAATGATCACTCCCTTCTCTCTCCCCCTTTCTTAACTTCTTGGGGAGGGCCTTTTTTCTTAGACATGTCTTTCCTTTTGCGAGCTCCCATTCTCTCACTCCGTTCAGTTTCTGACATGCTATCCTGAACTTCCTCTAAGGTTCCCTGACTTTCTATTATAGCAGGGTGACAGGCCTCATCCTCCAAGCAGTTTTTAACTAGCTTCCAAATGGCTTTGGTACCTAAGTGGAGATCTCCTTCTGCATGCTTCCTGTCTAGTTCTTTACCTAGCTTGTTCCATGAGGCCACAGTGAGGGACCCGGAACAAGCATACCATGGTGCCACTCTATCTACCTCCTTCACAAAATTTTGAAGTGTTCGTGGTGCAATTTTAAGATCTCTTTGTTTTAGCACAGTCTGTAGGGCAGTAACCACTGACTGTGACAACCCCATCGCGCTGGCGGCTTATCTAAAAAACGGCGCTCAACTCCGTTACCAGACTGACAGCACCAGACTGACAGCACCAGACTGACAGCACCAGACTGACAGCACCAGACTGACAGCACCAGACTGACAGCACCAGCCACGATGAAGGAGAAGGACAAACAGGACTAGCACCAAAGCCTCCACTGACCCGTCCCACGGTGATGACAAACTAAGGCCAAAGTCGAGAAAAGGGGTGTTCAGGATAAAGCATACCTCTCTGAACTTACGTCCCTGCAGTTCTGAATCCGCCCCGTCTTCCGAGGGGTCTCCCGCGGCGCCGGCGATGTTGAAGAGTTCCCGGGTTTCGGCACCAGATGTCCCGCGCTACCGTCTCGCCAGCAAGAACGACGCAGAACACTCGGATCCTTCTGCAGTAAAGCTTTAATGCATCTTGAGAGATAGATGATCAGCTTCTTAGAGGGAGACCCCAAGCTAAGAAACCCAGCCCCTTATATAAGCCTAGGAGCTCCGAGTGAGACGTGTAGAGCCGGGATTGGTGGTTTGCACATCACCCCAGATGACGCCACGGGAGAGGCACAGCTTAAACGGTTAACTCCAACTGACAGCAGATGTCAGCGCCATCTTCTAACGGTTAACTCCAACTGACAGCAGATGTCAGCGCCATCTTCTAACGGCAATAGCGATAGCAAGGGCGGCTCCTCACACTGTATCATGATTACAGTGGATCATACAGCTGCTTCAAGTTCACGCTGTCTTGACTTCCCTGATGTAATGGACTGTGACCTTGAAGTATAAGACATAGCAAATCTTTCTCCATTGAGTTGTTTCATCAGGACATTTTATCACATCAGGAAAAGATGCAAAGGGAAGTGTCATCTGAGACCTCTGGGAGAACAGTGGTGGACGCCAGTTTCTACTTTATTATCACCCTAATACCCGGGGCAGCATTTTCCATGATGACAAGACGCTGTGCTGTGACTACGATGGCAGCCACAACAGCAGCAATATCCTCCTCTGTGTCCTCTCTCCAGCTGCAGTTGCAGGACCACCACACAATAAGGTCAGAGTTCCCAATATAACAGTGCAACTCTTAGCAGTCACAATCAGTCTCCATCTGTCTCTGGACCCTGGTTGAGTTTTCAGCCTTACGGTTGACAAATTACTATACACAAGTTCCTCCTGACACTAGTGGCCTCATCAAGGTCATGGGTCCTGGGGTGAGACAATCTTCTAGCATGCAAGGTGGAAGCACAGAGAACACCAAAGAACATGCCTGTCTAGAGACCCATTGAGAATGATAGGAAACGTGAATAATCCTTGGGACTGGGTACAGCACACACAGATGAGTGTTGTAGGATTTTAGAAGATGGAATGGGATGGTTAGTACTTCATTGTGAGAATACTCCCAGGGTTCTGCTCCAGGAACAGCTGCTGGAGTCTGTCCCAAAACTGTGAAAGAGCTCACAGACTCATTGTCACATGCACTGATGGAATTCTCTGTTACAGACAGCACCTGTTATTAAGCCAAGTTCACCAAGTACCCAGAATGTGAACATGGCATGAGGGTGAAAAAAGCCCAGTCCTCCAAACCACAGCTACGTTTCAGTGACACTTCCAAAACCCAAGTCTCCCTGCTGCTGAGCTCTGTCATGGTGAAGTTAGGGACTATGCTACATGACAGAGGATTAATAGCCCAGAAATAAAACCCCCATCTACTGAAGCATCTCAATGTGATATGCTGGCAGACCCACCTTGGACCTAAAACTCTCACCTGCTTCAACAGGGTCAGTAGAACCTTGCTTACCACAAATTCCCAACACCCTGCTACAACTGCCCCACGCTCAGGAATGGCCTTGTATTCGGTACGGATGCTCCTGTGACAAAACTAAAGACATACATAATCATAACAATGATTTTTCTTTAACCACCACTGTTTTAGACTGATGTGGACATACAGGAGAAGAACATGGACAGGGACGCCACGAGACGTGGGTGTCTGCTATGCAGACCCCAGAGAAGACAACCGTATCACACGCACAAAGAAATGTGGAAGGGGAACACTTCAAAGTTCCTTCGGAGAGCTGAGAGAGGACATGGAAGACACCACCGCTGAAAAGTTGTTTTCCCTAGACTCCACAAGGCCCTGATCTCTGGAGCTCCCTCAGCTTGAACTTAGTTCTACAAAATGGGTCATGGAAGATCCAACGTGACCGCAGTGAGCCCTAAGCACATAAGCAGGGATGTAGTGATTTGATTCAGCAAAAACAGTATTAGTCATTCCATTAACCTGCTCTCACAACATCATGAACATATGCTACCATAGAATGAGAACACAGGTGAACACAGGCTGTAGGGTGTGACTGGGTTTTTAGGTACACAAATGCAATGATAATCTCAGAAGTTATGGGCAGCATTGAATGTCATAGATTTTAATTCTGTACATAAGGGACTTATTGGGCAGTGGCCAGGTAAGGGAAGAGGGGCTTGAATAAAATTGGGTGTGTGCTTAGGAATAAGACCTCAGACTTTAGCACACACACTGGGATGACAAATAATGAAAGTGACCTCTTGAAGCTGAAAAGTTTCTGTAAGGCAAAGGACACAGTTAACAAGACAAAACAGCCGCCTATAGAATGGGAAAATATTTTCAGCAATGCCACATCTGACATAGGACTGATCTCCAAAATATGCAAAGAATTCAAGAAGCCAGCCACCAAACACCAAATAATTCAATTACAAACTGGGGTACAGAACTAAACAGAGAATTATCAAAAGAGGAATCAAAAATGGCTAAAAGAAAATTAAGAGATTGCTCAACATCCTTAGCTATCAGAGAAATGCAAATCAAAACAATTCTAAACTATCATCTTATACTTGTCAGAATGGCAAAATGAAAAACACCAAAGGCAGTTTATGTTGAAGAGGATGTGGAGAATGGGAAACACTTCTCCATTAATGGTGGGAGGGGGGCAAGCTCGTACAGCCACTTTGGAAATCAGTAAGGCAGTTACTCCAGAAAATAGAAACCAGTCTACCTTAGTATACACTCAGGCATGTACCAAAGGATGCACATTCATGCATTTAAACAGTGGAGTACTAGACAGCAGGAAAAATGGAATCTTGAAATTTGCAGGCAAATGGATGAAACTAAAAGAAACCATCCTACATGAAGTAATCCAGTCACAAAAACACAAAATGGTATGTACTCATATATGGATTTTATATTTAGAGCAAGAATTACCAGTCTACAATCCAAACCCGCAAAGAAGCTAGGAAACAAGGAGGACCATAAGGAAGACATACATGATTCCCAAGAGATGATGAAAAGAACAAGTTCTCCTGAGCTTTTTGGGAGTATAGGGGAGATGGCAGGAGGCAGAAGAAAGAGAAAAGAACAAGAGGAGGTAGGAGGAGAACATGTGTGATCAGGAAGGTTGAGAAGGGAGTTGAATAGAAGAGAACAAGAAAAGAGACACATTAATAGAGGGAGCCCCAATAGTTTTAAACAGAAATCAGGTAGTAGGGAATTGTTCAGAGACCCACAATGATGACCCCAAATAGGACCCTAAGCAATAGTGGAGGCTATCTTAGATGCCCTTCCCCTGTAATGAGAATGATGACCACCTTAAATGCCATCCTAGAGCCTTCATCCAGTAGCTGCTGGGAGCAGAATCAGAGATTCACAGCCAAACATCTCGAATCCATTTTCAGAGAGGGAAAAGTGATTAACTAAGGGGTCAAGACAAGGTTCGAAGACCCACAGAAACAGCTGACCTGAGCATGTGGGAACTCATGGACCACAGTCTGACATTTGGGGAACCAACATTGAACCAAACCAGTCCCCCTGAATGTGGGTGACAGACTGGGCAGTCTATGGGGCATCTGGAGTGGAACCTGGATGTATGAACGGACATCATGAGGCCATTTCCTATTTAGGGATACTCTCTTAGCCTAGATACACAGAGGGGGGTCACATAGACACTGCCACAAATGATTTGACAGATTTTGGTGATCCCTCATGAAAGGCCTCACCCTACCTTGGGAGTGGATGGATGATGGGATGGGGGGGTCAGTGGGAGGTATGGTAGGATGTAAAGGAGAGGAAACTGGAATTGATATGTAAAATGCTTATAATTTAAATAAATTTTATATTAAGAAAGGTCTTAGCACTGACAGTCTCTTGCATCCTTTTTGTATGCATGTTTTGTTACCTGGTATCCTTCGTAGATAGAGTTTGAAGTCAATAGTCCTTTGGCTTCCTTTTACGAGTTTTCAAATAATATTTTTGTTAATTCTTTGAAATTTTCTTTCAGTGTTGTCTTAGTCTGTGTTCTATTTCTGGGAAGAGAAACCACGACCACGGCAACTATCATGAAAGAAAGCATTTAGTTGGGTATTGCTTACAGTTTCAGAGGTCTAGTCCACTAGCACCATGGCAGGGAACATGGCAAAAGAATCATTGTCCAGGCTTAGCATTTGAAAACTCAATGTCCACCACCAGTAACACATTTCCCTCCCACAAGGCCACACACAGCACAGACTTGCCTGCGGACCAAACTGATGGAAGCATTTCTTCCACCTGAAGTTATTTGTTCCCTGATGACCCTAGCTTGTGTTATGTTGACAGGAATCTCATCACCACACAAATGGATAGGCAGGTTCTGTCTTTACTACATGACCCAAGAAGAGAGTGTCCATGTGTCCATCATGCATGAGTATATTAGAACTGAACAATTAAAAAAATAAGGATCCATCTCCCAAAAGAAGATAATTTTAAAAAATGATGGATATGATCATGAACATGTTATCTATTCTAGCAACTTTTTCTTAGTGAATTCCTTCTATTAAGTTTCATGAAGAAGCTAATCCAAAGAAGTAAGACAGTACAACTTACAGACACAAACACTCTAAGAGATAATCAAAGACAAAAAATACTTCAGCAATTGGAATTATACCAACTTCCCAGATACAGTATGAGAAATGTGTTATAATTTCTGTAATACTTCTTCCCAAAATTTTATGACTACAATGAAAATATCAGTCAAACCCAAGCAGAACCACACTGAGAAGACTGTCTGAAAAGTATTGTTCTAACAGCACAGCATTATGAACAAGAGAAAGAAGAGTCATAGTGTGGGTGGCCATCAGAACAATCACAGGATGGGTGACTCCATAATGATAAGCCAGTGTCACCATGCCACTCACAGTAGAAAACGATTGGGAAAAAGAAATAAGTTGTGATAAATGTGAGGCTTCCAAAGCCAAATAAGACAGACATTTTCTGAGTCCCGACTGAGGAGTTTGGTTCCGGCTCTGAACTTCACTTCCTTGGTGATTTCCACTAGCAAGGCCTGGAGAAAAGCTCTACACCTTATTGTTTTCTATGTTGATGCTTACCTCAAGATTAGAGTTTCCAGTGTGCAAGCATGTCCTCTTCTCCTCTTCACTAACTGTCATCAGTAAGGTTTCTCTGTCTTTTATTATTACTTTTGTTTATATGAATTTCCAACCGCGTTACAGGCTACTGATTATTATGGGGTGTTGTGAACAAATTGTCTTCACATCCTGCACAAGACAAACATCAGTCTCTAGGATGGAAAAATGAAAACCTTGCCCTGTGCCTCCTTTTATCCTCTCAGGATCCTCCCCCAATGCAAAGCAGCCTCAAGCTGAGAATGAAAGCCCAGGCCTAGCTGAGAAGCCCCATCTCCTTCTCACTCCAGCCTAGAGCAGACATGGCTGTCCTGGTGCTGCTCCTCTGCCTGGTGACCTTTCCAAGCTGTAAGTATGCAGGGTTTGAGGAGAGGGACCTAGGCTTGTCATTATGGGATGTATGACTGATGGTGATGTTGTTTGTCACCAGATATCCTGTCCCAGGTGCAGCTGAGGGAGTCAGGACCTGGCCTGGTGCAGCCCTCACAGACCCTGTCTCTCACCTGCACTGTCTCTGGATTCTCATTAACCAGCGATGGTGTGAACTGGATCCGCCAGCCTCCAGGAAAGGGGCTTGAGTGGATGGGAGCAATAGATTATGATGGGAAAACATACTATAATTCAGCTCTCCAATCCCGAATGAGCATCAGCAGGGACACCTCCAACAGTCAAGTTTTCTTAAAACTGAACAATGTGCAAACTGAGGACACAGCCATGTATTACTGTACCAGCAACACAGTGAGTGAAATCCAGTGTGACCCTGAACAGAAACCTCCCTGCAGAGACATTCAGGACCAGGAGGGGGCGCTGAGGACCAACTGCGACTCTGGGAACTGTAGAAGTTACTTCAGGTCCTAGAAAATACTGGGCTATGCTATAGGAGAATGTGCTTAGTTGTCAGAACCTGTGGGCTCCTTTCTACCCAGGGGAAACCTCTAGAGGCTCCCGCAATGGTCAGGTTCTATTGAACTTCCTATTGATACACACACTGGAACAAATGACTTTCCTCACAAATTGCCTGCAATCTATATGCATATTGTTGTCAGACATCTCAGCATATAACTATAGATATTCCAAATATATGCATCCCATTATATGCATGTATTTCTACAGCAGACTGCAGTTTTGAAAAATCTGTAACTGATATTCTTTATTTGGGGTGTACGTATGACGGAAAACCCGCCCCTTCCATGAATTAATACTATTTTCCCATGACGCCTTGAAAACTTAATTATACGTTGCTTCCTTCTTCTAAACCAATGGGAATTATAAGAGATCGTGTGGTTATTATTTTACAGATTCAGTTTTATGTATTTCACTCCCAGTAGAAATGACCTTTCATGTCAACGTCCCAAATCATGCCTCATCTGCAAGTGTATTCTGTGCCTTTAGATTAGGAAATTCTCAGCCACTGGTGTGCAATTCAAGTTGATTCCAGCTGAAGGAAATCCAAGTGACATTTTCTCTTCATGTCCTGCCAGATGTAAAGAGTGGACTGTCCAGATCTCTTTGAATTAGACCCCTGTTCCTCCTCAGGCCCCTTATCAATAGGGAATCCCTAATTTACCATTAACTGCCCAACTGGTGTCTTGTGTTTCTGCTCCTGTTCTCTCTTCATTTGAGAGGTCCCAGATAACACCCACAGACTCCCAAGGGCCCTCCCTCTGTCTCCCTAGTCAGGTCAGGAATGCATTGGTTGACCATGCACATTTCAATCCCAACACATCTCTCTTAAGGGATCTCTCAAACTCCCATCTGCCTCTGCCCAAGGGTTCCGTGTCTCTTGTCACGGGTGCTCTCTGTTAAGATTATTTTAGGTTATGTTTCCACCAGCCAGTGACCATTCAGGTTCCTCATGTGGCCAGGAAATCTAAGTAGTATATTTCAACTCTTACTGACCCCTGTCTGTAATTCCAAACCCAGTCATTATTTCATATATTTCTCTGCACCTCTTCTACAGTATCATCTGCATTACAAATGTTCAGGGTCCTGATGTCTACCTGGCAGATGCTTCACAGAGGCCTAAAGCAACCCATGTAGTGGTATTGCTAATCCTTTCTGACCTCTTGTACTGCCATAATCACCACATACTCCCAGACTCTTCTGCCAGACTTCCCGTCCTTGAATGTGTGGGTGCTGTTGCCATACTTGTTTCATTTTTATGGTTTACTGGGTATCTCTTCAAATACAGTGTGATAAAAGCCATCTTCACCATTCCAGTTACTGTGGGTCACCATGTTTACCCACTTAAGTCACATTTACCAGAGTCTTCGTTATGCATTTTTATTAATTTTTTACTCTAAACCTTTCTGCATTTGTCAAATACTAATTTCTTGTATATTTAAATGGGCTGTGAACATTACACAAAAAAATTAAATTGGAAAATGAAATCTTCCCCAACAGATGCCTCAAACAACTTCATGACATTTAAAGGCCAGTTAACATTGCCCATATATCCACATGTGTGGAGACAAGCACTGCAAAACAGGACATCTACCAACAAACACTGTCTAAAAAAAGGATTCTTTCTCTCCAGCAACTACTTATATCCAACAGCTCCTCAGTTGGACAGAAGACTTGGAAGTATCCTACACTAGGGGTGTGGACTTAGGTAGGATTTACACAGAAAACAGTAGTTAGGATGAGCTGATGACCATGATAACGATGTCATGTCCAGTAAGCAGCATTTCACAGCCCTCTTCCTCATGCTCCAACTCTTAGGCTCTTTTCACCTCTGCTTTCCCAGTGCTCTCAGAGAGCCTTGGAAAGATATGAGTGGGGCTGGAAATCCATTTGTCAAATAATGCAACAGAGACTGGGAAGCACAGACACTGCCTGTTGTGCATTCAGAACCTAGACAGTGTGTTCTGCGTGTCCTGCCTTCTGTTTGGCAGGTTTTGGAAATAATGCAGGAACCCTAGAATTGGAAGACATTTTAAGTGAGGGACAAAGAGGACCAAGGGCAAGGGAGCAATGGTGACATAGAAGCAAGAGTGAGGTGTGGTGAGAGAAAAGAGATGAGTAGTCGGGGAGCATGAAAACGGATCAGATACACAGAAGGTCATCATTACCCTTAGTCCAAATACGAGGTATGCTAATTGTGTTGATTGGAAGAAATGAACATTAGACTAGCACAACTTAAGGGAGTCATGAGATGCCTGGTTTGAGGTGGAGGAAGATAATGGAAATTGGGAGTGTAAAGGACTCAAAGACAGAATGTCAGGTGCAAAACAAGTGAGTTTGCTGCAAATAGAAATGTGTCTCCTTAGCAAGCAAGGATGAGTAGAGTGACAGCACAGACTTGCCTGCAGACTAACTGGTGGAATCATTTTTTCCACCTGAAGTTACTTGTTCCCTGATGACCCTAGCTTGTGTTATGTTGACAGGAATCTCATCATCACACAAATGGATAGGCAGGTTCTGTCTTTACTACATGACCCATGAAGAGAGTGTCCATGTGTCCATCAAGCATGAGTAAATTATAATTGAACAATTAAAAAATAAAGATGCATCTCCCAAAAGACGATAATTTTAAATAATGATGGATATGATCATCTTTTCTAGCAACTTTTTCGTAGTGACTTCCTTCTATTAAGTTTAATGAAGAAGATAATCCAAAGAAGTAAGACAGTACAACTTACAGACACAAACTCTCTAAGAGATAATCAAAGATAAAAAATACTTCAGCAATTGGAATTATTCCAACTTCCCAGATATAGTATGAGAAACGTGCTATTATTTCTGGAATACTTCTTCCCAAAATTTTGTAACCACAATGAAAATATCAGTCAAACCCAAGGTGAGGCACACTGAGAAGAATGTCTTTAAATATTGTTCTAACAGCACAGCATCATGAACAAGGTGAAGAACAGTCATAGTGTGGGTGGCCATCAGAACAATCACAGGATGGGTGACTCCATAATGATAAGCCAGTGTCACCATGCCACTCACAGTAAAAAACGATTGGGAAAAAGAAATAAGTTGTGATAAATGTGAGGCTTCCAAGGCCAAATAAGACAGACATTTTCTGAGTCACGACTGAGGAGATTGGTTCCATCTCTGCACTTCGTTTCCATGCTGATTTCTACTAACAAGGCCTGGAGAAAAGCTCTACACCTTATTGTTTTCTAAGGTGATCCTTACCTCAAGATATAGAGTTTCCAGTGTGCAAGCATGTGCTCTTCTCCTCTTCACTACCTGTCATCACTAAGGTTTCTCTGGCTTTTATTTTTACTTTCACTTATATAAATTTCTAACCATGTTACAAGCTACTGATTATTATGGGGTGTTATGAACAAATTGTCTTGACATCCTTCACCAATACAACAATCATTTTTAGGAACCTGTGTGTTCATGAGCTACAAGCCAAGAAGAGACAAAGAGAGATACAACAGTACATTGAGACATCTAGACTGTGATAAATCAAGAGCCTAGAATGATTGTACCCAAACCAGTCCTATGGATATCTTCCCATAAACACATGGAAAATCACATGTACTAAATGGCTGTCAAATGCTTTCTCATGACTTATTTCCCAAAAAGTCATAAGAATATGACACCTCCACAGATACCAAGAGAAAGAATGTTAAGCAGTTGTTTAAGCAGGATTTCTGATTAGCAAGAGACCCGATGTCATTTTAATTCTCTGCTGCAAGTTTTAGGGCCATACAAATGTGTTAAGGACATGGTATCCTATTTTGCCTACACTAAATGAATGAGGACTCACGTACTACGAACACCCCCCTTTTTTCCTACAAAATCTTCACAGTATAACTGTGATAATTTATGTTTATCCAGACATGAGAATCCAGCCTGGACAAAGAGAATGATCCTGAGTTTCCATCACCAGCTCCTCACAAAACACAAGGCAAACATCAGTCACTAGGATGGAAAAATGAAAACCTTGCCCTGTGCCTCCTTTTATCCTCTCAGGATCCTCCCCCAATGCAAAGCAGCCTCAGGCTCAGAGTGAAATCCCAGGCCTAGCTGAGCAGCCCCATCTCCTTCTCACTCCAGCCTAGAGCAGACATGGCTGTCCTGGTGCTGCTCCTCTGCCTGGTGACCTTTCCAAGCTGTAAGTATGCAGGATTTGAGGAGAGGGACCTAGGCTTGTCATTATGGGATGTATGACTGATGGTGATGTTGTTTGTCACCAGGTATCCTGTCCCAGGTACAGCTGAAGGAGTCAGGACCTGGCCTGGTGCAGCCCTCACAGACCCTGTCTCTCACCTGCACTGTCTCTGGGTTCTCATTAACCAGCGATGGTGTGAACTGGATCCGCCAGCCTCCAGGAAAGGGGCTTGAGTGGAGGGGATTAATAGGTTTTGATGGAAAAACATACTATAAATCAGCTCTCAATCCCGAATAAGCATCAGCAGTGACACCTCCAAGAGCCAAATTTTCTTAAAACTGAACAATGTGCAAACTGAGGACACAGCCATGTATTACTGTACCAGAGACACAGTGAGTGAAATCCAGTGTGACCCTGAACAAAAACCTCCCTGCAGAGACACTCAGGACCAGGAGGGGGCGATGAGGTCCAATGGCGACTCTAGGAACTGTAGGAGTTACTTCAGGTCACAGAAAATACTGGGCTATGCTATAGGAGCATGTGCTTAGTTGACAGAACCTGTGGGCTCCTTTCTACCCAGGGGAAATCTCTAGAGACTCCTCTAATGGTCAGGTTCTATTGAACTTCCTATTCATTCACACACTGGAACAAATGATTTTCCTCACAAATTGCCTGGTATCTATCTGAATATTGTTATTAGTCATCTCAGCATATAACTGTATATATTACAAATATATGCATGCCATTATATACATGTATGTCTACAGCAGACTGCAGTTGTTAGAAATGTGTAATTGATATTCTTTATTTGGGGTGTGCATATGATGGAAAACCTGTCCCTTCCCTGAAATAATGCTATTTTCCCATGACGCCTTGAAAACTTCATTATACATTGCTTCCTTCTTCTAAACCAACAGGAATTATAAGAGATCGTGTGGTTATTATTTTATACAGATTCAGTTTTATGTATTTCTCTCTCAGTAAAAATGACCTTTCACTTCAATGTCCCAAATCATGACTCATCTTCAAGTGTATTCTGTGCCTTTAGATCAGGAAATTCACATCCACAGGTGTGCAATCCCAGCTGACTCCAGCTGAAGGAAATCCGAGTGACATTTTCTCTTCATGTCCTACCAGATCGAAAGAGTGGACTGTCCAGATCTCTTTGAATTACACCCCTGTTCCTCCTCAGGCCCCTTACCTATAGGGAATCCCTAAGTTACCATCAACAGCTCAACTGGAGTCTTGCGTTTTTGCTCCTGTTCTCTCTTCATTTGTGAGTCCCCAGATCACACCCACAGACTCCCAAGGGCCCTCCCTCTGTCTCCCTGGTCAGGTCAGGAATGCAATGGTTGACCATGTACATTTCAATCCCAACACATCTCTCTTAAGGGATCTCCCAGAGTCCCATCTGCCCCTGCCCGAGTGTTCCGTGTCTCTTGTCACGGGTGCTCTCTGTTAAGAGTAGTTTAGGTTATGTTTCCACCAGCCAGTGACCATTCAGTTTACCCATGTGGCCAGGAAATCTAAGTAGTATATTTCAACTCTTACTGGCCCCGTCTGTAATTCCAAACCCAGGCATAATCCCATATATTTCTCTGCACCTCTTCTACAGTTTCATCTGCATTACAAATGTTCAGGGCCCTGATGTCTACCTGGCAGATGCTTCCCAGAGGCCTAAAGGAACCCATGTAGTGGTATTGCTTATCCTTTCTGTCTCCTTGTACATCCATAATCACCACATGCTCCCAGACTCTTCTGCCAGACTCCACCCTCCATGAATGTGTGGGTGCTGGTGCAATGCTGGTTTCATTATTATGGTACTACAGGGTAGCACTTGAAATAAAGTGTGATAAAACTGTTGCCACCATTCCAGTTACTGGGGATCACCCTGTCTACCCACTTATGTCACATTCCCAGAGTCTTAGTTAAGTATTTTTATTAACTTTGGTTTTTAATATAAACCTTTCTGCGTTTGTCAAGTACTAAATTCTTCTTTATTTAAATGGGCTGTGAACTTCACACACAAAAAAATTAAATGTGATAATGCAAACTTCCCCAAGATGAGCTTCACACAACTTCATGACATTCGAAAGCCAGTTAACATTGCCCATATATCCACATGTATGGAGACAAACACTGCAAAACAGGACATCTACCAATGAACACTGTCTCAAAAAAGGATTCTTCCTATCTGCAGGAACCACATGCATCCAACAGCTCCTCAGTTGGATGGAAGACTGCGAAGTATCCAACACTAGGGTTGTGGACTTAGGAAGGACTTTCACAAAAAAAACAGCAGCTACGATGAGCAGATGACCATGAAATCGATGTCATGTCCAGTACGCAGCATTTCACAGCCCTCTTCCTCATGCTCCAACTCTTAGGCTCTTTTCACCTCCGCTTTCCCAGTGCTCTTAGAGAGCCTTGGAAAGATATGAGTGGAGCTGGAAATCTATTTGTCAAACAACGCAACAGAGACTGGGAAGGTCAGACACTTCCTGTTTCTGTCCTATTCAGAACCTAGGCTGCATGTGTCAGGTATCCTACCTTCTGTTTGGCAGGTTTTGGAAATAGAGCAGGAAACATACGATGGGAAGACATTTTAAGTGAGGAACAAAAAGGACCAAGGGCAAGGGAGCAATGGTGACATAGAAACAAGAGTGAGGGGTGGTGAGAGAAAAGAGATGAGTAGTCGGGGAGCATGAAAACGGATCAGATACGAAGAAGGTTCATTACCCTTAGTCCAAATACGAGGTATGCTAATTGTGTTGATTGGAAGAAATGAACATTAGACTAGCACAACTTAAGACAGTCATGAGATGCCTGGTGTGAGGTGGAGGAAGATAATGAAAATTGGGAGTGTAAAGGAATCAAAGACAGAATGTCAGGTGCAAAACAAGTGAGTTTGCTGCAAATAGAAACGTGTCTCCTTATCAAGCAAGGATGAGTAGAGTGACAGTGACAAGGGATGTCACACTTGAAAACCTCTCATGTCCTGAGGACACTATTGTGTCATAAAAATCTAAACTTCAGCAGAATTCCAAGGGATCCCACCACAGAGAAAGAGTTCTGCTAGCCTCGTGAAGCAGGAGTGACCCTGCCCAAGGTCCACATCATGGAGTCAGGGAGAAGTCATGTCCAGCACAGACAGTGAAGAAGACTGAGCACCTATCTAGAAATTCAATTGTTTCTGGAGCTTTGTAATTTCACATGTGAACTAAGGAACCGTGACAGTGTGGAAACACAGCATGTTCTGAGCAACTGCACAAGAGAGACCTAAATGAAATGTGGTCAATTTCTGTTGGTGTCCTCAGTGTTTTTAATGTCTCCTATCTGCTCAGAAAAATGCCATCCACCAGGGCTCCAACTCCAGAGTTTGTAAAAGCAGGAATACATGCAAATAAGGCTTTTCTGTACCCATGAAAACCAAACCTGCCATGGCCCTGCAGCTCTGGCAGAGGAGTCCAGCCCTGGATTTCCAGCTCCTCAGATTCTATGATGATCACTGACACAGACCACACATCATGGACTTGGGGCTCAGGTGAATTTTCCTTCTTTTTATTTTAAATGGTAACTGATGTCCAGAAGATGCTGAGGGTCTGTGCCATGAGAGAGAAAATGTTGGCTTCTGTGTCAGTTTTATGGACAGGATCCTCTGTGCTTAGTCCTGTACAGTCATTGTCACATGGTCATTAACTGAGTGTTCACGTGTCCACTAGGTAAAAGTTAAGACATGACTGAACGAACACAAGGACAAGAATTTACTTCTGAAATAGAAGATAATTGTGGGTAATGTGTAGTTTTACCCAGAAGGCATTCTCTTTGAGAGTGACTTTTCTTAGTGGCTTCCTCTAGAGAGTATCATGGATAAAGCAATCTCACAACACAAGTGGTCACACAAAATGTGAATAGTATTACTAATGTAACCGAACATAAAATTTATTGATTAAGGGGGTCTCATACCAGTTCTCCAAAACATTAGGAAAATCACGCAATTACTCTCCTACTTTTGTAAGATCCTATAAGAAAAATGAAAAATGAGACAACCCCAAGATGTGACACGTTGAACATAATTGTGAAAAATATTCTCAAGAGATAAGACAACACCGAAAAGGAGAACACAGCACTCATAGTGGTGTGTGCCCATCAGAGCATGCGCAAGATGGTCGGCTCACCAATGCTAAGACCTGTCTCTCCCGCTGCCACTCACACCCCAAAGTGGGCACAGATGTCTAAGAGACACAACATGTGTGGTTTCCATTGTGAAAGAAGTGGTGGGTGTTCTCTGGATCATAACTGAACAGGTTGTTCAGAGCTATTCTCTTCCCTTTCTTGACGATTTACAACAACAAGGCATGGTGAAAAGCCCATAATGTCTTGTTCTCCATGGTGATCTTCACCACAAAGCAAGCCTTTCACATCGTCAAGCATGCCCTGCTTCTTGTCAATTAGGGATTCTGTCTTTTTATTACTTCAGTTAACATAACCCTCAAGCCTGGCTATTTACCCCATAAACTTCTAAAATATCCAATTGCTTCTTGTTATCAGACAAATAACCACATTAATTTCATATATCCATACACATGTCATCACGTATATATGCATGCATGCACTTTTATACTTCATCCGGAGTCTGAAATGATGACCCCATTTACTATAAATTCTCTAAGACAGCTTGGGATTTTTAAAAAACCAAATTATTTCATCCTCTGTATTTCTATACTTGTGAAAGAGAAACCACAATTTCCCTGAATTAATGTGTTTTCCAGTTAACTTGGAGAAATCACCCGTTTCCTAATTCTAAACTAATAGGACCACATAAAGTGCTAAGTTATTATCCTTTTTGCAAGATCTTACTTTTAAACATGTGCATCATGGTGAATATTACCTTGCACCTCAAAGTCCAAGCTAATGACTCCTCTATAGATGTGTGATACACCCTAAAAATAACAGAATTCTCGCCCCAGTGAGCTCATCCTAGCTGGTATCAGCTCCAGTCCTGGTTCCATCTCTCATCAGCCCTTCCCAAAGGTAACTGAGTGCTCTAATTTTCATAGTTGGTGCTTTTGCTGCCTACACAGACTCCAGAGTTCCTGCTCTGTCGCTCTCTGTTCCTAAGGACCAAACAGCGTGGTGTCTCACGTGTGAACTGCAGAAGTGTCATTCAGAGAAGCTGTGTGGGCTGCGGGCTCTATGTTACTGGATCATGACTTGAGAAACTGTATATAAGAAAAGAGAGTCTCCACATCAGATGATGAGGCTTCTCTCGAAAGTCTTGAAGTGACACCAAGAGTGTGTGATGAAACGTTGGAGACAGAAATGTCTTGATTCTTAGAAATATGAGAACAGAAGACACGACAGTGACTTGAACAACTCCACATAGTCCTGAACACACAGGATCCTCTGTCATGTTGTCTTATGTCACTGTGAGCATTGGGCCTACATGGCCGGTGGCAAAACGGGATGAGCAAAGTGAATCTTTAGAAAAGGTGTATAAAGTATGTATACACAGAACATGATAAACAAATTATAATCTGCCAATATTCTATCCTAAGCATATCTATCCCATCTAAACCGAAGCTTATCTGAAAGGGATGCCCAATCTGAGCACCTACTACCAATCACAACATTAAAAAAACTGAAAACTAACACAAACAGGTGGAAAATACAATATCAACAGTAGGGAAGGGGACATAGTATTCAAAAACTACTTCCTGCTGAATGGAATGATGCCAAGCTCATGAGAGCCTATACGGAAAAAATGTTACTGTAACAAAAGTCTCATTCTCATTCAGGCTCTCTTGGTGGGAAACAGGTGCCCCTGTGAAAACAAGAAAGCACTTCTCTTCCCCCCTTTATGAGGACTTTTTTATGCATAGTAGAATATGAACTTGTCAATGAGCTGTCATCTTTCCTCCTCCTGAGGTTTCTCCTGTTTGCATCAAATCTTGATCAATTATGATGGAATCCAAAGTTTTTCTTCTCCTGTGGAAACAAACACAAGACACTTTCCCCAATATAACTCATATCCTGGTTTCCAAACTGAGGTCATAACACCCTTGAAACACACTGGCTGATTTATTTCAGAAGTTTTCTCTGTAGTCCAGTGTTTTTCTACAGCTGTTTGTCCTTTCTCATTAGCATTAAGAAAGTTCAATGTTAGTAAAGCATTACATAATCTGTGTCTGGGGGTCTAAGTTCCCCCTGGCTGTTTATGAAGCATTTCTTTTAAGGTGAGGTTGGTTAGATCTCTACCACTGCTTGTCCTGAAGGTTTGTAAGGTATATCAATGAAATATTTTGTGTTATAATATTTGAAAAACTGTTCCAATTAGCTGGAGACACATGCCAGAGCATTGTCGGTTTTTACTTGTGCAGGTATACCCATAACAGCCATCACCTCTAAAAGGTGTGTGATAAGAGATTCAACCTTTTCAGAGCGGAGGGCAGTAACACATTGGAAGACTGAGAGTGTGTCTGTGGTATGATGTACATATTTCAAACTTCGAAATACTGGAAAGTGAAATGCATCGATTTACCAAGTTTCATTTCTGTGAATACTTCTGAGATTACTGTATGCTGGTAATGAAGTTTGATTATAGAATGAACAGGTGGGGAAGTTTCTTACTCTTTCCTTGGCTTGTTGCCAAGTGATAGAAGAGTCCTTCTATAAGCCTTTGCTGTTAGCATGGTGTTTCTTATGAAATTCTGAGCCTTCCAACACACTTCATAAAAATAAACGATCAATCTCATCATTGACTGTGCTAGAGGACTTGGCAGACGTGTATGGGATCTGACCAGTTTGCATTGTGGATTTGCATTCTCATAAGCTGGAGATTCTATATGGAGTCACCTAGTATCTGAATCAGTTACCTGTATTTCTACTGCTCTAGACAGCCTTTGTAAAAATTGAGGGAAGTGTTCTCTCAGACACCTGTACCACCTTGGTGTACGTTTGCATTTTATCTCCTGGCTCAAGAACCTTATTCAAAGCATTCACAATTGCGGTACGGCATAAAGATAGTGTACAGTTGTCAAATGCAGCTTGGTCCTGAGGATCAGCATACTTACCTTCATCAATAATCTTGTCTTGGGAAGCCTCAAAACCTTGTTTCAAACCTTGAAGTTAGAGGGGCTTGGCTTCCTGTCTTCTCAAAACCCTCCATTGTATTTAGGAAGAATGGTCCAGCACCTCTGATATTAAATTACTGCAACATGTGTGCATGATTTTATTCATTCTGCCCTGAGTGCTTGGATTTCCAGAATCAAAAATTGTTTCAATGACTTAATAGAATCTCTATGTCCTTTGGACTTATAAGTCAAGTGCAATTCCAAGAATTTCATATTTTCCTCCCTGGAGGACTAAAAGGCATGTAAATTGCCTTCCAGAAATATCATTCTGTCTGCTAATGGCCACTTTCTTGACACAGAATGAATTGTCCCTGGTAATTTGGTAACTTCCTCCTGGCTGGACTCTATTTTGGTCATAAATCCAGTGGACATTGAATTAAAAGTATTTTGAAGGTTGTTCTGTTTTAGTGCCAAGTTATCTGCTATAGTGGCCAAATCCTCTTTTATATGAAGATCCTGAATATTTGACTCTAATATTTGAATCATCTGCACAATTTCTCCATTGTCTGTGTTTTTAATTACTCTCTTCCATGTGATTATATGTATTAGGATGCTTACCGTGAGCATTAGACATATATCATAATTGTCTCCTAATAAATAATCCATGACATTGACAATTATCATCTCTAACGTTCTGCAGTGTTAAATTATCTGCCATGGTATAATATAAGTATGCTTGCCACCTGCAATTGGTTTGGGGAATGTTACATGCAGTTAGCAACCCTGGCCAGCAGATGACGGAGGTGTAATGCCAAGCACAGCTCCTCTGCAAAACATCGGTATTTTTCCAAGTAACACGTGAAAGATACTAAACAACAAAAGGGGATTAAGAGCGATACAAATTGGGAAGGAAGAGGTCAAACTTTCACTGTTTGCAGACGATATGATAGTTTACATAAATGACCCAAAGAACTCTACCAGGGAACTCTTACAGCTGATTAACACCTTCAGCAAAGTGGCAGGCTACAAGATCAACTCAAGAAAATCAGTAGCCCTACTATATACAGATGATAAAAGGGCTGAGAAAGAAATCAGAGAAACATCACCCTTTACAATTGCCACAAACAACATAAAATACCTTGGGGTAACACTTACAAAACAAGTGAAAGACCTGTATCGCAAGAACTTTGAATCTTTAAAGAAAGAAATTAAAGAAGCCCTCAGAAAATGGAGAGATCTCCCATGCTCTTGGATAGGTAGGATCAATGTAGTAAAAATGGCAATCCTGCCAAAATCAATCTACAGTTTCAATGCAATCCCCATAAAAATCCTAGAACAATTCTTCATAGACTTTGAAAGAACAATAATCAATTTTGTATGGAAAAACAAAAGACCCAGGATAGCCAAAACAACTCTGTTCAACAAGGCAGCATCTGGAGGCATCACCATCCCTGACTTCAAGCCCTTTTATAGAGCTATAGTCCTGAAAACAGCTTGGTATTGGCACAAAAATAGACAGGTAGACCAATGGAATCGAATTGAAAACACTGATTTTAACCCACACACGTATGAACATCTGATCTTTGACAAAGAAGCTAAAAATATACAATGAAATAAAGAAAGCATCTTCAACAAATGGTGCTGGCATAACTGGAGGCTGGCATGTAGAAGAATGTGGATCGATCCATGTTTATCGCCATGCACAAAACTTAAGTCCAAATGGATCAAAGACCTCAACATAAATCCAGCCACACTGAACATCTTAGAAGAGAAAGTGGGTGGTACCCTTGAACAAATTGGTACAGGAGCAGCTTCCTGAACATAACACCAGTAGCACAGACAGTGAGATCAACAATTAATAAATGGGACCTCCTGAAACTGAGAAGCTTCTGTAAGGCAAAGGACACAGTCAGCAAGACAAAAAAGCAGCCCATAGAATGGGAAAAATATTCACTAATCCCACATCTGACAGAGGGTTGATCTCCAAAATTTAAAAAGACTCGAGAAGTGAGTCTCCAAAACACCAAAGGATCCAATTAAAAAGTGGGCTGCAGAACTAAAGAGAGGTTTTTCAATAAAGGAGTCTAAAATTGCTGAGAGGCACTTGAGAAAGTGCTCAACATCCTTAGCCATCCGGGAAATGCAAATCAAAACAACTCTGAGATACGATTTCACTCCCATCAGAAGGGTAAAATCAAAAACACAAACGACAATTTATGCTGGATATAATGTGTTGAAAGGGAAACACACCTCCATTGATGGTGGGAATGCCAACTTGTTCAGCCACTTTGGAAATCAGTATGGAGATTCCTCAGAAAAAGGGGAATAAACCTACCACAAGACCCAGCAATTCCACTCTTAGACATATATCCAAAAGATGCCCATTCATACAACAAGGATGTCTGTTCCACTATGTTCATAGCAGCATTATTTATAAAGCCAGAACCGGGAAGCAACCTAGATGCCCCTCAACCAAAGAGTGGATAGAGACAATGTGATACATTTACACAGTGGAGGTCTATTCAGCAGAAAAAAAAAAACAATTGAATTCTGAGATTTACAGGTAAATGGCTGACACTAGAAGAAACCATCCTGAGTGAAGTAACACAGTCACAAAAAGAGAAACATGGCATATACTCTCTCATATGTGGATTTTAGACATAGATCTAGGGAGTGGCAGCCTACAATCCCATGGCCAGAGAGTCTCGGAAACAGAAACTTCATTCAGTGGATGATGGAAGAAGAGGCAGACTCCGACGGCTAAGCACTGAGCTGAACTCAAGAAATCCCGTGACAGAGAGGGAGGACTGATGACCAAAGGGATTAAGACTGGGTTGGTTTAACCCCCAGAAACACCTGACCTGAAAAAGGTTAAACATTGAATCCCAGGCTGATGCCTGGGAATCCAGCATGGGACTGATCAAGACCCCCTGAATGTGGGTGTCAGTGAGGAGACCTAGGTAATCTATTGAGCCTTGGACAGTAGATCAGTATTCAACCCGAGTATATACATGGACTTTGGACTCCCAACAATTTGAGATGAGATGCACTCACGCCCTTAACTCTTGGGGGAGGGTCTAGGCCCTGTCCTGGATGAAATGAAAGACTATGGACACCCCCATGGAGGGCCTCACCCTCCCTTGGAAAATGAGGAGATAAAGGGGTGGTTGCTGGGAGGGTATGGGAGTTGTGGAGGGAAAGGGAGAGGGACCTGGAACTGACTTGTGAATCAACCTTGTTTCTTCAAAATTTAAACTTAAAACTAAATAATAATTATAATAAAGAATTTAAAAAAGAATAAGTAAATCAAAAAAGGAAGATATTAAATAGCTTGCACAGAAATTTATCAAGCAGATTCAGGGAGGGCAAAGCCTGTGCAGATTGGGAGACCCTTGGCCAGATAACTATTGGTTTTTTCTATGACTGTATACAAACACTACTGAATCTGTTTTCTTGTCTGGAATGTTTTACTGGTGTCTGCAGTCTACTCTGACCATGTGAGCCAAGGCTTACCGGCCACGCAGCTCTGCACATGGCACTGGGTGACTCAAGTCCTCAGGCACCTGCAGAGAGTTCATCCCTCACCATGGCCTGCCTGAAAAACTGTGTCTAGCTTCCTGTTGATAGTTTCGAAGAGTTTTAAAGCTTTCTCACTTCCTTTGTGGAAATATGTGCATCCACGTTGGATTCTGTAAGTAAAAGAATTTTCTCTGGTTTGTAGGTCACAAATATGACATGGAAACACAGTATTAATTTTGACATCTAGGCCTTTACCTTAGGTTTGCTTTCAAGCTCTTATAACTTCAATTAACCCATAGTTTAGTAATCTGCATTCTACCATTCTGCTGTTAAATCTGTCCCATCTGAGTGTCTGCCTCATTGGGTCTGGCTGGCATCCAATAAGCCTCGACTATACTCTTCTTCCCTTTGCCCAGAGGTCCCACCTATATCTCCTGCCCAGCTATTGGAGCTATTACAGCAATCACAGAAAAATCTTCACTCAGTGTACAACTATTACAAAACAAAGGCAGGTCTCTGACAGGTGGAGGCTGGCAACATTCATGACTTTACATTTCATGTATCTGTTAAAACAAAACTTAACACTGACTGAGTATCTGCTGAGTTTCTAGACAGTGGGACAGAAGGGTGCTGTGTAAAACAGACAACAAACCATCGAAAACACAGGCAGTGTGAAAGCAAAAGCCTGGAAAAAACCCACCCATCTGTATGGAAAACAGAGAAAGGTAGAGGATCTACTGCCATTACAGAAATCCAGCAAACCTATTTCTAAGTGGAAAAGGCCAGGAGAACTCATTCACAGGCATAAACATTGTCAGTACATATGCCCCAAAGTGGTTAATGTAGTTATGTAGGGCATATTGACAGAAAATTCAGGGGTGTTTTCAGTCTTACAGTATAGTGGCTTCATGGATGCTTACTCCCATGAGATCTCAACAAAACACGTGATAGTAAGCAGATATTACTGTATACCCACTGTACCTCAATACATCATTTTAAATAGATTTTTCAATTTAAGATAGAAAACCATGCTTCACATGCAGATCCCAACTCCATCTCCATCCCCTCCTCCCCTGCACACCCTTGCCAGGGCCCCCAGTACCTCACCCTATCTCTGCTCCCATGCACAGGGATGGTGGGGCCTTCCATGGAGGATCTCGAGAGTTTGTCACTTCATCAGGGCAGAGCTGAGGCCATCCCGCAAGAGTTCAGGCTGTGACAGTATCCCTCATTGTGATGTGGGCAGCCAAAATCCATTTGTATGCCAGGGATAAATATTACCCAAAGTTCCATAGATTACAGCTGACCTGAGCAAGTGGGAGCTCATGGACCCCAGTCTGACACCTGGGGAAGCAACATAGGACCAAACCAGGACCCCCTGAATGTGGGTCTCAGTTGGGGGTCCTGGGCAGTCTGTGGGACTTTGGCAGTGACACCACTGTCTATCCCTAGTGTACAAATGGACTTTGGGAGCCCATTCCACATGGAGGGACACTCTCTCAGCCTAGACACATGGGGGAGGGCCTGGATTCTGACACAAATGATGTGACAGACCCCACTTGAGAGGACTCACCCACCATGAAGAGTACATGGAGGGAATATAGGATGCAGGGGCTTGTGGCGGAATGTGAGGAAAGGAGGGAGAGGGAAATGCAATTGGTATGTAAAATAAGATTATTTTTAATTTAAATAAAATCAATTTAAAAAAAGAACACTTGAGAAAAGATAAAAAAGAAAAAGGAAGTAAACTAAGTGTGGTGAATACTTTATATGAAAATAAAGTGCACAGCGAGTGATACTTTACTCTGTCATTTTCTCTAACTGCCATTTGTGTGTCTGATGTCTTATGTCTGCTCTGAGTACTGCCCTCTTACCAGGCAACTCCAGAGCCTCCTACAGCAGGAAGACATGCAAATAAGGCTCCTCTGTGCCCATGAAAGCCAGCCCTGCCCTGACCCTGCAGCTCTGGCAGAGGAGCCCAGATCTGGATTCCTGGGTCCTCCCATTCTGTGATCAGCACTTAACACAGGCCACTCACCATGGACTTGAAGCTTATTTGGCTTTGTCTTGTTGTTATTTTAAAAGGTAATTAGTAGAGAGGAGATACTGCTTGTTGTGTGGACATGAGAAAGAGAAAAATTAGCTTCTGTGACAGTTTTCTGACTAGAATTCTCTGTTTGCAGGTGTCCAGTGTGAGGTGCAGCTGCTGGAGTCTGGGGGAGGCTTATCGCAGCCTGGAAAGTCCCTGAAACTCTCCTGTGCAGCCTCCGGATTCACCTTCAGTAGCTCCTGGATGAGCTGGGTGCGCCAGGCTCCAGGCAAGGGGCTGGAGTGGGTTGCAAGTATTAGTCATACCAGTAATACCATCAACTACGCCGACGAGGTGAAGGGCCGGTTCACCATCTCCAGAGACAATGCCCAGAACACCCTGTACCTGCAAATGAACAGCCTCAAGTCTGAGGACACAGCCATGTATTACTGTGCAAGAGACACAGTGAGTGAACGCTGCTGAGAGCTCAGACACAAACCTCCATGTAGGAAACTTGGAACCAGCAGGGGGCGCTGAGAGCACAGAAAGCTCTGGTCACATAGGAGCCTGTTCAGACAGGCAAACCGGGCTGGACTCCTCTCTGTCTGGGCTTCCTCTCCACACCACACTCAGGGCTTCACTCAACAGTTGTGATGTGTAGTAATTCAACAAGAGCCCAAATACCTATTCAATTATACATTTTCCATTGGAATCAGTGTTTTTTTAATTTATTTTACTGTTTCTCCCCTGACCTCTTTGCCTTTATGCCTTTTTCCCCTCTCTTCCTCTCTCGTCTCCATCTTCCTCTCTCCCTCTGCGGCCCCCTCTGTTCTTTTGGCCTTCCGTCTTTCTCTGTCTCATTGTATGTACGTGTGTGTGTGTGTGTGTGTGTGTGTGTGTGTGTGTGTGTGTGTGTGTGTGTGTGTGTGTGTGTGTTTAGGGAGAGGATATACGTATCCATAGCGCTAACCAGTCCCGTATAGCTGTGTTACGGGTACGTCCTATCTCTCCCTACAATTCCCCAAAGAGCGAGAGTCTCCTATCCCTCACTCTGTTTATCCACTGTATGTTCTAGGTACACGTGAGCACACCCACACGGAAGTCGTCAATGCTACAGATATTCAAATCTCTCCCTACGTGTGTGTAACTTTGTGAGTATGTATGTTTGCGTGTGTGTCAAAGTATGCTTGTGTGTGTATGTGTACAAGTGTGCTATGCACGTGTGTGTCTGTGTGTGTGTGTATGCATGTGTGTGTGTGTGGACATATGATTCTCTCTATCAGTCTGCACATATCTGGGACAAACTCTATAACTGTGCCTGGAATTGACCAACTGACCACACTGGTTGGTCGGTGAGTCCAAGTGATTATGCTGTCACCATTTCACTTAGATGCAATAATTTGTTCATTGCCAAATCTGGCATTTACTTGTCATAAAGATCTAAGTTCTGAGTGTAGATCCCACCCAAGCCGTGCATAATCTATTTTCACAGACCTGTTAAAGTTGTTTTTAAATTTGTAAGGGTATAGGACGTGAACAAAATGCAGATCATCATCCAGTGCAGACATGATTATGTGTGGTAATCAGCATCAAGACTTGAAGAAAAAAAAGAACATGGAGATTGTTAGCCCTAGACTCAGGGCAGCTCACAACCAGTGACAGTCTAGAGGAACATGTGGCCCCTCTTGGTCTCCGAGATCACTGCACTACCCACACAGAAATATTTACACATATTTAAAACAGTATATTTTATAAAGTTCTCATCTAATGCTATGATTCAGCACAATGGCAAATTCTTATGTAGTACATATGACACTTGATTCAAACAGTCATATTTCAATATTACATTTCTCATTTTGTTTTTTTCCTTTTTTAAAAATTTAAGTTAGAAACAATGTCAATCCCAGCTATCTCTCCCTCCCCGCCTAACCCACATTCTACACCATGCCCCCCAGGTCCCCGCCCAATCTCTATCTGATCCCCAGAGTGGGTGGCTCTCTCCATGGTGGATCTCCAGAGTCTACCATTTCATCCAGGGCAGGGCCTAGGCCATCCCACAAGAGTCCAGGCTGAGAGAGCATCCCTCTTTATGAGATGGGCACCCAAAGTTCATTTTTATTTCAGGGATAAATACTACCCAAGGCCCCATAGATTACCTAAGCCTCCTCACTGACACCCACATTCAGGGTGTCTGGATCAGCCCCATGCTTTCCACTCAGCAATCAATCCGGGATCCAAGAGCTCCACCTTGTTCAGGTCAACTGTTTCTGTGGGTTAAACCAACCCAGTATTAACTCCTTTTCCCAGAAGTCCTCCCTTTCTGTCACTGGATTCCAGTTCAGTTCAGTGTCCAGCTGTGGGTGTCTGCCACTGCTTCCACAGTCACTGGATGAAGGTTCTGTTTCCCAGACTCTCTGGCAGTGGGATTATAGGCTGGCACTCCCCTGATTCATGTCTAAAATCCATATATGAGTAGGTATAACATGTTTCTCTTTTTGTGACTGGGTTACCTCACTCAGGATGGTTTCTTTTAGTGTCATCCATTTGCCTGCAAATTTCAGGATTTCAATGTTTTTTCCTGCTGAATTTTCTCTATCCATTCTTCACTTGAAGGGCATCTACGTTGCTCCCGGGATCTGGCTATTATAAATAGTGCTGCTATGAACATAGTGGAACAGACATCCTTGTTGTATGAATGTGCATCTTTTGGGTATATGCCTAAGAGTGGAATTGCTGGGTCTCATTTTCCTGAGGAATCTTCACACTTATTTCCAAAGTGTGTGTATGAGTTGGCACTACCACCAGCAGTGGAAGAGTGATCCCCTTTCTCCACATCCTCTCAAAATAAATTGTCATTGAAGTTTTTGATTTTAGCCATTCTGAAAGGAGTAAGGTGGTACCTCAGAGTTGGTTTGATTTGCATTTCCTAGATGGCTAGGGATGTTGAGCACTTTCACAAGTGTCTCTCAGCCATTTAGACTCCTTTACTGAATATAAACTTTTAATTGCCTTGTGTGATGATCTGTACCTTATTCAGGTCAGATGCCCTTAGAAATTTAAAAAGAAACTTGAACAGAGCTGTGAGAATAGATCTGCAGTTCAATCTCTTGCCACACAGGAGGGCTTGAGTCCATGTAAGAGTTCCCTCACTTCAAGGGTTGCATTATCTCTGAAGCCCAACTTTCACTCCTCACCACTCACTCAGAAAACACGTGATGAGCACTAACTTACACTTACAGTACTGAATGGAAACGAGTTATTCCCAGATGGTTCTCAGTGTTGGGTAGAGATGACTGGAATGAAAGAATAAAGCAAGTCAGAATGTAGGATGGTCACATGACAAAGGAAACCACATGGTATACAGAAGACTCAGATGCTGGTGAACACTCATACATGTAAAAAATAATTTGAAAGAATGTTCTAAATGAGTCTTAAGGACAATGAGGGAATTGCTCTGCGCAAGATGGGGTGGGAATTTTTATATCATATGGCCAAAAATGTTCCTCTTTCATCCCACATATCTCAAATCCTTTGGAGATTTGGCAGATGCTGCACAGCCCATCTTAGGAAGTTATTTGCCTTTGGTTCCTGGAGGATAAAATTCTGCTGACCCCAGACCTCCCCTAGGCTCTGTTTCTAACTCAGCCTGTTCTCCCTCTGTGACTCTGTGGGTCTGGTTCACCTGCTCTTCCTGCACTGTCCCTGGGTCATTACTGACACAGGTGGAATTCCATGTGGGGTCACTTTGAGTGAACTCTTTGAATGAAATTAACTTCAGTTTAGGTTTCCTAGAAGAGTTGCTAAATTTAAGTAAACTGGAAACGTTTGGGTATGTTTCAGGAGATATGAAGAGCATAAGATATAACATTAAAAATGAAAATGTTGTGCAATTCCACTGCTTCAATGTGCTGACTCAGAATAGACATGAAGGGGACAGAGCTGTCATGGGTCAATCAATATGCAGTGACAGGCTTCTCTCAGAATAGATCCCGGAGCAAAGGATGTGTGTGGTTACAGAGTCCACAGGGCTTGCATTAAGAACCACCTGGCATGCAAGAATCTAAGGGCAAATGTGGTGAGCCTTTTAGCCCATGATGGACCCACCTGTGGGAGATTGTTTATTAAGATTAATTAGGGTGTACAATGGCAGCCCAACAGCAGCAATATCCTCCTCTGTGCCCTCTCTTCACCTGCAGTTGGAGGACCACCACACAATAAGGTCAGAGTTCCCAATATAACAGTGCGACACTTAACAGTCACAATCAGTCTCCATCTGACTCTGGACCCTGGTTGTGTTTTCAGCCTTACGGTTGACAAATTACTATACACAAGT
Source organism: Mesocricetus auratus (assembly GCF_017639785.1). Lineage (NCBI taxonomy): Eukaryota > Metazoa > Chordata > Mammalia > Rodentia > Cricetidae > Mesocricetus > Mesocricetus auratus. The sequence goes on from NW_024429186.1 coordinate 5,814,490, forward strand.
TCCACCTGACACTAGTGGCCTCATCAAGGTCATGGGTCCTCGGGTGAGACAATCTTCTAGCATGCAAATTGGAAGCGCACAGAACACCAAAGAACACACCTGGCTTGGGACCCATTGAGAATGATACTTGGCACTGGGTACAGCACACACAGATGAGTGTTGCAGGATTTTAGAAGATGGAATGGGATGGTTAGCACTTCATTCTGAGAATACTCTCCGGGTTCTGCTCCAGGAACAGCTGCTGGAGTCTGTCCCAAAACTGTGAAAGAGCTCACAGACTCCCTGTCACATGCACAGACAGAATTCTCTGTGACAGACAGCACCTCTTATTAAGCCAAGTTCACTAAATCCCCAGAATGTGAACATTGCATGAGGGTGAAGAAAGCCCAGTCCTCGAAACCACAGCTACCTTTCAGTGACACATCCAAAACCCAAATTTCCCTGCTGCTGATCTCTGTGTTGGTGAAGTTAGGGACTGTGCTACTGTGAGATGCAGAGAGAATTACTAGACCAGAAATAAAGCTCCCGTCTACTGAAGCATCTCAATGGGATATGCTGCCAGACCCACCCTGAACCTATAACTCTTACCTGCATCAACAGGGTCAATAGAACCTTGCATACAACAAATTCCCAACAGCCTTCTACACCTGCGCCATGCTCAGGAATGGCTTTGTATTCGGTACGGATTCTCTTGTGACACAACGGCAGATGTGTATAATCATAAGATTGATTTTTCTATAACCGCCACTGTTTTAGACAGATTGGGGCCACAGGAGAAGAACATGGACAGTGAGGGCACCAGACATGGGTGTCTGCTCTGGAGCCCCCAGAGAGGACAACCATATCACACGCACAAAGAAATGTGGAAGGGGAAAACATCAAAGTTCCTTTGGAGAGCTGAGAGATGACATGGCAGCTACCCACGCTCACCACCTCTGAAAGTTGTCTTCCCTAGACTCCACAAGGCCCTGATCGCTGTCTAAAAGACACTTAAGAAATCCGGGAGGAGGGGAAGGAAAGGGAGAGGGACCTGGAACTGACTTGTGAAGCAACCATGTTTCTTATCTAAATTTAAACTGAAAAATAAATAAATAAATAAAAAAGAAATAGCTCAATATCCTTAGCCATCAGAGAAATGCAAATCAAAACAATTCTGAACTATCATCTTATACTTGTCTTTTTTTTGTCAGAATGGCAAATCAAAAACAGCAAAGGCAGTGTATGTTGGAGAGGATGTGGAGAACGGGACATACTTCTCCATTACTGGTGGGAGGGAAACCTCGTACAGCCACTTTGGAAATCAGTAAGCCAATTTCTCCAGAAAATAGGAACCAGTCTACCTCACTATACAATCAGGCATATACCCGAAGGATGCACATTCATACAGCAAGGACATCTGTTCATCTGTGTGATAGGAGATGTTATTCTGTAAATCTGTCTGTTATTGGTTGTTGAAATAAGCACTTGTGGACAATAGGGTAGCAAGATAGTTGGTACTAGGAGTCAATGATTATTCTGGGAAAGAGAGGCAGAGAGAGACACGATGTAGACCGCCAGAGTAAGAGATCCAGACCCTTTTCTATGGTAAGAGAAATACTTAGATTAACATTTATTGGTTACATACTTAAGTCAGAGATAGCCAGTAAGAAACAAAGGAAATGGCCAACAGCTTCATAATTATTATCGAGTCTCTTGAGATATTTGGGGGTTCAGACAGTGTGACTGGCGGGAAAATGCACTCTATATCTGTGTTCATAGCAACATTATTTGTAATAGTCAGAACATAGAAGCAACCTAGATGCACTTCAACTGAAGAATGGATACAGAAAATGTGGTACATTTAAACAGAGGAGTACTAGTCAGCAGAAAAAAATGGAATCTTGAAATGTGCTTGCAAATGGATGAAACTAAAAGAAACCATCCTAAATGAGGTAACCCAGTCACAAAAAGACAAAATGGTATGTACTCATATGTGGATTTTAGACATAGAGCAAGGATTACCAGTCTACAATCCACACCAAAAAAGAAGCTAGGATACAAGGAGGACCCTAAGGAAGACATACATGGTTCCCAGAGAAGATGAAAGGAACAAGTTCTCCTGAGCTGGTTGGGAGTCATTATCCAGTAACAGGACCTTAAGCAATAGTTGAGGCTATCATAAATGCCCTTCCCCTGTAATGAGAATGATGGCTACCTTAAATGCCATCCTAGAGCCCTCATCCAGTAGCTGACAGGAGCAGAAGCAGAGATTCACAGCCAAACATCTGGAATCCAGTTTCAGAGAGGGAAGAGTGATGAACAAAGGAGTTGAGACAAGGCTTGAAGAGACACAGAAACAGCTGACCTGAGCATGTGATAACTCATGGACCACAGTCTGACATTTGGGGAAGCAACAGAAAACCAACCCAGTCCCCCTGAATGTGGGTGTCAGCTAGTAGCACTGGGCAGTCTATGGGGCCTCTGGAGTGGAAGCAGCATGTATCCCTAATGCATGAACGGACTTCATGAGGCCATTTCCTATTTAGGGATACTCTCTTAGCCTAGATACACAGAGGGCGGGGCACCTAGACCCTGCCACATTTGATTTGACAGATTTTGGTGATCCCTCATGAAAGGCCACACCCTACATTGGGAGTGGATGGAGGATGGGATGGGGGGGTCATTGCGAGCTGTGGGAGTATGTAAAGGAGAGGGAACTGGGATTGATATGTAAAATGTTTCTAATGTTGTCACCTGGTATCCTTTGTAGATAGTTTGAAGTCAATATTCCTTTGGCTTCCTTTTACTAGTTTTCAAATAATATTTTTGTTAATTTTTTGAAATTTTCTTTTAGTGTTGTCTTAGTCTGTGTTCTATTTCAGGGAAGAGACACCACGACCACGGCAACTATCATAAAAGAAAACATTTAGTTGGGTACTACTTACAATTTCAGAGGTCTAGTCCATTAGCACCATGGCAGGGAATATGGCAAAGAATCATTGTCCAGGCTTACCATTAGAAAACTCAACGTCCACCACCAGTAACACATTTCCCTCCCACAAGGCCACACACAGCACAGACTTGCCTGCAGACCAAACTGATGGAAGCATTTTTTCCACCTAAAATTACTTGTTCCCTGATGATCCTAGCTTGTGTTATGTTGACAGGAATCTCATCAGCACACAAATGGATAGGCAGGTTCTGTCTTTACTACATGACCCATGAAGAGAATGTCCATGTGTCCATCATGCATGAGTAAATTAGAACTGAACAATTAAAAAAATAAGGATCCATCTCCCAAAAGAATATAATTTTAAATAATGATGGATATGATCATGAACATGATACCTTTTCTAGCGATTGTTTTCTTAGTGATTTCCTTCTATTAAGTTTCATGAAGAAGATAATCCCTTTAAGTAAGACAGTACAATTTACAGACACAAACTCTCTAAGAGATAATCAAAGACAAAAAAACACTTCAGCCATTGGAATTATTAAAACTTCCCAGATACAGTATGAGAAACGTGCTATTCTTTCTGGAATACTTCTTCCCAAAATTTTGTAACCACAATGAAAATATCAGTCAAACCCAAGCTGAGACACACTGAGAAGAATGTCTTTAAATATTGTTCTAACAGCACAGCATCATGAACAAGGGAAAGAACAGTCATAGTGTGGGTGGCCATCAGAACAATCACAGGATGGGTGACTCCATAAGGATAAGCCAGTGTCACCATGCCACTCACAGTAAAAAACGATTGGGAAAAAGAAATAAGTTTTGATAAATGTGAGGCTTCCAAAGCCAAATAAGACAGACATTTTCTGAGTCCCGACTGAGGAGTTTGGTACCAGCTCTGCACTTCCCTTCCATGGTGATTTCCACTTACAAGGCCTGGAGAAAAGCTCTACAGCCTATTGTTTTCTATGGTGATGCTTACCTCAAGATATAGAGTTTCCAGTGTGCAAGCATGTCCTCTTCTCCTCTTCACTACCTGTCATCACTAAGGTTTCTCTGTCTTTTATTATTACTTTCATTTATATGAATTTCCAACCATGTTACAGGCTACTGATTATTATGGGGTGTTATGAACAAATTGTCTTCACATCCTTCACTAATACAACAATCATCTTTAGGAACCTGTGTGTTCATGAGCTACAAGCCAAGAAGAGACAAAGGGAGATACAATAGTATATCGATGACATCTAGACTGTCATAAATCAAGAGCCTAGAATGATTGTACCCAAACCAGTCCTATGGATCTCCTCCCATAAAAACATGGAAAATCACATATGCTAAATGGCTGTGAAATGCTTTCGCATGACTTATTTCCCAAATAGTCATAAGAATATGACACCTCCACAGACACCAAGAGAATGAATATTAAGTAGTTGCTTAAGCAGGATTTCTGGTCATGAAGAGACCCGATGTCATTTGAATTCTCTGCTGCAAGTTTTAGGGCCATAAAACTGTGTTAAGTACATGGATATCCTATTTTGCCTATACTAAATGAATGAGGACTCACGTACTACGAACATTCTCATGTTTTTCTTACAAAATCTTCACAGTATAACTGAGATAATTTCTGTTTATCCAGACATGAGAATCCAGCCTGGACAAAGAGAATGATCCTGAGTTTCTATCACCAGCTCCTCACAAAACAGAAGACAAACATCAGTCTCTAGGATGGAAAAATGAAAACCTTGCCCTGTGCCTCCTTTTATCCTCTCAGGATCCTCCCCCAATGCAAAGCAGCCTCAGGCTCAGAGTGAAAGCCCAGGCCTAGCTGAGCAGCCCCATCTCCTTCTCACTCCAGCCTAGAGCAGAGCATGGCTGTCCTGGTGCTGCTCCTCTGCCTGGTGACCTTTCCAAGCTGTAAGTATGCAGGGTTTGAGGAGAGGGACCAGGCTTGTCATTATGGGATATATGACTGATGGTGATGTTGTTTGTCCCCAGGTATCCTGTCCCAGGTGCAGCTGAGGGAGTCAGGACCTGGCCTGGTGCAGCCCTCACAGACCCTGTCTCTCACCTGCACTGTGTCTGGGTTCTCATTAACCAGCTATGGTGTGGACTGGATCCGCCAGCCTCCAGGAAAGGGGCTTGAGTGGATGGGAGTAATAGGTTATGATGGGAAAACATACTATAATTCAGCTCTCCAATCCCGAATGAGCATCAGCAGGGACACCTCCAACAGTCAAGTTTTCTTAAAACTGAACAATGTGCAAACTGAGGACACAGCCATGTATTACTGTACCAGACACACAGTGAGTGAAATCCAGTGTGACCCTGAACAGAAACCTCCCTGCAGAGACACTCAGGACCATAGGGGGCCCTGAGGACCAAAGGTGACTCTAGGAACTGTAGGAGTTACTTCAGGTCACAGAAAATACTGTGCTATGCTATAGGAGCATGTGCTTAGTTGACAGAACCTGTGGGCTCCTTTCTACCCAGGGGAAATCTCTAGAGACTCCTCTAATGGTCAGGTTCTATTGAACTTCCTATTCATTCACACACTGGAACAAATGACTTTCCTCACAAATTGCCTTCTGTCTATATGCGTATTGTTATCAGATATGCCAGCATATAACTGTAGATATTCTAAATATATGCATCCCATTATATACATGTATGTCTACAGCAAACTGCAGTTTTGAGAAATGTGAAATTGATATTCTTTATTTGTGGTGTGCATATGATGGAAAACCTGCCCCTTCCCTGAATTAATGCTATTTTCCCATGATGCCTTGAAAACTTAATTATACATTGTTTCCTTCTTCTAAACCAATGGGAATTATAAGAGATCATGTGGTTATAATTTTTTTACAGATTCAGTTTTATGTATTTCTCTCTCAGTAGAAATGGCCTTTCATGTCAATGTCCCAAATCATGAGTCATCTGCAAGTGTGCTCTGTGCCTTTAGATCAGGAAATTCGAACCCACAGGCATGCAATCCCAGCTGACTCCAGCTGAAGGAAATCCGAGTGACATTTTCCCTTCATGTCCTGCCAGATGGAAAGAGTGGACTGTCCAGATCTCTTTGAATTACACCCCTGTTCCTACTCAGGCCTCTTACCTATAGGGAATCCCTAAGTTACCATCAACTGCCCAACTGGAGTCTTGTGTTTCTGCTCCTGTTCTCTCTTCATTCGTGAGTCCCCAGATCACACCCACAGACTCCCAAGGGCCCTCCCTCTGTCTCCCTTGTCAGGACAAGAATGCAATGGTTGACCTTGCGCATTTCAATCCCAGCACATCTCTCTTAATGAATCTGCCAAAGTCCCGTCTGCCCCTGCCCGAGTGTTCCGTGTCTCTTGTCACGGGTGCTCTCTGTTAAGATTAGTTTAGGTTATGTTTCCACCAGCCAGTGACCATTCAGTTTCCCCATGTGTACAGGAAATCTAAGTAGTAAATTTACAACTCTTACTGGCCCCTGTCTGTAATTCAAAACCCAGGCATAATCCCATATATTTCTCTGCACCTCTTCTACAGTTTCATCTGCATTACAAATGTTCAGGGCCCTGATGTCTACCTGGCAGATGCTTCCCAGAGGCCTAAAGGAACCCATATAGTGATATTGCTTATCCTTTCTGTCCCCTTGTACCTCCATAATCACCACATACTCCCAGACTCTTCTGCCAGACTCCCCCCCTCCATGACTGTGTGGGTGCTGGTACCATGCTGGTTTCATTATTATGGTATTGCAAGGTAGCACTTGAAATACAGTGTGATAAAAGCCATCTCCACCATTCCAGTTACTGGGGGTCACCTTGTCTACCCACTTAAGTCACATTTACCAGAATCTTCGTTATGCATTTTTATTATTTTTTTTACTCTAAACCTTTCTGCATTTGTCAAGTACTAATTTCTTCTTCATTTAAATGGGCTGTGAATATTACACCAAAAAAATTAAATGAGAAAATGAAATATTCCCCAACAGAAGCCTCAAACAACTTCATGACATTTAAAGGCCAGTTAACATTGCCCATATATCCACATGTGTGGAGACAAGCACTGCAAAACAGTATATCTACCAACAAACACTGTCTCAAAAAAAGGATTCTTCCTCTCCAGCAACTACGTATATCCAACAGCTCCTCAGTTGGATGGAAGACTTGGAAGTATCCCACACTATGGTGGTGGACTTAGGTAGGACTTACACAGACAACAACAGAGGATGAGCTGATGACCATGATAACAATGTCATGTCCAGGACTCAGAATTTCACAGCCCTCTTCCTCATGCTCTAACTCTTAGGCTCTTTTCATCTCTGCTTTCCCAGTGCTCTCAGAGAGCCTAGGAAAGATATGAGTGGAGCTGGAAATACATTTGTCAAACAATGCAACAGAGACTGGGAAGGTCAGACAATGCCTGTTGTTATCGTATTCAGAACCTAGACTGTGTGTTCTGGGTGTCCTGCCTTCTGTTTGGCAGGTTTTGGAAATAACGCAGGAACCCTAGGATGGGAAGACATTTTCAGTGAGGGACAAAGAGGACCAAGGGCAAGGGAGCAATGGTGACATAGAAGCAAGAGTGAGGGGTGGTCAGAGAAAAGAGATGAGTAGATGGGAAGCATGGGAATGGATCAGATACTAAGAAGGTCATCATTACCCTTAGTCCAAATACGAGGTATGCTAATTGTGTTCATTGGAAGAAATGAACATTAGACTAGCACACCTTAAGACAGTCATGAGATGCCTGGTGTGAGGTGGAGGAAGATAATGGAAATTGGGAGTGTAAAGGAATCCAAGACAGAATGTCTGGGTAAAATAAGTGAGTTTGCTGCAAATAGAAACGTGTCTCCTTAGCAAGCAAGGATGAGTAGAGTGACAGTGACACGGGATGTCTCACTTGAAAACCTCTCATGTCCTGAGGACACTATTGTGTCATAAAAATAGAAACGTCAGCAGATTTCAAAGGGTTGCTACCACAGAGAATGAGTTCTGCTAGCCTCGTTAGGCACGTGTGACCCTGCCCAAGGTCCACATCATGGAGACAGGGAGAAGCTATGTCCAGCACAGAGAGTGAAGAAGACTGAGCTCCTATCTAGAAACTCAATTGTTTGTGGCAATTTTCAATCTCACATGTGAACTAAGGAACCGTGACAGTGTGGAAACACAGCATGTTCTGAGCAACTGCACAAGAGAGACCTAAATGAAATGTGGTCAATTTCTGTAAGTGTCATCAGTGTTTTTAAAGTCTAATATCTTCTCAGAAAACTGCCTTCCACCAGGGCTCCAACTCCAGAACTTGGTAAAGAAGGAAGACACACAAATAAGGCTTCTCTGTGCCCATAAAAACCAGGCCTGCCCTGACCCTGCAGCTCTGGCAGAGGAGTCCAACCCTGGATTTCCAAGTCCTATCATTCATTGATGATCACTGAACCCAGACCACTCACCATGGACTTAGGGCTCAGCTGGATATTCCTTTTTGTTATTTTAAAAGGTAACTGATGTCCAGAAGATGCTGAGAGTCTGTTCCATGAGAGAGAAACTGTTGGCTCCTCTGTCAATTTACAGACAGGATCCTCTGTGTTTAGTCCTGTACAGTCATTGTCACATGGTCATTAACTGAGTATTCACGTGTCCACTAGGTAAAAGTTAATACATGACTGAATGAACACAAGTACAAGAACTTACCTATGAAATAGAAGATAATTGTGGGTAATGTGCAGTTTTACCCAGAAGGCATTTTCTTTGAGAGTGACTTTTCTTAGTGGCTTCCTCTAGAGAGTTTCATGGAGAAAGCATTCTCACAAAACGAGTGGTCACACAAAATGTGAACACTATTATTTATGTAACCAGAGATAAAACTTACTGATTAACGGTGTCTCCTATCAGTTCTCCAAAATATTAGTAAAATCACGCAATTACTCTCCTACTTTTGTAAGATCCTATAAGAACAATGAAAAACCAGACAACCCCAAGATGTGACACGTTGCGCATAATCTGTGAAAAATATTCTCAAGAGATAAGACAACACCGAAAAGGAGAACACAGCACTCATGGTGGTGTGTGCCCATCAGAGCATGCGCAGGATGGCGGGCTCGCCAATGCTAAGACCTGTCTCTCCCGCTGCCACTCACACCCCAAAGTGGGCACAGATGTCTAAGAGACACAACATGTGTGGTTTCCATTGTGAAAGAAGTGGTGGGTGTTCTCTGGATCATAACTGAACAGGTTGTTCAGAGCTATTCTCTTCCCTTTCCTGGCGATTTACAACAACAAGGCATGGTGAAAAGCCCATAATGTCTTGTTCTCCATGGGATCTTCACCACAAAGCAAGCCTTTCACATCGTCAAGCATGCCCTGCTTCTTGTCAATTAGGGATTCTGTCTTTCTATTACTTCAGTTAACATAACCCTCAAGCCTGGCTGTTTTCCTCATAAACTTCTAAAATTGCTTCTTGTTATCAGACAAATCGCCACATTAATTTTATATATCCATACAGACATTTCAGTACATATATATGCATACATGCACTTTTATACTTCATTGGGGGTCTGAAATTATGACCCCATTGACTATAAATTCTGTAAGACCGCTTGAGATTTTTAAAAAACCAAATTATTTCATCCTCTGTATTTCTATACTTGTGAAAGAGAAACCACAATTTACCTGAATTAATGTGTTTTCCAGTTAGCTTTGAGAAGAAATCACCCAAGTTTCCTAATTCTAAACTAATAGGACCCCATAAAGTGTGAAGTTATTATCTCTTTTGCAAGATCTTACTATTAAACATTTGCATCATGTTGAATATTACCTTGCACCTCGAAGTCTAAGCTAATGACTCCTCTATAGGTGTGTGATACACCCTACAAAACACAGAATTCTCACACCAGTGAGCTCATCCTAGCTGGTATCAGCTCCAGTCCTGGCTCCATCTCTCGTCAGCCCTTCCCAGAGGTAACTGAGTGCTCTGATTTTCACAGTTGGTGCTTTTGCTGCCTTCAGAGACTCCAGAGTTCCTGTTCTGTCGCTCTCTGTTCCTGATGACCAAACAGCCTGGTGTCTCATGTGTGAACTGCAGAAGTGTCATTCAGAGAAACTGTGTGGGCTGTGGGCTCTATGTTAATGGATCATGACTTGAGGAACTGTAAATAAGAAAAGAGAGTCTGCACATCAGATGCTGAGGCTTCTCTCAAAGTCTTGAAGTGACACCAAAAGTGTGTGATGAAACTTTGGAGACAGAATTGCCTTGATTCTTATAATCATGAGAACAGAAGACACGACAGTGACTTGAACAACTCCACACTGTCCTGAACACACAGGATCCTCTGTCATGTTGTCTTATGTCACTGTGAACATCAGCCTACATGGCCAGTGGCAAAACGGAATGAGCAAAGTGAATCTTTAGAAAAGGTGTATAAAGCATGTATACACAGAAAATGATAAACAAATTATAATCTGCCCATATTCTATCCTAAGCATGTCTATCCCATCTAAACCTAAGGTTATCTGAAAGATGATCAATCTGAGCACCTCCTTCCAATCCCAACCCTAAAATAACTGAAAACTAACACGAACAGGTGTAAAATACAATATCAACAGTAGGGAACGGGGCATAGTATTCAAAAACTACTTCCTGCTAAAATGGGATGATGCCAAGCTCATGAGAGCCTATACGGAAAAAATCTTAGTGTAACAAAAGTCTCGTTCGCATTCATTCTGTCTTGGTGGGAGACGGGTGCCCCTGTGAAAACCAGAAAGCACTTCTCTTCCCCTTTATGAGGTCTTTTTTATGCATAGTAGAATATGACCTTGTCAATGAGCTGTCATCTTGACTCCTCCTGAGGTTTCTCCTGTTTGGATCAAATCTTGATCACTTATGATGGAATCCAAAGTTTTTCTTCTCCTGTGGAAACAAACACAAGACCCCTTCCCCAAAGTAACACATACCCTGGATTCCAAACTGAGGTCATAACACCATTGAAACACACTCACTGATTTATTTCTGAAGTTTTCTCTGTAGTACAGCATTTTTCTACACCTGTTTGTCCTTTCTCATTAGCATTAAGAAAGTTCAATGTTAGTAAAGCATTACATAATCTATGTTTGGGGGTCTTTGTTCCCCCTGGCTGTTTATGAATCATTTCTTTTAAGGTGAGGTTAGATCTCTCCACCACCGCTTGTCCTGAAGGGTTGTAAGGTATAACAGTAACATGTTTTGTGTTATAATATTTGAAAAACTGTTCCAATTAGCTGGAGACATATGCCAGAGCATTGTCGGTTTTTACTTGTGCAGGTATACCCATAACAGCCATCACCTCTAAAAGGTGTGTGATAACAGATTCAGTCTTTTCAGAGCTGAGGGCAGTAACACATTGGAAAACTGAGAGGGTGTCTGTGGTATGATGTACATATTTCAAACTTCAAATTCTGGAAAGCGAAATACATCCATTTACCAAATTTCATTTCTGGGAATACTTTTGAGATTACTGTATGCTGGTAATGAAGTTTGATTATAGAATGAACAGGTGGGGCAGTTTCTTACTCTTTCCTTGGCTTGTTGCCAAGTGATAGAAGAGTCCTTCTTTAAGCCTTTGCTGTTAACATTGTATTTCTTATGAAATTCTGAACCTTCCAACACACTTCATATTAATAAACGATCAATCTCATGATTGCCTGTGTTAGAGGACTTGGCAGACCTGTATGGCTTCTGACATGTTTGCATTGTGGATTTGCATTCTCATAAGCTGGAGATTCTATATGGAGTCGCCTAGTATCTGAATCAGTTACCTGTATTTCTACTGCTCTAGACAGCCTTTGCAAAAACTGAGGGAAGTGTTCTCTCAGACCCTGTACCATCTTGGTATAGGTTTGCATTTTTTTCCTGGCTCAAGAACCTTATTCAAAGCATTCAAAACTGCTCTACTGCATAAAGATGGTGTATAGTTGTCAAATGCAGCTCGGTACTGAGGATCAGCATACTTGCCTTCATCTTATCTTGGGAAGCCTCAAAACCTTGCTTCAAACCTTGAAAGTTAGAGGGGCTTGGCTTCCTGTCCCCTCAAAAACCTCCATTGTATTTGGAAAAAACGGTCCAGCACCGCTGATATTAAATTACTGCAACATGTGCGTGTGATTTTATTCAATCTTGCCCTGAGTGCTTGGATTTCTGGAATCAAAAATTGTTTCAATGACTTAATAGGGTCTCTATGTCCTTTGAACTGGTCAGTCAAGCGCAATTCCAAGAATTTCATATTGTCCTTCCTAGAGGACTGAAAGGCATGTAAATTGCCTTCCAGAAACATCATTCTGTCTGCTAAATGGCCACTTTATTCTTGACACAGAATGAATTGTCCCTGGTAATTTGGTAACTTCCTCCTGGCTGGACTCTATTTTGGTCATAAATCCAGTGGACATTGAATTAAAAGTGTTTTGAAGGTTGTTCTGTTTTAGTGCCAAGTTATCCGCTATAGTGGCCAAATCCTCTTTTATCTGAAAATCCTGAATATTTGACTCTAATTTTTAATCATCTGCACAATTTCTCCAATGTCTGTGTTTTTAATTACTCTCTTCCATGTGATTATATGTATTAGGATGCTTACCATGAGCATTGTCTCCGAATAAATAATCCATGACATTGACAATAACATCTCTAACGTTCTGCAGTGTTAAATTATCTGCCATGGTATAATATAGGATGCTTGCCACCTGCAATTAGTTTGGGGAATGTTACATGCAGTTACCATCCTTGGCCAGCAGATGGGGGAGCTGTAACGTCAAATACAGTTCCTCTGGGAAATATCGGTATTTTTCCAAGTAACAGGTGAAAGATACTAAACAACAAAAGGGGATAAAAGGGATACAAATTGGGAAGGAAGAGCTCAAACTTTCACTGATTGCATATGATATGATAGTTTACATAAATGACCCAAAGAACTCTACCAGGGAACTCTTAGAGCCAATTAACACCTTCAGCAAAGTGGCAGGCTACAAGACCAACTCAAGAAAATCAGTAGCCCTACTATATACAGATGATAAAAGGGCTGAGAAAGAAATCAGAGAAACATCACGCTTTACAATTGCCATAAACAACATAAAATACCTTGGGGTAACACTACCCAAACAAGTGAAAGACCTGTTTCTCAAGACTTTGAATCTTTAAATAAAGAAATTAAAGAAGCCCTCAGAAAATGGAAAGATCTCCCATGCTCTTGGATAGGTAGGATCAATGTAGTAAAAATGGCAATCCTGCCAAAATCAATCACAGTTTCAATGCAATCCCCATTAAAATCCCAGCACAATTCTTCACAGACCTTGAAAGAACAATAATCAAATTTGTATGGAAAAACAAAACACCTAGGATAGCCAAAACAACTCTGTTCAACAAGGCAACATCTGGGGGCATCACCATCCCTGACATCAAGCTCTCTTATAGAGCTATAGTCCTGAAAACAGCTTGGTATTGGCACAAAAATGGACAGGTAGACCAATGGAATCAAATTGAAAACACTGATTTAACCCACACACATATGAACATCTGATGTTTGACAAAGAATCTAAAAATATACAATGAAATAAAGAAAGCATCTTCAACAAATGGTGCTGGCATAACTGGAGGCTGGCATGTAGAAGAATGGGGATCGATCCATGTTTATCGCCATGCACAAAACTTAAGTCCAAATGGATCAAAGACCTCAACATAAATCCAGCCACACTGAACTTCTTGGAAGAGAAAGTGGGTGGTACCCTTGAATGAATTGGTACAAGAGACGACTTCCTGAACATAACACTAGTAGCACAGACAGTGAGATCAACAATTAATAAATGGGACCTCCTGAAACTGAGAAGCTTCTGTAAGGCAAAGGACACAGTAAGTAAGACAAACAGGCAGCCCAAGAATAGGAAAAAATATTCACTAATCCCACATCTGACTGTGGGTTGATCTCAAAAATTTACAAAGAACTCAAAAGCAAATCTGCAAAACACCAAAGGATCCAATTAAAAAGTGGGCTGCAGAACTAAATAGAGAATTTTCAATAAAGGAGTCTAAAATGGCTGAGAGACACTTGAGAAAGCTCAACATCCTTAGCCATCCGGGAAACGCAAGTCAAAACAACTCTGAGATACCATTTCACTCCCGTCAGAATGGGTAAAATAAAAAACACCAATGACAATTTATGCTGGAGTGGATGTGATGAAAGGGGAACACTCCTCCATTGCTGGTGGGAGTGCCAACTTGTTCAGCCACTTTGGAAATCATTGTGGAGATCATCAGAAAAAGGGTAATAAACCTACCACAAGACCCACCAATTCCAATCTTAGGCATATATCCAAAAGATGCCCATTCATACAACAAGGATGTCTGTTCCACTATGTTCATAACAGCATTACTTGTAATAGCTAGAACTTGGAAGCAATCTAGATGCCCCTCAATCAAGAGTGGATAGAGAAAATGTGGTACATTTACACAATGTGGTACTAGTCAACAGAAAAAAACAATGGAATCCTGAGATTTCCAGGCAAATGGATGACACTAGAAGAAATCATCCTGAGTGAGATAACGCAGTCACAAAAAGAGAAACATGGCATGTAGTCTCTCATATATGGATTTTAGACGTAGATCTGGGGAGTGCCAACCTATAATCCCATGGCCAGAGAATCTGGGAACCAGAAACTTCATTCAGTGGCTGGTGGAAGAAGAGGGAGACTCCCACAGCTAAGCACTGAGATGAACTCAAGAAAGCCAGTAACAGAGAGGGAGGACTGATGACCAAAGGGATTAAGACTGGGCTGGTTTAACCCCCAGAAACAGCTGACATGACAAGGGTTAACTCTTGAATCCCAGACTGATGCCTGGGAATCCAGCATGGGACTGATCAAGACACGCTGAATGTGGGTGTCAGTAAGGGGGCCTAGGTAATCTACTGAGCCTTGGGCAGTAGATCAGTATTCATCCCAAGTATACACATGGACTTTGGACTCCCAAAAACGTGAGATGCAGTCTCACCCTGAACTTTTGGGGGAGGGTCTAGGCCCAGCCCTAGATGAAATGAAAGACTATGGACACCCCCATGGAGGGCCTCACACTCCCTGGGGAAATGAGGGTTTAAAGGGGTGTTTGTGGGAAGGGCATGGGAGGAGGGGAGGAAAAGGGAGAGGGACCTGGAACTGACTTGTGAAGCAACCTTGTTTCTAATCAAAATTTAAACTTAAAACTAAATAACAATTATAATAAAGAATTGAAAAAGAATAAGTAAATCAAAAAAAGAAAGATATTAAACAGCTTGCACAGAAATTTATCAAGCAGATTCAGGGAGGGCAAAGCCTGTGCAGATTGGGAGACCCTTGGCCAGATAAATATTTGTTTTTTCAATGACAGTATACAAACACTACTGAATCTGTTTAAAGGTTTTCTTCTCTGGACTGTTTTCCTGGTGCTGCAATCTACTCTGACCATTTGAGCCAAAGCTTACCGGCCACGCAGCTCTGCACATGGCACTGGTGACTCAAGTCCCCAGGCACCTGCAGAGAGTTCATCCCTCACCATAGCCTGCCTGAAAAGCTGTGTCTGGCTTCCTGTTGGTATTTTGGAAGAATTTTAAAGCTTTCTCAGTTCCTATGTGGAAATGTGTGCATCCAAGTTGGATTCTATATGTAAAAGAATTTTCTTTGGGTTGTTATGTCACAAATATGACATGGAAACACATTGTTAATTTTGAAATCTAGACCTTTACCTTAGGTTTGCTTTCAAGTTCGTATACCTTAAATTAACCCATAGTTTAGTAATCTGCATTCTACCATGGTGCTGTTAACTCTGTCCCATCTGAGTGTCTGCCTCATTGGGTCTGGCTGGCATCCAATGAGCCTCGACTATACTCTTCTTCCCTTTGCCCAGAGGTCCCACCTATATCTCCTGCCCAGCTATTGGCGCTATTACAGCAATCACAGCAACACATCTTCACGCAGTGTACAACAATTACGAAACATAGGCGGGTCTCTGACAGGTGGAGGCTGGCACCATTCATGACTTTACATTTCATGTATCTGTTAAAACCAAACTTAACACTGACTGAGTATCTGCTGAGTTTCTAGACAGTGGGACAGAAGGGTGCTGTGTAAAACAGACAACAAACCATCGAAAACACAGGCAGTGTGAAAGCAAAAGCCTGGAAAAAACCACCCATCAGTATGGAAAACTGAGAGAGGTAGACGATCTACTGCCATTACACAAATCCAGCAAACCTATTTCTAAGTGGAAAAGGCCAGGAGAACTCATTCACAAGCGTAAACATTGTCAGTACATATGCCCCAAAGTGGTTAATGTAGTTATGTAAGGGCATATTGACAGAAAATTCAGGGAATGTTTGTCTGTCTTACAGTATAGTGGCTTCATGGATGCTTACTCCCATGAGATCTCAACAAGACACGCGATAGTAAGCAGATATTACTGTATACCCACTGTACCTCCATACATCATTTTTAAAAGATTTTTCAATTTAAAATAGAAAACCTTGCTTCACATGCCGATCCCAACTCCCTCTCCATCCCCTCCTCCCCCGCACACCCTGCCAGGACCCCCCAGTCCCTCACCCTATCTCCTTTCCCATGCACAGGGATGGTGGGGCCTTCCATGGAGGATCTTGAGAGTTTCTCATTTCATCAGGGCAGGGCCGAGGTCATCCCGCAAGAGTTCAGGCTGTGACAGCATCCCTCATTGTGGTGTGGGCAGCCAAAATCCATTTGTATGCCAGGAATAAATATTACCCAAAGTTCCATAGATTACAGCTGACCTGAGCAAGTGGGAGCTCATGGACCCCAGTTTGACAATTGGGGAACCAACATAGGACCAAACCAGGCCCCCTGAATTTGGGAGTCAGTTGGAGGCCTGGGCAGTCTATGGGACTTTGAAGTGGAACCAGTGTCTATCCCTAGTGTACAAATGGACTTTGGGAGCCCATTCCACATAGAGGGACACTCTCTCAGCCTAGATACATGGGGGAGGGCCTGGATTCTGCCACAAATGATGTGACAGACCCCACTTGAGAGGACTCACCCACCCTGGAGATTAGATGGAGGGAGTATAGGATGAAAGGGCTGGTGGGGGGAATGTGAGGAAAGGAGGGAGAGGGAAATGCGATTGGTATGTAAAATAAGATTGTTTTTAATTTAACTAAAATCAATTTAAAAAAGAACACTTGAGAAAAGATAAAAAAGAAAAATGAAGTAAATCAAGTGTGGTGAATACTTTATATGAAAATAAAGTACACAGCGAGTGATAATTTACTCTGTCATTTTCTCTAACTGCCATTTGTGTGTCTGATGTCTTATGTCTGCTCTGAGCACTGTCCTCTTACCAGGTCCAACTCCAGAGCCTCCTACAGCAGGAAGACATGCAAATAAGGCTCCTCTGTGCCCATGAAAGCCAGCCCTGCCCTGACCTGGCAGCTCTGGCAGAGGAGCCCCGATCTGGATTCCTGGGTCCTTCCATTCTGGGATCAGCACTTAACACAGGCCACTCGCCATGGACTCGGGGCTTATTTGACTTTGTCTTGTTGTTATTTTAAAAGGTAACTAGTAGAGAGGAGATACCGTTTGTTGTGTGGACATGAGAAAGAGAAACATTAGCTTCTATGACAGTTTTCTGACTAGAATTCTCTATTTGCAGATGTCCAGTGTGAGGTCCAGCTCGTGGAGTCTGGGGGAGGCTTAGCGCAGCCTGGAAAGTCCCTGAAACTCTCCTGTGCAGCCTCCGGATTCACCTTCAGTGACTACTGGATGAGCTGAGTGCGCCAGGCTCCAGGAAAGGGGCTGGAGTGGGTTGCATACATTAGTTACAGCAGTAGTTACATTCACTATGCCGACGCGGTGAAGGGCCGGTTCACCATCTCCAGAGACAATGCCCAGAACACCCTGTTCCTGCAAATGAACAGCCTCAAGTCTGAGGACACAGCCATGTATTACTGTGCAAGAGACACAGTGAGCGAACGCTGCTGAGAGCTCAGACATAAACCTCCATGTAGGAAACTTGGAACCAGCAGGGGGCGCTGAGAGCACAGAAAGCTCTGGTCACATAGGAGCCTGTTCAGACAGGCAAACCGGGCTGGACTCCTCTCTGTCTGGGCTTCCTCTCCACACCACACTCAGTGCTTCTCTCTACAGTTGTAATGTGTAGTAATTCAACAAGATCCCAAATATCTATTCAATTATACATTTTCCATTGGAATCAGTGTTTTTTTAATTTATTTTACTGTTTCTCACCTTTTTGCCTTTATGCCTTTTACTCCTCTCTTCCTCTCTCGTCTCCATCTTCCTCTCTCCCTCTACAGCCCCCTCTGTTCTTTTGGCCTTCCGTCTTTATCTGTCTCATTTATGTACGTGTGTGTGTGTGTGTGTGTGTGTGTGTGTGTGTGTGTGTGTGTGTTAGGGAGAGATATTACATATCTGTAGCGCTGACCAGTCCCGTATAGCTGTGTTACGGGTACGTACTGTGTCTCCCTACAATTCCCCAAAGAGTGAGGGTCTCCTCTCCCTCACTATGTTTATCCACTGTATGTTCTAGGTACATGTGAACACACCCACACGGGAGTCATCAACGCTACAGATATTTAAAACTCTCCCTACGTGTGTGTAAGTTTGTGTGTGAGTATGTATGTTTGCATGTGTGTGCAAGTATGCTTGTGTGTGTATGTGTACAAGTGTGCGTATGCACATGTGTGTGTGTGTATGTATCCATGTGTGTGTGTGTACATATGTTTCTCTCTATCAGTCTGCTCATATTATCTGAGACAAGCTCTATAACTGTGCCTGGAATTGACCAACTGACCAGCCTGTTTGGTCGGTGAGTCCAAGTGATTATGCTGTCCCCATTTCACGTAGATGCAATAACTTGTTCACTGCTGCCAAATCTAAGTTCTGACGCACAGTAAGTGAATAGTAAATACTGTGAGCTCAGACACAAACCTCTGTGCCAGGTTGCTGCGGATCAGCAGGGGGCGCAGTGGACACACTGAATTTAGAGAGACCTTCCCCCTACACATGCGCATACCCAGAGGAAGGCTCCAGGGTAATGAAGGTCTTGAATGCAACTCCGTGAAACAGAACAGTTTTCCAAGGAACCTCCTGGTACTTATGTAGTGATCTTTCAAGAGTCTGAATACTAAACAGTGTTGTCATTGGCTGTGCCATATTTAACAGCAAGATGCCCTCTTATCTAAAAGCAAACAGCAGAGCATCGCTCAACACAGAACAGACTTTGTTGTGGGTACCAGGATCATATCCAGAAGATGCTATGGGTACCAGGATCATATCCAGAAGATGCTATGGGTACCAGGATCATATCCAGAAGACGCTGTGGGTACCAGGATCAGATCCAGATGACGATGTAGGTACCAGGATCAGATGCAGAAGATGCTGTGGGTACCAGGATCAGATCCAGAAGATGTTGTGGGTACCAGGATCAGACGCAGAAGATGCTTTTGGAACCTTGCTAGTGTGAAGTCCTTAGACAGGCAAGAAAACAAACAAGATGTCAAAAGATGTCAGGGTCTCACAAACCCCGATGACCTCACACAAAGCATGAGTATCAGACCAAAGGCTGATCCAGCTACCAAACTGTAAGATACGTGGGGTGTCACCAATAGGAACTGAGCACTGAGGCCACAACGCATGTAGTTAGTTGTGGCTGCTGAACCACGGTTTGCGGCAGGCAACATGTAATCAACCCGCTAATTGAGGTGTCTCTGTGACAGTAGCGGGAATAAACAGGGCATCTCCATCGTCCTTCCTAAGGCTCCGGAAAGGCAGAGCAAAAGGAATGGAAGGAAGGGTGGCTGTGAAGGTGTATTACAACCCTTCAGTATTGAGGGAGGGTTCTTGAGGCCCCACCCCTCCCTGAAGGGCTTATGTCAATTAACTGTGGCTGAAGGAAGGTATCACTTTCTTCAGTAGCATAACCACATGTAAGCTCCTGTGCTGGGGGGAAGAACCTCCTGCCCACACTCATGCAGCTGACCATAATGAAACTCAGTGGACCATGTACAAGAAGGACATGGACACAAGAGAGAGCAAAGGGTTTCAGAGGTAGAGGGGAGCGGAGAATTTTTAAATGACCTAATTTCACTGTATACAAATGTGAAACTGTCAAAAATACTTTAAACAGATAGACATTTTAACAGAGCTATGCCACTGCCCCTGCCCCTCACCCCTTCTGGGAAAGCTGCATATCACTTGGTTTGTAATTCTCATCTTCCTTCTCTTGCTTTATTTCTATTCTCATTCCAGTAATCACACTGAATTTCGTTGCTCTGTGTAATTCTTCTCTCACTGAGCCCCAAGCTTTCTGCCCATAACTCCTTCTTACCTGGTACTCCTGCAAACCTCACATGTAGACCTTTTAGTGAAATCCCAGACTCGGAGCCCCGCTCGGACTTTTCTCCTGGTTATTGTATGCTTGCCAACAGAATGAGGTTCTCGTTTTCTGTACCTTTACCAAGTCACTTGTTGGTAGGACCTTCTGGAAGACAAAACTAAAAGCTAATAAATGTGTACCTTCTGTAAGGAAAGTACTCATCCTTGGAGGGAAATGGAAGGGAAGAGGATATGGGGTAATGGAAGACTGTCTGATGCAGGGGATGTCAGGGAGAATTGATTCTGTGCTTCTGCAGTTATTTATATAGAAGTTCAGCAAGGGGAGGAAAGAGTCCTTGGGGTACACTGTCCCCCAGTCCTCTCTCTGTTCCAGTGTCGCTGTAGAGCTTAGCACACAGAAAGACAGCTGCACAAGGTGTAGGAGTGAATGCCACAAAGCTACCCGCCCAACAGGGCGGGGTCAAGGTAGAGATAAAAGGAAGGGAAAGGAAAAGGGGCTTCCCTTTTTCTGTTGGAAGCCAGCCACGCTTCTGACTCCTGGTCAGTGCGACTCTCTCTCTCTGGTAAATACATATATTGTTTTCCCTATATAGTATCGAGTATCGTTATATCTGGTGACAGAAGTGGCTTGGAATTACAGCCCACGCCTTGGAAAACACCTGAAATCGACATCCTCCGAGGTGAGTGCTAATTTGCACTTCAGCGGAGCACGCTCCCGCCCGGAGCCGCGGTCTCTGCTGCATCCAGAGCCACTGCAGCCCGAGCGTGCATCCGCCACACAGCCATCCCCCACAGCTCACCACGGCGAGAGAGGACCCTCCACCACACTCTCGCCTCGTGCTGTTCCAGCCGGTGGCCGGAGACCCCGCCCAGTCTGCCGCTGAGCGTACCCGCCACCGAAGCAGTCCACCGAAGCAGTCCACCACAGCGCGCGCGCTGAGCTGAACCTGCAGCTGAACCGCGAGAGAGCTGTTTCTCCTTCCCCGCAAGACCGCCGCCGCCACCGCCGGCGTCCCCGCCACCGGCACCTGCAGCGCGCCCAGCAGCAGCAGTTATCAGCACACAGTTATCTCAAAAGTCATAGAAATGAATACGACTCGAGTGTGTAGTGAGAACAGGCCCTGCTTCAGTGGATCTCGCCCCATCAAGGGAAGGAAGCCAGAGTGGAAAACGTAGGCTCTCATCTGATGACTGGAGTATGAAGTGGTCTCACTGCTCAGCAAGATGACCAGGACACTCTCCAATATGTGTGAACATTTCTGTCACTTGCTCTCATACAGAGATCAGCCATCACTCCCTCAGACGATGTCTTGTAAAAACAGTGTAAAGACTCTAATGTCCAATGTTTGGGATTCTGCTGCAGGATTTCCCGGTTGTAGCATACGGGTGAATGCGATTATTCGTTTATTTCATATTTGAAAGTTTCCATAATTGGTAGAACTATGTTATATGCCAAATCCAAACTGACAGTCTTCTTGTAGCTGCCCTTTGAAAGTCACAGCCTAAAACCCCGCGTCGCCCAGTTAAGATACCACAATTTCTTCTTGAATCCCTTACAAGGGCTATTCACCCAAGAGGCGCATGGACAGCCCCGCGCATGAGTTCATAATTTTGTGGTGATTTTGATGCATCCAATTGTCCCTAAGAACATCGCTGTGACTTTTTTCTCCAGAGTTTCCAACTGTAGGAAGACGGTTCTTTGGTCCATTTTCCCCTCAATATATGCTTTTATTTAAATTAGAAACATGAATGCTTCACATGTCAATCCCAGCTCCCTCTCCCACCCCCCCCCTCCCTTGTCCCTCCACTAGCTCCCCTCCAGCCTCCCACCCAGTTCCCACATCATTCCCCAGGGAGGGTGAGGCCCTCCTTGGGGGGGGATTTCCACAGTCTGTCATTTCATCCAGGGCAGGACCTAGGCCCTTCCCCATGTGTCAAGGCTGAGAGAGCATCCCTCTATGTGGAATGGGTTCCCAAAGTTCATTCATACGCCATGGTAAACACTGATCTACTATCTAAGGCCCCAGAGATTTCTGAGGGCTCCTCACTGACACTACAATCATGGAGTCTGTATCAGTCACCTGTTGGCCTCTCCATCTGGGGTTCAAGAGCTCATCCTTGTCCAGTCAGCTGTCTTTGTGGGTTTCACCAGCATGGTCTTGACCCCTTTGCTCATCACTCCTCCATCTCTGTCACTGGGTTCCAGGAGTTCAGTTCAGCATTTAGCTGTGGGTAGCTGTCTCTGCTTCCATCGGTCACTGGATGAAGGTTCTAGAATGGCATATAAGGTAGTTATCAATCTCATTATCAAGGAGGGGCCATTAATGTTGTCTCTGCACTATTGCTTAGTTTGCCAGTTGGTGTTATCCTTGTAGATCTCTGGAAATCTCACTAGTGCCGGCTCTCTCCTCAAACCTATAATGACTCCATCTATTATGGTATCTCTCATCCTGCTCTCCTCTATTCTTATCTTGACTCAACCTTCCTGCTCCCCCACGCCTTCTTTTCCCCTCCTCTTATACTCTTCTCTTTTTCCTGGCTCCCTTTCCCCTCCCCAGATGTTCCCAATCTGCTCAGGAGATCTTGGCTCATTCTACTTCTCTGGGGTATCATGCATCTCTCTTGGGAACCTCCCTGTTTCCCAGACTCACTGGTGCTGGGATTGTAAGCTGACACTCCCCTGATCCATATATAAAATCCATATATGAGTGACTATATACCATGTTTGTCTTTTTGTGACTGGGTTACCTCACTCAGCATGGTTTCTTCTAGTGCCATCCATTTGCCTGCAAATTTCAAGATTCCATTGTTTTTTTCTGCTGAATAGTACTCCATTGTGTAAATGTACCACATTTTCTCTATCCACTCTTCAGTTGTGGAGCATGTAGGTTGCTTCCAGGTTCTGGCTATTACACATAATGCTGCTATGAACATAGTGGAACAGACATCCTTGTTGTATGAATGGGCATCTTATGGGTATATGCCTAAGAGTGGAATTGCTGGGTCTTGTGGTAGACTGATTCCCATTTTCCTGAGGAATCTCCTCACTGGCTTCCAAAGTGGCTGTACGAGTTGTGTTTCTTATTAGTCTGTTATGGGCTTTGTTAGATATAGCACTCTTGTACATCAGGGTACTTTAAAAAATTTTAAATAGTAAAGGAACCGTGTGTATGAGTACCAAAAGGTGGAGAGGTATCTAGAACTTTCATTCTGGCACCCTACTCTGGTGTCCCTCCATCAGTCCAGTCCTATCACCTCTCCAGGACATGACACTCTAACCTGATTGGGTGAGACTAAACATGAAGAGCCTTCAGATGGGTTCTCCATGAGGCAATACTGTTTGGTCCTCATTTCCAATTGAGGAATTCATTCTGTGATGAGATGACTGTCTTTATGGTGATTGAGAGAGTAACTGAATTGTGTCATTTCTGTTATTGTAGCATTCCAAGGATAGTTTCCAGGCTAGAAACTAACTGCACTTCTTCATGTCACATCTTGTGTCCTTCTAGGGGAGGGATCTACCTGCCATCAGAGAAGGTCTCCTGGTCTCATTTATGTGGTTAGCAGAGGAATAAACTCTGAGTAGACTCAGGAAACACCCTTGCTGGCCTGTCTGCACTTACTCCCCAGCTCTGCATAACTAATTTGTTTTCATTTTTCCTCTTGCTCTCTCATGACAAGCATATTTAACAATGTTGCTGATCATGAGAATCTGATGCAGTATTGGACTGTTTCCCTCTATGTTAACTTTGACAGAACATGATTTCTAATTGGTGATTCTCACCCCCATATAGGGATTGCTTCGAAATGTTTGTAGACTGTTTTATACTCTCTCAGCTATCCTGCACAGGTCAAGAAGGTTGTCCTTGGAATCTTGTGTGACTAGGACGCATCAGAGCAACCATAAGATGGAGTTCTGTGGAGGATGGAAGCTTTGTCTATTCTTGGGAAATCCAGTGTATCCCCACAGAAGTCATCCCTATGAAAACAGCATGAGTCCAACTAGTTCAAATTCAACAGCAATACAACATTTATACCACTCTTGGTCTTTCTGTTGATGGTTTACCAAAATGCACAGATAAGGAAACCCTCTTTACTTTCTATCCTGACTCTGTGTTTTATATTTGAACAAGAGAGTTCATGATGGTGTCGACACTTTAAGGTGCACAGACAATAATGCTATAACACTGCGTCTTGGAGGACAAGGCAACTCTGTCAACCTTTACTTGGTGCAGGAGACATTTCCTGAGCATCATGTGATTTGCTGATAAAGTCCCAAATGATAAAGAAGGATAATGATAAACTGTAAGGATAAATTACAGAAGGAAAATAAATGTACCGGAAGGAAAACAAACATTCCAGTCAACTCTTAGCCTGAGGATGTTCAAGTATGTGAGAGGTGCCAGGTCAGATAGAGAAAATTGGATTTGCTACTCACAGAACCTTGTTTACACAACTTGATGGCTCTATTCTGGGATTTTTAAAAGTGTTTAAAGGAGATAATCTCCCTTTGTTGATGTCATTGTTATTTTGATGAAAATACTCTGATTGTAGCCATGCTATCAATGGCAAAATTACTTCACTCTTGAAATTCAGGCTTTGTAAAGCCAGAATGTGTGTTCTAAATAAAAACAAAACAAAACAAAAACAAGCATATATAAACTGAACTTATTGAATTCAGACATATCAGAGTTATAACAGAGTTCAAAACCAAGAAGGTTCTAAGTTGTCTTGCTGCTTCTAAGAACAAAATAAGTATGTTAGGTGGAGGGGTCCATTCGACGTCAATCAGTGTCAATCTAGAACTTGTGACAAAAGAAATCCAATTTCATGGAGCAGAAGAATGAGCACACAGTGCTCTCAATGACATGAAGAGGCCTCTTACAATCCCAGCTTGGAATGACACTGCTCTGGCCTCAGTGGTATCTGAGCCGGAATTCAGCTTGTTGCCAAAGTAGCAATTTCCACACTCTGAGGATTCCACAGCCTGACAGTCAGCTCCACTTCTAACTCTAAATTAAAATAAGTACTAACACCAAAAACACTTCAGATATAAAAACTTGCCTATAAACAAAACAATAAATTATATTTATTATAAAAGGTAATGTGACTCCCCACAAATATATGGACACAACTTCCACCAAAGTATTTGGTGTGCTGTTAGGTACATCAAACTGAATTTTTAAAGGTGTTTCTGTTTGTCATGATGTTGTTGATTTATAGTTTATTCCTGTGATACACCATGAATATTTCCAGTCTCTTATGTTTCTGATATGTCATATATAATTTTGTGTATATGAATATATATGATATCGAGTCCCCAAAATATACCATTTTTTATTCACTAGAGAAGAATCATAACAATAGAGGTGGTCGTGATGAAGTTCTGGTAAAGGTATGGTGTTTTGCAGGGGCATCCTGAATCAGCACCAATTTATTTCCCAACAGTTCTTTTGAAAAGTTGACGAAGACTTTGCAAAACTGTGAAATGACAAAAGGGCACACAGATTGAATAATTCTGAGTGAGTCCCTAGGCTGGTCTCCTCTGTCATCTCATTCCAAGGCAGCTTCCTTCTTCTCCTGAGTTTCTGACACACTCAGAATGTGTTTGCAACACTGTGTATTGCACAGTAATAGACTGCAGAGTCCTCAGATGTCAGGCTCCTGAGCTCTATGTAGATTGTACTGACTGCAGTCAATATGACCTTGCCCTGTATCTTCTGATTATAGCCAGTTCCACCATTCCAAGGACCAATCCATCCAATCCACTTCAGGCCTTGCCCAGACCTCTGCTTCACCAAGATACTTCTGTTGCTAGTTAAGGTGTAGCAACAAGTCTTGCAGGACATCTTAACAAAGGACCCATGCCTCACCAGCTCAGATCCAGACTGCTGCATCTAGACCTGGGAGTGGACATCTGTGAATAGAAAAGCAGAGTGGATGTCACTGTCGCCTGAGTGCATGGCCCCTCCTGAAGTCTGGAACTCAGAGTCCTTACCTGTAGGTGCTGTCATCAGGAAGAGGATGATCCAGCTCCGTCCTATTGTGAGGAACTGTGTGCTCAGTGACTATGAAGAGGACACCGATCCTATGTTGGTGGTGGTGTGGACATCTCTGTATTTATCTCCATAGACTCACATGATTTGCATATTCATGAGCAGGGTGCTTCTTAGATAAGGACCTAGTCTAGCTGGAGCAGAAGGCAGTAGAGGACACCTGGGTCAGGCAGAAGGATGTTGAGCTTCAAATCCTCATTCTGTCTGAGAAAGGAGCCATTCCTGAGACCTGTGCAGAACCTGTGGATATAACCTGAGCATAATCCCTCAATTTGCAAACATAATACCAACCAAGCTATTAGTTCCTTTTCCTGACAAAATTGATTTAGAGGTGGTGGGAGCGATGAGGATAATTGTGAATGGAAATTTCAAAAACTCCTAAATTTGCAGAATTTGTACTTTCCTCTTATATATACTAACTGTTAAAGTTTTCTTTTTCAGCATGCTGGAGGTATCTGTTCCTTGTTGTTTTTACTCTTTAACTCCCTTTCTTTTGTCTATTTGTTTGAGTTCAATAGTGATAAAGAAATGTTGTGGAGTTGATTTGTAAGGCCTTGTATAAAACAACATAAATTTTTTATGTTGAGCAACTTAGTCAAGATAGTATTTGATACTAGGCAGATCATCAGTCCCAAAGAATAAATAAATGTGATGCTAATTAGAAAATTGAAACCAACTTATCTTTTCATATGACCTGAATATATATATACATATGTAATAAGAAATCAAAGATTACACAAGAAATTATAACAAATAAACAAACTAGTTAAAATGGTACTATAAATCAAGTTTAGGTATATTAAAACGAATCAAAAAAGAAAAAAAGACATAATGACATATACCTAGTCCCTCTGAACTCTTACTCCCAAACTCCTATCATTCTTATATCTAATAGCCATTTACATACACACACACATTTATGCATAAATACAAACATGCAGCATACTCAGTTTGTTCAGTGTTGCATGTACATAATTGCAGGACTGACCACTCTCACAATGGAATTTTGAAAATATTCACACAGCATAAATATTCTCATGAGCCCATATGCACATTTTCAGGTAACTCAGCAGTTACAAGAAGAGAAAAAATGAATTAAGTAGTAAATAATGCTTGATAGACTTTTTTCTAAACAATACTTCTATATGTTCATAGATATGAAAAGAATTTCCATTTTTGATTTTTATTGATTCACAAATTAAAACCACATGGGAATGCCAATCTCATATCTTATATAACATGTCATAAACAAGAGAAAACAATGGATGGTGCACATATCAGTGTATTTCATTGGTTTGTGTGTATATGAGTGTGGTGAGTCTGGTGTACACTCTTCATAAGTTCTCCCATTCAACCAATAGGCTATATATGAGAGACAGTAACATGTGTTGTTGAGAGGTCTGCACCAACATGTGCAACTATGGCAGAATTATTCCTAGGAGTAATGTTAAGAAAAGGAATTCACTATGAAGCTGACAGTGTTTTGTGGGGTGTGAGAATTAAGGAGTTAATTGGATGATTGGCTTACTATTATCATCAAAATAAATGCAAAAATGATTAAAGACACAATAAAATGATTAAGAAGTGATGGAGAAGTCCTGTGTTTAGGTCAATAAAGCACTGTTGGCCAATAGGGAAGCAAGATGGGTGGGACTAGGAGTCCAGGAGGATTCTGGGAATGAGAGACACAGGGGGTCACGATGTAGCTGCCATAGGAGAAAAAGGTCCAGACCCATTACCTGGTAAGAGAAATACTTAGATTAACAGTTATGGGGTAAATACTTAAGTCAGAGATGGCCAGTAAGAAACCAAGCAAATGGCCAACAGCTTCATAATTAATACAGCGTCCTGTGAGTTATTTGGGGACTACAACATGGCAGAGCCTAGGCGGCTGGCAGGGAAAAACCAAAGCAGCAGGCAAGGAAAAAACTATACTCAACAAATGGTTGTCAGAATTGGTATATGAATTTCCATATAGAATGACAAAAGCTTAAAAGGGATTTTATAAACAAAAGAACAGAGAGAAGCACGGCTTTTCGGTAGCAGCATTTTTCTCAGGTGGGCTCTGTTTTGCTAGAGACAAGCAGAGACTCCTGACTCAGCATAAGCAAAAAAAAAAAAAAAGCAAAAAATAAAACCCACCAAGGTTCTTTTTTATGAGGCTCTGCTGACGATTGAAAAGGTGTGTATGTACAGCTGGAAGTGGCAGTGACCACACCTCCAAGCCAGCAGATTTTGCTGGATGTCAGCATAGACTGTGGCTATGAGCTGGAGTCAACTTATGCCGGCCATCTTGGAAAAACGGCAGTTTAAACAGCCATGGTTTTAGCAGATAATACACGTGGCCAGAAAAACATAAAGATTTACAGTAAAGTTAGACTTGGATTAAGTAAAACCTCTAAAGGTTTACAGTGTGTTTAAAAATATACATAGGATTGAGAGAGAAAAAGAAACAGCACAGTGGTAAATAAATAGAGAAGCCATGCCGATAGGATTTACTCCAGAGGCAGAGGCAGGCAGATTTCCAGAGAAACCCTGTCTCAGAGAAAAAATAAGTAAAAGTAAAAGAAATAGAGTAATATAAGCTACATAAAGATGGAAAACACACAGAAAGTCTGGATACTGTGTGCTACTGTGTTTTTCAGTTTTTTTTTATTGCTAAAGAAGGAACAACTGCTCAGGTACACTTGATTATAAATGCTGCTGAATTAATTCAACTTATATCTTTTGAAAATGCCTTGACTTCAAAATTTAAGTATAAGGATATGTTACTTTGGAAAAGATATTTTATTTATGTTTCCACAGAAAATGGAAAGCTATGGATTCCTTCCAGGCTTCTGTGTTTTGATGAACCTAGACCCCCAGAAGCAGTGGGCCAGGTGTTCCAACAATCAAGACAGCTAAGATAATGCAGCCTTACAGACCCTGAAAATAAGGACTTATACAGATTTCTGAGCTTTGTCATGATCCCCATGGTATGAACAGTGCCCCCATCCAGAAGGAAGCAATTTGGAATGAGCAACGTCCAAATTCCCATATTGTTTATAAATCTTTGTTTGCATTTAAATGGGGTTGCTTATAATTAGTTAATGACCACAACCAATCTCTTTTTAATGGTAAAAGGGGTATTATGGTATGGAAATTAATACTTGGTATGGGTATAGTTTTTCATTTATTGATACAAATTCAAGGTCAATTTTGTGATATGTGTATTTCTCCTCTTGTTTAAGTATTGTGCTTATACCGATCTTTTAAAACATAGTGCATAATAAAATACAGACTATAGATAGTTACTTATAATAGTCAGAAATCATAGTTAGGTTAGTTAGGTTTTCTAGATATACAGAGATATATTTGAGATGGATAGTCTTCAAACCTTTCAAAGACCTTCAGAAAATGGCATTTAAAATGGTTTTTCTTGACAATGAGAAATGTCTACTCCTGGCATCATCAATTACATTCAATTACATCTGAGAGAAAGATGGGCATCCAAGAAACTTGTTATGGAGTTTGCTTTCAACATGGCAAGATTAGCCATTTGAGCAAGAAACTGCTCTTGCCTAGACTGTTTGACTGTTGCTGTATAATCTAGATAAGCAGGACCCATAGGAAATGCTGAACTCAAACAGTCCTTCATGGTTCCTGATTCATGGAAGAGTCTACCAGACTTTTTGTAGGACACAGAAAATGACTGACAGACTTCCAATTCTAATGTACAGTTTGAAATTTCCTGCTTTGCTGAGAAATCTTCCAGGCACACTGTGGCCTATGGGCTGAAGATGGATGCCCCAATGTTACAGAGGAACTTCGGGTGTCCAGGTAGCTCGATGTCTCTGTCAATTCTAGTGTTTATATATTATCCTTCTGTGGTCTTTGATGGATTTGAAGACACATAGTTATAATCATAGTTTTCCTAGTTATGATAAAAGATAAATTGCATATAAGACTTTAGACTCACAAAGATAGGATAGATGATACTTTCTTTAAATCTTACTAAATGTTAATGAACAAAATATTATAACTGTATTCTTACTTGATAACTGTTGTTATACATAATTTGACTATGTTAAAGTTAAAACCTTTCTTTTTATTTAGACAGAAAAGACGAGATGATGGAGAAGTCCTGTGTATATGTCAATTAAGCATTGTTAGCCAAGAGGGAAGCAAGATAGGTGGGACTGGGAGTCAAGGAGGATTCTGGGAAAGAGAGACACAGGGAGTCACAATGCAGCTGCCATAGGAATAAGAGGTCAGGACCCTTTCTCCAGTAAGAGGAATACTTAGATTAACAATTATGGGGTAAATGCTTAAGTCAGAGATACCAAGTAAGAAACCAAGCGAATGGTCGACAGCTTCATAATTAATATAGCATCCTGTGTGTTATTTGGGGACCGCAACACGACAAAGCCTAGGCAGCTAGTGGGGAAAACCAAATCGGCAGGCAAGGAAAAAACTCTACTCAACAAAGAAAATATTAATCACAGTATTTCAGCAAGAAGTCATTGACAAAGAACAGCAAAAAGAATCTATGAGAACACTGTGATGTTGTCTTGAGATGAAGATCACTCTGTCCTATGTGTAAAATGGAATGAACCTGAGTAAGTTACACCACATGAGATGATCCAGGGACATGAAGACAAACGCTACCCAACCTGAGTTACATGAGAAATGTAAAGGTGGAAATCCTGGCATGGGGAGCATTGTTCTGATTCCCAGGGGCTGACATTGTCACGGGAGGTGACAGTGTAAGAGCACACATTCAGACTACACAGAGGGAATTTACATTCCAAAACTGTTTAATGATGTATGCTCAGTATATGAACCAGAAAGAATGAGACAGCAAGTGAATTGCCCAGTCTTGTGTTTCCATACCATACTCATAAATTAAATTTGGGATAATAAGTCATTGATACAGAAATTTGTGATTTAACAACCTATGACTTTTAAAAACCAAAGTTCAAACACTGATGACAGTGTATAAATTCATTGTTGATGTCTACTCTACGTAGTCATGATTGTACATGAATAGGACACAAAAATATAATTCCTGGATCCATTGCATTGGTGTTTACACACATGCTTTTCTAATTTTCAAATTTAATCTTCTAAAATGTTTTCTCCATCCTCAGTGTCTCACAGATTCATCACCATCTCCCTACCCACCTACTGTCACGTTTTTTTCTCTCTTTTAAAAAGAAAAATAAAAAGCCAGGCGGTGGTGGCACATGCCTTTAATCCCAGCACTTCGGAGGCAGAGTTCGAGGCCTGCCTGGTTTACAGAGTGAGTTCCAGGACAGCCTCCAAAACAATATAGGGAAACCCTGTCTCAAAAAAAAAACAAAAGAAAATTTAAAAAAGAAAAAGAAAAAAAAAACAAACCACAAATGCAAAAAAAATCCGTGGAGTCCCTGTTTTGTTCTCAAGCTACTCCTCTGAAGTGTGGTTGAAGTAACCTGTGTCATTGTACTGTGGAAAACTGACTTCCTCCCAGAAGTTATCAATTGTGAATGGCTTCATTGCTAAGAGTGGGACTTAGTGTGCACTGCCACTGCTCCATGTTTGGATTTTTGTCTGGCTCAAGTCAATGGGGTTCTTCATTGGTCTAAACAGTAAAAGAAACATAGAGTCAATTAAGGAGGGAAATGCTGAGAGATCAGAGAGAAGGAGCAAGCCAAAGCCCCCTTTACCTCATTGGCTTCCCAGCAGAAAAGAAGCAAGTTCCTGTTTATTCCCACTTATATCCTGTCTCTGTCCAGCCATCTCACTTCCTGTCTGTCTGTACATTCCTCCAGAACTCTACGGTTAGCTAGTGGCAAGCTCCATCCTCTGATCTTCATACAAGTTTATTTGTACAACAGGCTTGAGCTTCTCTATGTCTTGTTCACAGTCTCTGTAAGTTCTTATGTGCATCTGCTATATGGTGTCCTAGAAACAGTTTCCTTGATGCTGCCCATAAAATTTGGTTCTTGCAATCATTCCACCCACTCTTCATACTTTCCTGAGCACTGAGGGGGGAGGGTTGTAACAAAGACATCCCAGTTAGGAATGAGCATGCCAAAGTCTCTCCCTCTCTGAAAGCCATCAAGTTTTGGATTTAATGTTGCTCTTCTTCAACACAGCAAGTACGAAGCAGAACGTTGTGGCAGCTGACTGACCTCTGCTGCCAACTGCAGAGCCTTTCTTGTCCCTGAGATATGACCTCATCATAAAATAGAACCTTCCTGTTTTTCTTAAGTAGATTCTTGTTGAACTTTCTAGCATAAAATGTGGAACATCACATCTGGTGTAAAACCACTTTCCATGGACAGGATGAGGTCTGCCCAACCTTCCTGAACTCAGGTATTGGAAGGTGTCATTTCATGCTGTCCCTGAGAGAACTGATACCACCTTCTCCAACCTCCATGTTCCTTGTACATTACTAACTGGCAATGAATTCCTTTCAGTGATTGGGGCAGTGGTAGTTTGAATTAGAAGTTTCCCCAATGGCTCATATATTTGAAAACTTGGTCCTCAGATACAGGCACTGTCTCGGAAGTACTCATAGGTGTGGTCTTGTTGGAGAATGTGAGTCAATGGGGGAAGGTTTAGAGGTTCTAATATCTCTTGGCATTTTCAGTGAGCCTCTCTGCTGCCTACTTGTGGATCAAGCTATGGGTCATCAACAACTGCTCCACCCATTAAGCCTTTGGTTTGCAAATATTGAACACTAATGTTGGAAATCATAGTCCCAACTAAGTTCTTTCTTTCTTTACCTGTTTCCTTTGTCATAGTGGGTCATGGTGTTTTACCACAGCTATAGAAAAGTTACTAAGACAGACGTTCTCAGTTTTTTGCACACGGAGCAGAACTCCTCAGAGAACAGAGATGGAATTTCTGCGGCTGTTAGAGAAATGAGCTGGCTCTGTCAGTGCTAAATTTACAACCCAAAGATCCAATGTGATCCCTGTTAGATTTAAATAAAATGGCAAATATGTGAGAGAGATTTTCTAGGTGAGTGCATCTCACATCTCATGAACATTAGCTTATGATGAGATGCATATGTTCAATACCTTTCTAGTTGTGTAATCCCATATTTATGTCCTGTAGAAGGAAGTAAACCAACAGTCACCTATAGCACAAATATTTAGAGAGACTTTCTGGGAAATGTAAGATGAAAGGAACCTAAGGTGTTGAGAAGTTTGCTCAATTATGTCTTTTATAGTCTTTGGGATAGATGTGTGTTCTGTGTGTGCTGTGTGCCCCCTGGTGGCCATGGGCGCCCTCACAGTGAAGTTTATGTCTGGGTTCACACTGAGATTCCCCACACTGTGTCTGTAGTACAGTAGTAAGTGGTGGTGCCCTCAGATTCTACACTGTTCATTTGCAGGCACAAGGTGTTCTTGGCATTGTCTCTGGAGATGGTGAATCGGCCCTTCACGGACGATGCATGGTGTATGGTACTGACATCATATTTAATTATTCCAACCCATTCTAGCTCCTGGCAGGGTGCCTGGCAGACCCAGATCATCCAGTAATCACTGAAGGTGAATCCAGAGGCTGCAGAGGAGAGTTTCAGGGAACCCCCAGAATTTACCAGGCCACCCCCAGACTCCACCAGCTGCACCTCACACTGGACATCTGCAAACATAAAAACCCTGGTCAAGAAATCATCAGATATATCAATTGTCCTTCATGTTAATGTTCAGTCATACACTCAGCATCTACTGTTCCCCATAAATTACCTTTTAAAAGAGCAACAAGGAAAATCCTGCTCAGGCCCAACTCCATGCCCATTGTTGAGAGAAGTACTGAGATCCATAGCTGAGCTCCTCTGTCTGAGCTGCAAGGTCAGGGCTGGGCTGCTTTTCATGAGCAGAGAGAGGGCCCATTTGCATGTCTTCCTGCCATACAGCAAGTTCTGTACTGGAGCCTGGAGATGGCAGGTTCTGGGTTATTTGTCAATGTGCTGGAGGTTATAATATTAATGTAGGAAAAATTGGCATTACATTATTTTCCAGTGGTCATTGACTTCCTTATTAATATTTCCAAACAGGAGGCATGTTTTGATATTCATTTCAAATCCACTTTTCATGTCTTGGTTTATCAATAATAGTAACTTTGCTTTCTAATTCTCATTACGTTAAGTGTTAACTGTATTGTGTGGGACTCACCACTGAAGGACCCTGAGTCTGCTCCAGGTATGAGTGTAGCTGCTTCCTCAGACTTGAAACTCCCTCTCTGTAGTGAGATCATGAGACATGCCTGAATTTCAGGGTTCTGCTAAGCACATGCAATTAAATGATGTTCCTTTATGAGTGTGGCCACCATCATGGTGTCTCCTTATAGCAATAGAAACCCTAACTAAGACATAAGTCATCTCAGATTTTATATGGTTATCACACAACGGACTGATGGAAAGGGCTGTTGAGGACTTGGATGACTTGGAACGATCATGTGTTGCTTGTAGGAAGGAATGTAAATTAGCCCAGATCTTAGTAGGTTTAGAATGGAGGTTCTTAAAATGTGGTCAACAGAATCGCCATGACGAGCTGTCCCACTCTTGGTACTTACCACACACAGGAGAAATATTTTGTCTCTGGGTTCTGAGAGGCTAAGAATCCCAGGCAATGGGCAGTTTGTATGTAAACATTGTTTGTCCAGGGCCTCACAGAGACAGGACCTGAGCAACAGCTGAGCTCCCAGGGGCTGATGTTCGTGTACAGTCAAGAGGACAGAAGTTCTATTTTCTGGTTAAAAATAAGAAGGTGTAGATGTGAACATGAATTAATAAATGGACTATTGGTTGACAACTCTTATAAATTCTCTTATATAAAGTCCTCAGGGAGTAAATTGGGTGTTAGACCCTGTAAGGATTACCTGTCCCTGGACCCCTTCCTTTTGTTCTTTGTCCTCTACCCTGTACTATAACAATAACAACCACTTTACTAATCAGAAAATCCAATTGAGGCTCTTCCCTGAGTGTCTTGAGAGAATATTCTGTTCAGTATCTCTGTATTTCTTCCCATATGATCCCAGTGAACATCAAAGATACATTTCTGCTGTAATAGGTGAGACTAGGTTAGTTTGTGCTCATTTGGTCCTGTAGTGAATTGTCATTTTAAAACAAAAATCACAACCAAACAAATCAGAATCCTTTATGTACAATGACAAAGTGGGTCTTACAGACAGGAAAACCTGAAAAGGATCCAGTCCCCACACCAGAGAGGAACTCTTAAGTGTATCTGCACTTGCTCTTAGGTTACTCTTGTTCTCTGTAAGTGCTGAACACACCCTGATGATCCCAGCTTGTATTGGGGAGATGTGATCAGGACTGACACTTAAGTCCCCACATTCTGTGTCTTTCAGCATAGTATCCATTTTCTACCGGTCTCCAGACAACCTGAGAATATGCAACATCCAAGGTAGTTGTGGGTTAAATTTCAATATTAAGATGGTTGATATATCTCTGCCCACCCCTCCTTAACTAAAGATTGCAGCTTCCCAATTTTAAACCTGTGGAACTTACTGCACTGTGCAAGGAATTGCAGTTGTGGTTAATACATAGGCAGTGGATTATGGCATTCTCAAGTGAGTGACTTGGGTTCAAGGAAAAGAAAAAACCCTAGTCATCTGTAATCATTTCTGTTCTGGTTCCTTCAAGGGAAACGATGCAAAAATTTGGTTAACAGGGTTTCATGTGCATAAGTGAGGGGAGGATATCCTGATGGAGTCATGAATCTCTCTTGCTGGAGGCTGTCTGCACCTGTTTTTCTAGTCTCTGCTTAATGTGTGTTGTGAGCGCCACCTACTGAACAGCGTTCCTATTGAGTCAGGGCTGACTTAGTCTGGGATTCAGCTTCTAATATGTCACTGCAGAATCTGTCTGCTGAATGGGGCCTGTGGTAGTTTGAGTGCTATTGACCCCATAAGCTCATAGAGAGTGTCATTATTAGGAGGTGTGGCCTTGATGGAGTGGGTATGGCCTTTTTGGAGGCAGTGTGTCACTGTGAGGGTGGGCTGTGAGGTCCCATATATGTTCAAGCCACACCCAGTGTCTCAGGCCAGTTCCTGTTGCCTGTGCATCAAGAAGTAGGAACTTTAAGCACCTTATGTATTGCCATGTCTGCCTGCATGCTGCCTTGCTTCAAGCCATGACAATAATGGACTGAACCTCTGACCTGAAAGCAAGGTTTTCTAATTAAATATTTGCTGTAAGTGCTGACATGGTTATAGAGTCCCTCACAGCAATAAAAACCCAAACTAAGACAGAAGTTGGTGCTGGTGACTGAGGTGTTACTGTGATAGGCCTGACCATGTTTTCATTTGGAGGCCTTTGGACTTTGGTGGTTTGAGTTAGAAAAGCTATGGAATGATATAAGCACGGCTTAACGGGTCATACTCAAAGGAGCATGGAAGATTTGAACCGTGGGCACCTGGCTCAATAGGTTTCAGGGGCAAAGAATTTTAGTATGTTTTCTAGATATGGTTCTTTTTTATTCTGTCTTTACTTTGAAAACAATCTTATTTTACATACCAATCAGAGTTCACTCTCCCTTCCACCCTCCCACTCCCCCCACCACCTCCCCATCGAACCCTCAATCCATTATCCAAAGAGGGCGAGGCCTTCCATAAGAGATCATCAAAGTCTGTCACATCATTTGGGGCAGGACCAAGGCCCTTCATCTATATCTAGCCTGAGAGAGGTATCCCTCCATGGGGAATGGGCTCCAAAAAGCCTGTTCATTCACCAGGGATACTGGTTCCACTGCCAGCAGACCCACAAACTTCCGAAGTCCCCAGATGGACACCCACCTTCAGGGAGTCTAGTTCAGTTTCATGCAGGTTCCCCAGCTGTCAGTCTGGAGTCCTTGAGGTCCCCCTTACTTGGGTCAGGCTTCTCTGTGGGCTTTCCCAACATGATCTTGACCCTTTGCTCATATTGTCACTCTTCCCTCTCTATGTCATCCTTGAGGTATGAATCCATGATGGAGAAGAGGTAAGTGATCATATTAACTTTCACTCAGTGTCAACAAAGTTCAAGTGGGCCCCAATTCTAGCCCTGATAATTTTAGGGACTGGTGTAACCAGTTGAACTGCCATAGCCACCTCCTTGCTGGGAAACACAGCATTAAAGAACTCAGTGCCCAGATAGACTAAGACTCAGGTCTTGTAGAGAAATGTCTTTCCAGATTGAAGAGCAAAGCTGACTGCTTCACAAAGGAAGCTCTGCAGAGTGGAATGAGACTGCACCCTCTTTTATGAAGCAGGGACATTGCATGACCTTAGGAGAGACATGATGATTCTATGCCAACCAAGCAGTGGTAATTAGGAAAAACCTTGCTATGGTCAAGAAAAGGAAAGGATACTTGGTTTGGAACATGGGAATTAGCCATGAGGCCCGTGCCTAACTACCTTACTGTCAGGAATATCAGGCCATTAACTGGGCTAAAAGTGGGACGCCATTATATCGGCACCTATTCCCACCCTGACCCTGATATTTGTGTGTGCTGTGCACCCCCTGCTGGTTCACAGCACTCCTGCAGGGAGGTTAGTGTAGGGGTTCACAGTGAAGTCCTCTCATTATGTCCTGCACTGTAATATTTGAGTGTCTACCTGCTGTATCATGAGCTCAGGGGTCAGAACTTCACAGGAGATATTTAATCCTGAGATGAAATCAGGACCAAAGTAGCATTTACAGCATTAAAGTATCACTTATTGTCCTGAAGGTTTGGCTGTTAGTAGAGAAAAAATTTGCATGCCTGAAGCTGAGGTTTCATTCCCAGCACTGCACAGAAAGTGAAGATTGAGGAGCAGGAGACTCATGTGCCCAGGTCTTGCTTTGTCTATATGAACTTTGTCTCAATAAAGAGAAGAAGGAAGAAAGGTAGAAAAGAGAAACATCACTGAGTGTGAATTCATATTATAAATAATGCTATAACTTTGCAGCCTTACTTTATTAGGCTTTCTGTATATAAACTCCTCTGCTGTCTCACCAGAAATAATTATACCAACTCATGGGAAGATAAGACATGAAAAGCCTAAAATTTGACAATGTAAGGAATGTTGTATAAGGTTCACTGAATAATTAGCACATACATCAAATTGACTTAACTGAATGTGGCTGAGGCCATAGCTCAGCAGTATAGTATGGCATGCAGAAAGCTAAAGGTTTTATCCTAAATAGTGAAAGAATTGCTATATGTATGTACTGTTATGTTGATTAGGTATTCTAAGGACAAATGGTGAGCTGTGCCTCAGTTGCTTTACAGATCCGTAATGAGGTGCTGTTGGATCTCGCTGTAGCAGTGACCACTAATGACGAACTGAACTGAGAGACAGCACAAATGAAGGACAGTGTCTACAGTACTCTACCAGAGCAAAATCCAACACTCTGTAGAACAAAGGTGACCAACAGTTGGTAAGATTGTGTAAAGTGACAAAGGGACACTCAGATTTAATATCTCTGAGTAAGTCCCCAGGCAAATCTTCCTTGTCATCTCAGTCCCAGGGCAGCTTCCTGCTCTTCTCGGGTTTCTGATACACCCAGGATGTGGTTGCAACACAGTAATATGTCCAACAGTAATAGACCACACAGTCCTCAGATGTCAGGCTGCTGAGTTCCATGTAGGCTGTGCTGGAGGATTTGTCTGCAGTCAGGGTGGCCTTGCCCTGGAAATTCTAATTTTACTTAGTATCACCATAAATCCATCCAATCCACTTGAGGCCCTGTCCAGGCTGCTGCTGCATCCAGTTTATATAGTAGTCAGTGAGGGTGAAGCCCAAAGCCTTGCAGGACAGCTTCACTGAGGACCCAGGTTTCACCAGCTCTGCCCCCAGACTGCTGCAGCTGGACCTGGGAGTGGACATCTGTGAATAGAAAGGCAGAGTGGGTGTCACTGTCACCTGAGTGCATGGCTCCTCCTTAAGTCTGGAACTTTGAGCCCATTACCTGTAGCTGCTGCCACCAGAAACAGCATGATCCAGCTCCATGGTGAGGACCTGTGTGCTCAGTGACTGTGGAGAGGACCCTGGTCATATGTTGTTGTTGGTGTCTACATTCCTGTATTTACCACCATAGACTCACATGATTTGCATATTCATGAACAGGTACTTCTTAGATAAGTAGTCATTCCTGAGATCTGTGCAGACCTTGTGGAAAAAAACAACAAGGCCTTATCTCTCAATTTAAAGACAGAATCACAATCAGAGACATTTAGATTCCCAGAATATGCTTGTTTCAGCCTCTCTTGGAGGAGACCTAACATATATACAGCATATCTTGACCATATCCTCTCTCTCAGATCCTTAGAGTTCTCACCAGACAAGGCCCTGCCACAACTGCTTCCCAACCTCTTTCCGTAGCCCACTGGGCACATTTGGTACTGTCCTTGTGTACACAAGTTCAGAGCCATTTCTGGAGTGCTGAAAACCTACCAAGGATCACATTTCTTTCTCTCAGGAAGACTGACTCTCCATCACGCAGAGCTTCAGAGGACCTTTCCCATCAAAGCTGGGATGTTGATCGGGTTGACACCTGCAAGTCTTCTGCAAGCGAATACAGACGCTATGAGCTCATGAGTGCAACAGTGCTGTGATGCTGTATGTACTGTTTTGCCACACTGCTCCCTAACTTGGGTTCCTGTCCTTTTTAGGAGCCCTTTCTTCTACATCACTACCTGAGACCTGAGAGAGGAGGTATAGTACAGGCGCCATATTTGGGTGTCAGCACTCTGTGATTATTTATTCACTACAGTCTGACCAAATATTAGTTTCCATATTAAATACTATCTATTGCCAAGAAAAGCCTCTCTGGTACGCACTGAGAGCTACACTAATCTGAGGCTATTTAGAAAGCAGCTTGACATTCTATCTTTGTAGAAAAAGAATGGTTCCCCCAGCCACAGATTCTGTTCTTGACCTGGTTTACAGTACCAAGCATGTGTTCGTCACAACAGCCTGAGTGAACTTCACCTCATCACCATTTGTCATCATCCTGGCTCTGCTGCTCCATGCTGCATCCAGCCCATCTCAGCTGCTGGTCAGGGGAACAAGCCTAGCAGTAATGGACAACACTGGATGTCATAGATTTTAATTCTGTGTGTGTGGCTTCAGTAATTGATTTCCAAATTGAGGCTCTGCGGTGAATTTAACTCTAGTACTCACACATGGATGGACAGAGAGGAAGTTGAGGTTCTGTAGAAGAGTGCACACTGTCCTCTGGGGAATAGAAAATTAAACACAGAGTGCACATTTCTCACCCAAGTGGCTTCATATGGTTCCATTTTATGGTTCTGCTGAAGGTGGAACTAGGATCTCAGGATGCCTTAGACTACAGGGCACTCATGGACCTCCTGAAGAGCAAAGAGAAAATTTAACAAGTCCTCAAAATCACACAGGACAGGAAGCAGAGCCAGCAAGAGAGAGGAGGGCTGAAAACAGCTATGAGGGTGTAAGACCCAGAGTCTGAGCAGGTGAGGAGTGGTTGTGCTGTGGCCAGGTGAAGGAGAAGGGACTTGAAGGAAGATGGGTCTGTGCTGTGGAGTGTGACATGGGCCCTTAACCATCTTCCAGCATCCCTCTGAAACTGCCCTTCCTCCTATCCCTATTTAATACCACCGAAGCTCGAGAGAACCTATGCATCATTGGGAAGGACCAGGGGCAGTCTGGCGGTCCCTCCATGAGTATTTGAAGAGGACAGAATGCATGCAAATGAAATATTTGGTGATTTAATTCTCATCCTCTCTTGGAGAAGTTCTAACAGATGCACAGCGTATCCTGCTCCACTCTCCTTCCAGTTCTCACTTCTCAAGCTCTAGATTCAGAATTTCCTCTTTGTTGTGGAAGCTCAAAGCTCTCTGCTTACACGAGTCTGAGTTCTCTGGTGAGGGCAGGGATGTCTTCCTGCTTCAGGAGTCTGTGCCAGGCATGGGAAAGTCCTCAGAGACCCTGACTGTCACCTGTACTGTCCATGAATTCTCCATCACATCTAGCTATTACTACTGGAACTGGGTCCATCAGCTCCCGGGGAAGGGGTTAGCATAGATGTAATGCCTATGTTAGGAGTTAGCATTAACTACAACCATCTCCCTGATGAGCTGGGGCAGGTCATGCCTCAGGTTAATACTGTAATTGATGATTTCATCTCCCTGTTCAGGAACCCTTCCGTAACCTTTCACGGTGTCACATTCGGTGAAAATCTTAGATAGTTTGCTTTTGAACTCAACATTACTTCACCCTGATGCATCTAAGTTACCCATTTGAGTGTCCCTGCTGTTTGGAGCTGTACATAGGCCAAACTCAGCACAATTTTCCACAGTTGTTTGCAATTCTGAAACATGGTGGCTGTAAGTTATGTGAGAAGGCTTGGGAAATTTTAAATCAATTAAAACCATTCCTTTGGTTAGTTGTGGATTTCTGCATCTGCTTCCATCCTCTCCGTGGAACAGATGGGAGGAGGAGGGAATGGGGGGAGAGGAAAGAGAGTAGGGAGGGGGAACTGGGATTGGAAGTAAAAAATAAATTAATAAAAAGTGTAAAAAAACTCCATTCTTTTTTTTCCTTTTCCATATTTTTTATTTAACTTTTTACACATGTCACTCTCAGTTCCCTCCCCTTCTCTCTGATCCCCAAATCCTCCCAACCCTTTGCCCCCACTCCATCACCGCTCTGCACCCCAGGGAGGGCAAGGGCTTCCATGAGGGGTTCTCAGAGTCTGTTACATCATCTCAGGAAGGGCCCAGGTTCTTCCTCATGTGTCCAGGCTGAGAGAGCATCCCTCCATATGGTATGGGTTCCCAGAATCCATCTGTATGCCAGGAATAAATACTGCTCTACTCTCCAAGGTCCCATGCATTGCTAAGGCCTCATCTCTGACACTCAGGTTGTGCGGGCAAGAGTGCCTGAATCAGTCCCATGCTGGTCTCTCAGTCATTAGTCTGGGGTTCATGAGTTCCACCTTGTTTTGGTCAGCTGCCTCTGTGGGTTTTGCCAGCCTGGTCTTGATTCCTTTGCTCATCACCTTTTGCACCTGGGTTCTAGCAGTTCAGTTCAGTTTTTAGCTGTGGGTATCTGCCTCCGCTTCCATCAGCCACTGGATGAGGGTTCTAGGATGGCATATAAGGTAGTCATCAATCTCATTATCAGTGGAGGGCATTTATGGCAGACGTAATGCCAGTTGGGGTCAGTTTTGTAAGTCTGTGAAGATCTCACTAGATCTTTCCTCCAACTTATATAATGACTCCCTCTACTGTGGTATCTCTCATGCTTCACTCCTCTATTCTTGCCCTGGCTCAACCTTCCTGGTCTCCATGTTCTCCTCTCCCCTCCTCTCCTCCTTTTTTTCTCCCTTCCTCCTCTCCTCTCCTCTCCCCACTGCTCCCAATCCAATTAGGAGATCTTCTGCCATAACCCTTCTCCGTGTTACCATGCATATCTCTTTTAGGATCTTCCCTGTTTCCCAGACTCTCTGGCAGTGGGATTGTAGGCTTGCAATACCCTGTTCCATGTTTAAAATCCATATATGAGTGAGCGAATAAATACCATGTTTGTCTTTTTGTGACTGGGTTACCTCACTCAAGATGGTTTCATCTAATGCCATCCATTTGCCTGCAAATTTAAAGATTCCATTTT
This sequence comes from Mesocricetus auratus, assembly GCF_017639785.1. Taxonomy (NCBI): domain Eukaryota; kingdom Metazoa; phylum Chordata; class Mammalia; order Rodentia; family Cricetidae; genus Mesocricetus; species Mesocricetus auratus. Next base: position 5,857,443 of record NW_024429186.1, read on the forward strand.
TCTGCTGCGTAGTACTCCATTGTATATATGTACCATATCTTTCTCTATCCACTATTGCATTGGTCTGTCTGTCTGTTTTGTGCCAATACCAAGCTTCTTTCACGACTATAGCTCTATAGTAAAGATTGAAGCATCTAGGTTGCTTCTAGGTACTGGCTATTACAAATAATGCTGCTATGAACATAGTTGAGTAGATGTCCTTATTGAATGAGTGTGCATCTTTTGGGTATGTGCCTAAGAGTTTAATTGCTGGATCTTGTGGTAGGCTGATTTCCATTTTCCTGAGGAATCTCCGTACTGATCTCCACAGTGACTGCACAAGTTGGCACCCCCACCAGCAGTGGAGGAGTGTTCCCCTCTCTCCACATCCTCTCTAGCATAAATTGTCATTAGTGGTTTTGATTTTAGCCATTCTGATGGGAATGAGATGGTATCTCAGAGTTGTTTTGATTTGCATTTCCCTGATGGCTAAGGATGTTGAGCACTTTCTCAAGCCATTTAGACTCCTCTACTGAGTATTCTTTATTTAGTTCTGTACCCCTATTTTTTAATTGGATCCTTTGGTGTTTTGGAGACTTGCTTCTTGAGTTCTTTGTAAATTTTGGAAATCAGCCCTCTGTCAAATGTGGGGTTGGTGAATATTTTTCCCATTCTGTGGCCTGTCGTTTTGTCTTGTTGACTGTGTACTTTGCCTTGCAGAAGCTTCTCAGTTTCAGGAGGTCCCATCTAGTAACTGTCAATCTCAGGGTCTCTGCTACTGGTGTTATGTTTAGGAGGCAGCCTCCTGTACCAATTCATTCAATGGTACTTCACACTTTCTCTTCTAAGGTTTGGTGTGACTGGATTGATGTTGAGGTCTTTGGACTTAAGCTTTGTGCATGGTGATAGGTATGGGTCTATCTGCTGTCTTTTACATGGCAGCATCCAGTTACTCCAGCATCATTTGTTGAAGATGCTTTCTTTTATCCACTGTATAATTTTGGCTTCTTTGTCAAAGATCAGGTGTTCAAAGGTGTGTGGGTTGATATCAAGGTCTTCACTTTGATTGCATTGGTCTGTCTGTCTGTTTTGTACCAATACCAAGATTTTTTCAGGACTATAGCTCTATAGTAGAGCTTCAAGTCAGGGATGGTGATACCTTCAGAAGTTCCTTTATTGTACAGGATTGTTTTGGCTATCCTGGGTCTTTTGTTTTTTCCATATGCAGTTGAGAATTGTCCTTTCAAGGTTTGTGGAAATTGTGCTGATATTTTGATAGGGATTGCATTGAATCTGTAGATTGCTTTTGCTAAGATTGCCGTTTTTACTACGTTGATCCTACCTATACAAGGGCATGGGAGATCTTTCCATTTTCTGGTATCTTCTTTAATTTCTCTCTTTAAAGACTCAAAATTCTTGTTATACAGGTCTTTCACCTGTTTGGTTAGAGTTACCCCAAGATATTTTATGTTGTTTATGGCTATTGTAAAGGGTGATGTTTCTATGATTTCTTTCTCATCCCCTTTATTGTCTATATATAGTGGGGCTACTGTTTTGGTTTTTTTTGTTAATTTTGTGTCCTTCCACTTTGCTGAAGGTGTTTATCAGCTGTAGGAGTTCCCTGACAGAATTCTTTGAGTCACTTACATAGACTATCATGGTATCATTTGCAAATAGTGAAAGTTTGACTTCTTCCTTTCCAATTTGTATCCCTTTGATGTCCTTTTGTTGTCTTATTGTTCTAGCTAGCACTTCAAGTACAATATTGAGGAGATATGGAAAGAATTGCCAGCCTTGTCTTGCTTTTGAACTTAATTGAATGGCTTTGAGTGTCTCTCTATTTAATTTGATATTGGCTGTCATATTGTTGTAGATTGCTTTTTATTATTTTTACATAGGTTCCTTGTATCCATGATATCCCCAAGACCTTTATCATGAAGGGGTGTTGATTTTGTCAAAGGTTTTTTTAAGCATCTACTGATATGATTATGTGTTTTTCTTTTTCAGATTGTTTGTATGGAGGATTACATTGATGGATTTTCATATGTTGAACCATCCCTGTATCCTTGTAATGAAGCCTACTTGATCATGGTGTATGATTTTTCTGATGGGTGCTTGAATTCGATTTGTGAGTATTTTATTGAGTATTTTTGCATCAATATTCATGAGGGAGATTAGTCTATAATTCCCTAAGGTAATTATAGCCTAATAAAAAGAGTTTGGCAGTGATCCTACTGCTTCTATTGTGTGGAACAATTTGAAGAGTATTGGTATTAGCTATTCCTTGAATTTTTGGTAGAATTCTGCACTGAAGCCATCTGGCCCTGGACTTTTCTTGGTTGGAAGACTTTTTAAGGCTGCTTTTATTTCTTTAGAGGTTATAGATCTGTTTAAATTGTTTATCTTCTCTTGATTTGATTTTGATAAGTGATATCTATCCAGAAAATCATCCATTTCCTTTAAATTTTCCAATTTAGTGGAGTACAGGTTTTCAAAGTATGACCAGATGATTCTTTGAATTTCCCCAGTGTCTCTTGTTATGTCCCACTTTTCATTTCTGATTTTCTTAGTTAGCATGTTCTCTCTGTCTTTTGGCTAGGTTGGATAAAGGTTTGTCTATCTTGTTGATTTTCTCAAAGAACCAACTCTTTGTTTCATTGATTCTTTGTATTGTTTTCTTTGTTTCTACTTTAATAATTTCAGCTCTCAACTTGATTATATCCTGTTGTCTGCTCCTCCTGGGTGAGTTTGCTTCTTTTTGTTCTAGCAATTTCAGATGTTCTGTTACTTCTCTAGTGTGACAATTTTCCAGTTTCTTCATGTGGGCACTTAGTGCTATGAACTTACCTCTTAGAACAGCTTTCAGAGTATCCCATAGGTTTGGGTATGTTGCGCCTTCATTTTCATTGAATTCTAGCAAGTCTTTTATATATTTCTTTATTTCTTCCTTTACACAGGGGTGATGCAATTGAGCATTTTTCAATTTTCATAAGTTTGTGGGTTTTCTGCAATTTGTGTTGAAGTTGCATTCTAATTTTAAGCCGTGGTGGTCTGACAAGATACAGTACGTTATCCCAATCTTTTTGTATCTGTTGAGTTTTGCTTTATTGCCAAATATGTGGTCGATTTTAGAGAAGGTTCCATGTGGTGCTGAGAAGAAGGTATATTCTTTTTTGTTCGGATGGAATGCTCTATAGAGGTATGTTAAACACAATAGGGTCATAACTTCTGTTAGGAACACATAGTTTCTTTTTTAAGTTCCTGTCTGGTGGACCTGTCCAGTGATGAGAGTGGGGTGTTGAAGTCTCCCACAATAAGTGTGTGAGGCTTAATGTGTGACTTGAGTTGTAGAAATGTTTCTTTTATGAATATGGATGCCTTTGTATTTGGGGCATAGATGTTCATAATTGAGACTTCATCCTGATGGATTTTTCCTATGATGAATATGAAATGACCTTCATCTCTTTTGATTAATTTTAGTTTGAAGCCTATTTTGTTAGACATTAGGATAGCTACACCCTCTTGCTTCTTACAACCATTTGATTGGAAAATCTTTTCCCAACCCTTAACCTTGAGGTAGCGTCTGACTTTGAAATTGAGGTGTGTTTTTTGTATGCGGCAGAAGGATGGATTCTGTCTTTGTATCCATTCTATTAGGCTGTGTCTTTTTATAGGTAAGGTAATGACCATTGATTGTTGATTCTTGTTTGCTTGGAATCCATTTTTTGTAGTTGTTTTGTGTGTGAATTTTTATCTTATTTCTGACTTCTGGTAAAGTACGATTGTCTATTGCCCAAGTTATTTTGAGTATAGTTAATTTCCTTGGGTTGGAATTTTCCTTCCAGAACTTTCTGTAGGGCTGGATTTGTGGATATATGTAGTGTAAACCTGGTTTTTCCATGGAATATCTTGTTTTCTCCATCTATAGTGATTGAGAGTTTTACTGTGAATAGTAGTCTGGGCTGGGATCTGTTGTCTCTTAGTGTTTGTAGAACATCTATCCAGGACCTTCTGGATTTCATAGTTTGCATGGAGAAGTCAGGTGTAATTCTGATGGGTTTGCCTTTATATGTTATTTGGCCTTTTTGCTTTGCTGGTCTTAATATTCTTTGTTTATTCTGTATATTTGGTGTTTTGATTATTATGTGGCGAGGAGACTTTTTTTGGTCCAGTCTATTTGGTGTTTGGTAAGCTTCTTGTACTTTCATAGGCATCTCCTTCTTCAGGTTGGGAAAGTTTTCTTCTATGATTTTTTTGAATATGTTTTCTGCACCATTGAGCTGGGCTTCTTTGCCTTCTTCTATACCTATTATTCTTAGGTTTGGTCTTTTCATGGTGTCCTATATTTCCTGAATATTTTGTGTTAAGGATTGGTTGGATTTAAGACTTTCTTTTGTCGACAAACCTATTTCCTCTAGTTTATCGTCAGTTCATGAGATTCTGACTTCCATCTCTTATAGTCTTTTGGTTTTGCTTGCATCTGTAGTTTCTGTTTATTCAGCTTTTCTATTCCCAGCATTACCTCAGTTTATGTTTTTTTATTGTCTCCATTTCAGGTTTCAAGTCTTGAACTGTTTGAATTGTTTCTTTCATCTGTTTGATTGGTTTTTTTCTTGGCTTTATTTTAGAGATTTGTTGATTTCTTGCATGTTTTGGTTTGTTTTTTTCTTCTATTTCTTCAAGGGATTTTCTAATAATCTCTTTGAAGATCTCTATCACTTTCAGGAGGTTGTTTTGAAGGTCATTCTTTTCTGTTTCATCTGTGTTGGGATGTTCAGGTCTTGCTGGTGTAGAGTCCCTAGACTCTGGTAGTGTAATACTGCTTCTTTTGTTCTTGGCTGTGTTTCTACATTGCCGTCTTCCCATTCCATCTTTCAGTGGGAACTCATGGGGTCTCTTCCTCTCCTGGTGCATTTTGGTTTAAGGATCTCTTCCAGTGGGTTTAAGCAGGTCTAATACTCCGATGGGCCTCATGATGGGTGCAGCTGGGTCTGAGAAACTGTCAAGCATAGGTAGAGACTGGAGAGGGCTAAAGACTCAAGCACAGGGCTAGGGCTGGAGGGGACTGAAGGCTGAGGAGTAGCCTCACTCAGAGTGATCCTTTCCAGTGGGGTGTGTCCTCTCTAGGTGCAGGGCATGCCCAGGGAGACAGAAGCGGGAGATGTCGGGAGTTGGAGACCAGAGCAGAGCCCCGACACACTTCAAGCACAGAGCAGGAGCTGGAGGGGACTGAAGAAAATTGGTCCTCTTTCAATTCCTCGGTCTGGGTTTGAATATCTCCATGATCTGCTTTAATATGTCTTTCGATGTCCTGAATATAGGCACTCATATCAACCAACTTTAATAGAGATAAACTGAGAATAATAAAACCTACAATAAAGGTTATCAAAATGATAGCTAACAGTATGTCCATCCCAGTTAAGTTGATTGTCCCTTCATTCAGTTGCTCCGTTTTTAATGCATCCATTGTGTAATCATGCAAGCATACCTCTCCTCTTGCAATAATGCTTCCCATTTTTTCCTTCTCAGTTTTTAAAATTAAAAACAATCTTATTTTACATACAAATCCGAGTTCCCTTTCCCTCCTGGCCTCCGACTCCCCTATTCTCTCCCCTCTCACCCCCATCCACTCCTCAGAGAAGAGAAGGCCTCCCATGAGGTCAAAGTCTGTCACATCATTTGGGCCAGGACCGAGGCCCTGTCCCCTGTGTCTAGGCTGAGCAAGGTATCCTTCCATTGGAAATAGGCTCCAAAAGGCCAGTTTATGCACTAGGGATAAATACTGGTTCCACTACCAGTGGCCCATGGACTGCCCAAGCTCCCCAAGTGACAGCCACATTCAGGGGGCCTTGTTCGATCTTATACAGCTTTCCCATTTTTAATGTGAGGAAAAACATTCTCTCTTGTAACTAATTCCTCCCTTTAAGAATTCCCAGTTGTCTTACTAAGTCTGCCAACAGTGTTAGTGAACTGTGAGGCACAGCAATTCTGATAGCCATGAGTCTAGAGTGGCAGCCTAAGGAGGGGGGCTGTAGGTGACTTGTGAAACCCACTGGGATGGGGTATGTATGGGGAGGGGGATCCAGCTGTCTTTAAAAGACACATAGGGTATGAAGATGAAACAGGTGTGGCAGGTGCAGCCGGAAGGCAAAGCTAGACAGTCTAGGGCAGGTAAGTCCTGCTTCTGAAGTTTAGGTGTCAGCTAAAGTCTGTTTAGATAGGTTACAAAAGGGAAATCTCAAACTTGCTCAAAGGCTTGGAGATTGGGGCAATTTATCTGGGGGGCAGTCATTCCCCTGTTCCTCAAACTGAAGTGAGTTGTGCTTATATGGTGGTATTGATGTTGTGGTGGACAGTTGGTGGAGAAGATGATGGAGTTTGTGGGTTTGGGTGGCAGATAGGAACATTGCCAAACTCTTTTTATGAGGCTAGAGTTACCCTAATACATAAACTAAAGATGCAACAAAGAAAGTGAATTATAGACCAATCTCCCTCATGACCATTTATCAAAAAATACTCAACAAAATACTGTCAAACCAAATCCAAGAACACAGAAAAAATCATCTGTGGTGATATATTGTTTATGATATCGTAAAGTCAATGAAGATCAGACTGCAAAGCCAGCCACACTAGACAGCCATAGAAGCTGGTTAGTGATGACACAGTTCTTTAATCCCAGGACTCAGGAGACAAAGGCAGATAGAAGTCTGTGAGTTCAAGGCCACTCAGGACTCCATGAGAGTGAATCAGTCCAAGAGAGTAATAGAGCTCACACTTTTAATCCCAGTATTAGAGAGATATACAAGAAAGAAGCAAAGGGTCTTATGGAAATTAGTCTCCAGTCACACTGCAGAGAGCAATGCAGCCAAGGATTGCAGCCTGAGGAATTAGTGTAGGTTGAATTGCACTCTGAGAATTCATGGAAGCAGGATCGCCATTTCAGCCTTGATAGAGGTAAGAGAAACTGGCTGTCTTCTTTGCTTCTCTGATCTACAGCTTGAACCCCAATATTTGTCTCAGGGTTTTTATTATTTGTGCCATAATCATCCACCATGACCAAGTAGGATTCATCTCAGAGATGCAGGGATGGTTCAACATACAAAAATCCGTCAGTGTAATCTGTCATATAAAGGAACTGAAAGAAAAAAAAACACATGATCATCTCATTAGATGCTGCCAAAGCCTTTGACAAAAATCTAACACTCCTTCATGATAAAGGTCTTGGGGATATCATGGATACAAGGAATATATGTAAACATAATAAAAAGCAATATACAGCAATATGACAGCCAATATCAAATTAAATAGAGAGACACTCAAAGCCATTCTATTAAGATCAAAAGCAAGACAAGGCTGCCCACTCTCTCCATATCTCTTCAATATTGTACTTGAAGTGCTAGATAGAACAATAAGACAGCAAAAGGACATCAAGGGGACACAAATTGGAAAGAAAGAATTCAAACTTTCACTATTTGCAGCTGACGTGATAATTTACATAAGTGATCAAAAAATTCTACCAGGGAACTCCTACAGATGACAAACACCTTCAATAATGTGGTGGGATACAAGATTAACTAAAAAATAGTAGTTCTCCTGTATACAATGATAAATGGGCAGAGAAAGAAATCACAGAAGCAACACCTTTAACAATAACCACAAATAATATATAATAACTTAGGTAAATCTAACCAAGTAAGTAAAAGACATGTATGAAATCAATGGTAAGCCTGTAAACAAAGAAAATGAAGAATATAGAAAGATCTCCCATGCTCAAGGATACATAAGATAAACATTATAATTCTTGCCAAAAGGAATCTGCAGATTCAATGCAATCCCCATCAAAATTCCAAAACAATTATTCACAAACCTTGAAAGAACAATACTCAACTTCATATGGAAAAACAAAAATTCAGGATGCTAAAACAAACCTGTCAAATAAAGGAACTTCCAGAAATATAACCATCCCTCATTTCAAGCTCTACTATAGAGCTATAGTAATAAAAAAGTTTGATATTGGCATAAAAACAGAAACATTGACTAATGGAATGAAATTGAGCACCATGACATAAATCCACACACCTATGAATACCTGATTTTTGACAAAGAAGCCAAAACAATACAATAGAAAAAGAGAAATAATCTTCAACTAATGGTGCTGGGATAACTGGATGTCAACACAAATAATAATCTGCACAAATCTGGCATCCAAGAGGCTCAAGGACCTCAACCAAAATGCAGCTACACTGAAGCTGATGGAAGAGAAAGTGGGAGGTATCCTTGTATGCATTGGAACAGGAAACCACTTCATAAATAAAACAACAGTAGCACAGACACTGAGATCAACAATTAATAAATGGGACCTCCTGAAACTGAACAGCTTCTGTAAGGCAAAGTACACTGTCCATAAGACAAAACATCAACCTACAGAGTGGGAAAAGATCTTCACCAACCCTACATCTGACAGAGTAATGATCTCCAAAACAAAGAGACAAATCAGGAAACTAGACACCAAAATACCAAACAATTCATTTTAAAAATAGGGTACAGATATAAACAGATAATTCTCAACAGAAGAATCTCAAATACCTGAAAGATAAAGAATTGTTCACCATCCTTAGTCATCATGGAAATGCAAATCAAAACAACTCTGAGATCCCATCTTACACCTGCCAGAATGGCTAAGATCAAAAACACTGATGACAGATTATGTTAGAGAGTATGTAGAGTAAGGGGAACACTCCTCCACTGCTGGTGGGAGTGCAAATTTGTACAACCACTTTGAGAACCAATATGGCAGTTATTCAGAAAAGTGGGAATCAATCTATCTGAAGACCCAGCTATACCAATCTTAGGCATATACACAAAGGATGCTCAATCATACCACAAGGACACTTGCTCAACTCTGTTCATAGCAGCTTTACTCATAATAGTCAGAATCTGGAAACAACCTAGATGCCCCTCCACCAAAGAATGAATAAGGAAAATGTGGTACATTTACACAACAGAGTATTATTCAGGCATAAAAATAAACAATGACATCATGAAATTTGTAGGTAAATGACTAGAACTAGAAAAAATAATTCTGAGTGAGGTGACACAGACCCAGAAAGACAAACAGGATATGTACTCACTCATATATGGATATAAGGAATAAAGTATAGGATAACCAACCCACAATCCACGGTCCCACAGAGACTAGATTACAAGGAAGACCCAAAGAGGAATGCATGGATTTCTCTGGGAATGGGAAAAAGAAGAGATCTCTGGACAAACTGGGTGTGAGGGGGGTGGAATGGAGGGATGGGATCTTGAAGTAGCTGGTTAGGTGGCCTGGATGTGGGAAGCAGGTTGGAGGCAGGAGAGAAGAGAAGAGTAACAAAAGAGATATTTTGATGGTGGGGGTGGGGTCATTTGTGGATTATGGAGAAACCTGGAGCCAGGGAAAGCCCCAAGAATTCACAAGAACAACCCAGCTATGACTCCAAGTAACAGTAGAGAGGGTGTCTGAACTGGGCTTCTACTGTGATCAGATTGGCGACTACCCTACTTGTCAACACACATCCTTTATCCCTTAACTGATGGAAGCAGATGCAAAGATCCATAACAAACACTGGGCTGAGCTCTGGGAGTCTTGCTGAAGGAGGAGGAATTGTAGAAGCCAGGGGTTCTTGAAGAGACAACCCACAGTTACAGCTGACCTGGGCTTGAGGGAGCTCATGAACTCTGGAGCAACAGTTAGGGAGCTTCCATGGGACCATCCTAGGCCTTCTGCATGCGTGTGACAGTTGTATAGCTTGGTGACTTTGTAAGACTCCTAGTACTGAGATCAGGACCTGTCCCAAGCACCTATCTGTCTTTTGGGACTCTGCTCCCCATGGAGGATCACCTTTCCCAGTCTTCATCCTCCCTCAACATGGTGTGTCATCCTCTGCACAAGACCAAGGGAGGCATGCCCCTTTCTGAATGGCTATAGAGGAGGAGTAGGAGGAGTCAGGGATAAATGGGAAGCAGGGTGGTATGACTTTGAGGTGCAGGCAGAGGAGAAGTTCTGGTCAGTATGTAAAAGAAATTTTAAAAATGCTATTTATATGTTTAAAAAAAGGGTTCAGGGGGTCTTTCCCAGTAGTCTCAAATTCCACAACAGAATGAGCGATTTCTCCTTCCCACAATTTCTTCACTTTACTTATTCTATGAAATTTTCAATTAGCTTAAAGAAAGAAAACACATAAATTTGGGAGAGTGCAAGTTAAAAGGTGTATGGGGAGGGTGGAAGATGGAAATAGGACTAGATGTGATCCTATACCATTGTGCATATGATCAGGTCTCAGGACAAAAGCTGAGGTGCCTATAGTACAACAAAGCTCACACTGGCCCAGGCTTACTAAGTACCTGTGTTGCTCTCTGCTCTTCTCACCTCACCCCTGTCCCCAAACCTCTGCATCCCAGGGGCTTCTCTTTCCTTCTGCCAGCTTCTCATTTCTATATAAGTCTTCTATTTTGGCCACTTCCTCTCTTGACTCCTCTCTTGGTCTCTTTGCCTTCTTGGCCCTCTCTTCTCTCTCTCCTTTCTTCCTCTGTTACTCTCTCAATCTAACTCTCTCCTATCATAGTCCAGTTCAGTCTTGACTCTTCTGGATACCCCTAGCTGTACTCTTCCTCATCATCTACAATAAAGACCTGCTCAATATTAAGTTGGAGCAGTCCCCCTGACCTGTGGGGACAGGACAGATATCTCTAACCTGATGGCACTATCCCAGTCATCCGTGTGCTCAGACCTGAGCAATAATTTACACAGGACCCCTGTGATGGCTAAAGTAAGTTAAAATGGAGACAGGTATCCCATAAGGGCCATTGACCTTTTTTTCTGGAATGCCTGGGAGAGCCTAGTAGCCTGCCTCTGAGACAAGAATGAGATAATGGGCTGTGACATATTAAGAGGTGCCTTTGCTTCTGCAAAAACTTGTTTATCACTGTGGGAAAGGGATGAAATGATCTTTATATTGCTGTAGAGCAAGAAGGAACTGGGGTAAGTAAAGCAATGCCCTTGCCCAGATATGGATTCCATGAATTGCTATAATACACATCTTTCTGGTATCCATCTTTAAAACTCCTTGTACCCATCCCCCTTCCACACGTCATGCTGTATTGACTCTAAGGTTGAAGACGTCCCTCTGCAGTAAGAATAAATTCAATTAATCTAAATTCAAATTGAGTCTAAGTCTTCAAAAGCCACAGCAATGTCCTCATTTTCATTCACGTATGTTTAAAATTCTCAAGAATGAAGGAAAAGCTATTTTTAAATGACAACTTTAAGACCTTTTCCTCTATGGTGCGTCTAAAGTGTCTATTTGTGTCATTCTGGATGGAACTGTGCATAAGAGTAAGTCTCCCTCAAGCCAGACAAAATATCCCAGTGTGGAGAATAAATTGGGCATAAGTTCACTGCTAACAGAACAGCTAATGACCATCTGTTGGGTCTGGAAGAGGGAAAGTTGGTTTTCTTTAAGCATGTCATTCAGGGAGATTGATCACATTCCAGTCAGTGGCCATACACCCAAGAATATATGGACAGCTCACATCATACATGAAGATTTAAAGAAAAGAACACATAAATATGGGTGAGTAGGAGAAAGGAGATGGATCTGAGAGGGGTTGCAGGAGGGAGTGAGTATTTTCAAATTATAAACTAAAAAAAAATCAAGATTTTCAGTCAGCAAGACAAAAAGGCAGCCCACAGAATGGGAAAAAATATTCACTAATCCCACATCTGACAGAGGGTTGATCTCCAAAATTTATAAAGAACTCAAGAAGCAAGTCTCCAAAACACCAAAGGATCCAATTAAAAAGTGGGCTGCAGAACTAAATAGAGAGTTTTCAATAGAGGAGTCTAAAATGCCTGAGAGGCACTTGAGAAAGTGCTCAACATCCTTAGCCATCTGGGAAATGCAAATCAAAACAACTCTGAGATACCATCTCACTCCTGTCAGAATGGCTAAAATCAAAAACACCAATGACAATTTATGCTGGAGAGGATGTGATGAAAGGGGAACACTCCTCCATTGCTGGTGGGAGTGCCAACTTGTTCAGCCACTTTGGAAATCAGTATGGAGATTCCTCAGAAAAATGCAAATAAACCTACCACAAGACCCAGCAACTCCAAAAGTTGCATATATCCAAAAGATGCCCATTCATACAACAAGGATGTCTGTTCCACTATGTTCATAGCAGCATTATTTGTAATAGCCATAACCTGGAAGCAACCTAGATGCCCCTCAACTGAAGAGTGGATGGAGAAAATGTGGTATATTTACACAATGGAGTACTATTCAGCAGAAAAAACAATGGAATCCTGAGATTTGCAAGCAAATGGATGACACTAGAAGAAACCATCCTGATTGAGGTAACCCAGTCACTAAAAGAGAAACATGGCATGTACTCTCTCATATATGGATTTTAGACATAGATCAGGGGAGTGCCAGCCTACAATCCCATCCCATGGCCAGAGAGTCTGGGAAACAGAAACTTCATTCAGTGGCTGATGGAAGAAGAGGCAGACTCCCACGGCTAAGCACTGAGATGAACTCAGGAAATCCAGTGACAGAGAGGGAGGACTGATGACCAAATGGATTAAGACTGGGCTGGTTTAACCCCAGAAACAGTTGACCTGACAAAGGTTAACTCTTGATTCCCAGGCATCAGCCTGGGAATCCAGCATGGGACTGATCAAGTGAGGAGGCCTAGGTAATCTATTGAGCCTTGGGCAGTAGATCAGTACTCACCCCAAGTATACACTCGTATCCAGAAATGTGAGATGCACTCTCACCCTGAACACTTAGGGAAGGGTCTAGGCCCTGCCCTGGATGAAATGACAGACTATGGACACCCCCATGGAGGGCCTCACCCTCCCTGGGGAAATGAGGGGATAATGGGGGATTGGGCGGAGGGCACGGGAGGAGGGGAGGGAAAGGGAGAGGGATCTGGAACTTACTTGTGAAGCAACCTTGTTTCTAATCTAAGTTTAAACTTAAAAATAAATAATAAAAAATCAAGGTTTTCTGTGTGTTTTTTTCATCAAATATCTGTACTTCTAAAACTCGCTGTCCACCAGTTCAGGAAGAAGCCACAGATTCCCTGAATCAATGTCATACTCCATACAAAGGCTAGAAACTAAAATGCCCACTTTTGGTGTCCTAATGCAAGAACACCCATAGCAGGTTGAATATTCCAAATTTGAATATCTGTGTTGATAAAAATGTGTTTACACCAAGAACTCCAAAGCAGTGGTCCTTTGGCATGTTCCATATGCACTGTTGGCTTGGGTAAAGTTGAGTTGTGAGTGTGAACATCCCTGCTGACATCAACCCTAGTCCTTGTTCCAACTTTCATCAGCTCTTCCCATAGGTAACTAAGTTTCCTGGTTTTCATAGTTTGTGATTTTTGTCAATGGTTTTGTTGCTTACAATGGCCCCAGAAACACATCTATAACACTCTTTGTTGTTGCTGACTGTAAAGGCAGAGTATGTCTTCTATGTGCTCAATAAAAGTGCCTTTGAGAGAAGTGGTGTCAGCAGTGGGCTCAGTGTTAATGGATAAATGATTTGATGTAGCTGTAAAATGAAAACAGAGGCAGTTTCAGTGCAGTGTGAGGCTTGATAGAGAGCAGTCACATAGCAGTCTATGGTTTTGTGGAAAATGTTGTAGTCTGAGGATTCATGGAGACAGGATTTCCCACTTCAATCTGAGGTAGAGTTAGTTGACCAGCATCAGTGGCAAGTTACCTGGAGGTGGTTGGCTACATGGGTGTTGTGAGAGACCTGGGGGTGGCCTTCGAACCAGAAGCACTGACAACAGTCACTTTCGGGAGCTATCAAAAGAAGATTCTCTAGGGAAAGTGCACCTGTGTCCCAGTCAACATCCAGTGCCATTCTTCGTAGGAGATACCCCACCACATCAGTGGCCCTGAGAGCCTCATCCCTGCCTGCACCTAGAGGAACAATCACCATAGCAGTGACTCCACCTGTACATGAAGGAGTGATCACCTGAGTCTTGGGCCTTCCTGCTCATGGAAGAGTGGTCACCAGAGCCTCTGCCTTGCCTGCATCTAGAGGAGTGATCAATGGAACCATTGACACCAATAGGATCACTTAGATGAAGAGGGACCCCCTGAAGCACAAGCTACAACTGTACTAACTGGAGGAAGAGATGAGTATGAATATACTTAACAATATAAAAAGCAATATGGCACCTCCAGAAACTAATGGTTCTACAACAGCAAGACCTAAACATCCCAACACAGGTGAAGTGGAAGAAAATGATATTAAAAAGAACTTCATGAGGATAAGTGATGCCCTTAAAGAGGAAATAAAAAATTCCCTTTAAGAAGTAGAGGAAAAGACAAAAAACTGGAAGAAGTCAAGAAATCCCTTAAAGAAAACCAAGAAAAAGCAATCAAAAAGGTGAAGGAAACAGTTTAAGACTTGAAAGCTGAAATAGAGGCAATAAAGAAAACACAAAGTGAAGGAATGTAGGAAATGGGAAATCTGGGTAAACAATCAGAACTACAGATGCAAGCATCACCAACAGAATACAAGAGATGGAAGAGAGAACCTCAGGAACTGGAGATACAATAGAGGAGTTTCATAAGTCAAAGAAAATGTTCAATCCAACAAATTCTTAACACAAAATATCTGTGAAATCTGGGACACCATGAAAAGACAGAACCTAAGAATAACAGGAATAAAAGAATAATTCCAGCTCAAAGGCACAGAAAGTATATTCAACAAAGTCATAGAAGAAAACTTTCTCAACCTAAAGAAAGCTATACCTGTGAAAGTACAAGAATCTTAAAGAACACCAAATAGACTGGACCAGAAAGGTTCCCTCTCCCCATAATAATCAAAATACTAAACATATAGAATAAAAAAAGAATATTAAGAGCTGCAAAGGAAAAATCCAGCTAGCATATAAAGGCAGACCTACACCTGACTTCTGAATGGAAACAATGAAAGTCAGAAGATCCTAGACAGGTGTTATGCAGACAAGAAGAGACCATGGATGCCAGCCCAGACTACAATACCCATCAAAGCTTCAATCACAATAGACAAAGAAAACAAGATATTGCATGACAAACAAGATTTAAACAATATCTATCCACAAATCCAGTCCTACATAAAGTACTCAAAAAGAAAATTCCACCACAAGGAAATTATTTACACCCATAAAAACACAGGAATCCTACAACAACAAATCCCAAAGAAGGGAAATGAACACAAAATACCACCATCAACAACAAAAACAAAAATAACAGGAAACAAAAAACAATCGCCTGGCTGGCTGTGGTGGCACAGGTATTAATCCCAGGACTCGGGAGGCAAAGGCAGGTGAATTTCTATGAGTTTGAGACCAGCCTAGTCTACAGAGCAAGTTCCAGGACTAGCATGGCTGTTATGCAGAAAAAGCAATCACTGGTCATTAATATTCCTTAATACCAATGGACTCAATTTGTATATAAAAGACACAGGCTACCAGAATGCATACAAAAATAATCCATCTTTCTGCTTCATACAAGAAACACTTGTCAACCTCAAAGACAGATATTACCTCAGAGTGAAGGGTTGGGAAGAGATTTTCCAATCAAATGGACCTGAGAAACAAGCATGAGTAGCTATCACAATGTATAAAAAATAGACTTCCAACTAAAATCAATCAAAAGACATAGAGAAAGCTATTTCATGTCCATAACAGGAAAAATCCACCAAGATGGACTACTAAAGCTTAAATCACACATCAAGTCCAACACACAAATTCTGGGAGACTTCAATACCCCACTTTCACCATTAAACAGGTCTACCAGAGAGAAACTTAACAGAGAAATAAAGGAAGTAACAGATGCTATTTCTCAAATGGGCTTAACAGACATCCATAGAACCTTCCAAACACAAAAGAGCATACCTTCTTCTAAGCACCTCATGGAACTTTCTATAAAATTGACTACATAATTTGTAACAAATCAAACCTCAACAGATACAAAAAAATTAAATAACCCCCTGTATCTTATCAGACCACCATGGCTTAAAGTTAGAATTCAGCAACAACACTAATTGCAGAAAGTCCACAAACTCATGGAAATTGAACAGTGCTCAACTGAATCACCACTTGGTCAAGGAAGAAAAGAAATTAAGGACTTCATAGAATACAATGAGAATAACCACACAACATACCCAAACTTACAGAAAACAATGAAAGCAATGCTGAGAGGAAATTTCATAGCACTAAATGCCTACATAAAAAAGCTGGAGAAATCCCACACTAGTGAATTAACAGAAATCTGAAAGCTCTAGAACAAAAATAACCAAACTCACCCAGGAAGAGTAGATGACTGAAAATAATCAAACTGAGGGCTGAAATAAATAAAATAGGAAAAAGAAAACAATACACACAATAAAAAGAATCAATTGGAACAAATAGTTGGCTCTTCAAGAAAATCAACAAGATAAACAAACCTTTATCCAAACTAACCAAAAGACAGAAAGAGAATATCCAAATGAAAACGGGGACATAACAACAGACACTAAGGAAATCCAGAGAATCATCAGGTCATACTTCAAACACTGTACTCAACAAAATTGAAAAACTTAAAAGAAATGGACAACTTTCTGGATAAGTACAACATACCAAAATTATATCAACACCATATAAACAAACCAAACAGACCTATTACACCTAAGGAAATAGAACGAGTCATCAAAATTCTCCCAACCAAAAACAGTCAAGGTTAAGATTGTTTCAGCACAGAATTCTAGCAGAATTTCAAAGAAGAGTTAATAGCAATACTCCTCAAATTGTTCTACACAATAGAAGCAGAGGAAACACTGCCAGAATCTTTTTAGGAGTCTACCATTACATTGATACCCAAAGCACACAAAGTTGTAACTAAGAAAGATAATTATAGACCAACCTCCCTCATGAACACTGAGCAACAATACTCAATAAAATACTGGCAAATCAAATCCAAGAACACATCAGAAAAATCATCTGCCATAGGCTTCAGACTGGACACATGGGGGAGGGCCTAGGCCCTGCCCCAGAAGATATGACAGACTTTGGAGATCCCCCCATGAAGGGCCTCACCCTACCTGGAGAGTCAAATGAGGATTAGCTGGGGGAGTTGGAGGGTTGGCAGGGATGGGGGAGGAGGGGAGGGAAAGGGAGCTGGGATTCGCATGTGAAGCAAGCTTGTTTCTAATTTAATTTTTGAAAAAAGATTACAAATCTTTCTATGAAAACGTGTGTGTGTGTGTGTGTCTGTCTGCCTACTCTCTACATATCTCTTTAATATTGTGCTTGAAGTTCTTGCTAGATCAATAAGACAACAAGAGGAGATCAATGAAATACATATTCAAAATGAAGAAGTCAACCTTTCACTATTTGCAGATGATATGATAGTTTACATAAGTGACCTGAAGAATTCTACCATGGAAATACCACAGCTGATAAACACCTTCAGCAAAGTGGCAGGATACAACATTAACTCAAAAATCAGTAACACTAGTATATATAGACAATAAGGGGCCGAGATAGAAATCAGAGAAAGATCACACTTTACAATAACCACAAACAACATAAAATATATTGGGGTAACTCTAACCAAAGAGGTGAAAGATCTGAATGGCAAGAAATTTGAATCATTAAAGAAGGTAACATAAAATGGAAAGATCTCCCATGCTCTTAGATAGGTAGGATCAAGATAGTAAAAATGAAAATCTTACCAAAAAGCAATCTATAGATTCAATGCAATCCCTATCAAAATCCCAGCACAATTATTTACAGAATTTGAAATGACAATACTCAACTTTATATGGAAAAACAAAAGACCCAGGATAGCCAGAAAAAAAACCTGTACAATAAAGGAACTTCAGGAGGCATCACCATCCCTGACTTCAAGCTCTACTATAGAGCTATAGTAATGAAAACAGCTTTGTATTGGCACAAAAATAGACAGCTAGACCAATGAAATCAAATTGAAAACCCTGATATTAACCCACACACCTATCAACACCTGATCTTTGACTAAGAAGCTAAAACTATACAATGGAAAAAAGAAAGCATCTTCAACAAACTAGTGCTGGCATAATTGGATGGGTACAAAGTACAAGATTGTAAATAGACCCATGCCTATTCCAAGGCACAAAACTTAAGTCCAAATGGATCAAAGACCTTTACATAATTACATCCACACTGAACCTCTTATAAGTGGGAGGTACCCTTGAACAAATTGGCACAGGAGATCACTTCCTGAACATAACACCAGTAGCAGAGACAATGAGGTTGACAATTAATAAATGGGACCTCTTGAAACTGAGAAGTTTCTGTAAGGCAAAAGACACAGTCAACAAGACAAATGGCAGCCCACAGAATGGGAAAAGATCTTTACCAACCCTACATCAGACAGAGGATTTATTTCCAAAATATACAAAGAATTCAAGAAGCTAGTCACAAAATAATTTAACAAAAAAGTGGGGTACAGAGCTGTTCCTCCGGCAGCATCAGGTAAACAGGCCGGCTTCCCGGCCTGTGTTCCAGTGCCTGCAGATCGCCTGGGAACTGAACAGAGCTCCCAATCCCGGCAGGAGCCAAGCACCCCAGACTCCAGATCTTCTCTCCCACCAACGAGACCAGGAAACGAGAGGAGGCTGGGAGTCCAGGGAAGCAGCGGTTCCTCCAGCAGCATCAGGTAAACAGGCCGGCTTCCCGGCCTGCATTCCAGTGCCTGCAGATCGCCTGGGAACTGCACAGAGCTCCCAATCCCGGCGGGAGCCAAGCACCCCAGACTCCAGATCTTCTCTCCCACCAACGAGACAAGGAAACCAGAGGAGACAGGGAGACCAGGGGAGTAGCTGTTCTGGATCAGGTACAACAGGACCCAGCATAGGGTCCAGGGGACCAGGTAGGAGGCTAAGCGCCCCAGATTCCTGTTCTTCTTCTCCACCCATGGGACCAGCATTTGGACAAGGAATAGAAGAACCACCAGATTATTGGACTTGCTAGCACCCACCAAAAGGGAACTCAGGTCCCCAGACCAGTAAGGGGCTCTTTCTGCACCCACTAGAAGAAGAGATGGGAAAGAGACAATACAAAAACACAGTCAGCAACAGAAAAACAAATATGACACCGCCAGATTCTAGAAACTCCACACCAGCAAGACGCCAACATTCCAATGCGAACGAAGCAGAAGAGAACGACCTTAAAAGCACCTTCATGAAAATGATAGAGGCCCTAAAAGAGGATATAGGAAAATCCCTCAAAGAAATGGAAGAAAAAACAAACCAAAAAATGCAAGAAATGGAAGAAAAAACAAAGCAAAAAATGCAAGAATTGGAAGAAGAATCATACCAAAAAAGGCAGGAAATGGAAGAAGAAACAAAGCAAAAAATGCAAGAAATGGTAGAAAAAACAAACCAAAAAATGAAAAAAATGGAAGAAGAAACAAACCAAAAAAGGCAGGAAATGGAAGAAACAAAGCACAAAATGCGAGAAATGGAACAAAAAACAAACCAAAAAATGCAAGAAATGGAAGAAAGAACAAACCAAAAAATTCATAAAAGGCAACAAACGGACGAAAAGATAAACAGAAAATTTGCAAGAAGCAATGCAAACACTGCAAGGGTTGAAAACTGAAATAGAGACATTAAAAAAAACACAATCTGAAGAAAGGCAGAAAATAGAAAAGCTGGACAAACAGTCAGGCACTACCAATACAAGCATTACCAACAGAATAGAAGAGATGGAAGAGAGAATCTCAAGTGTTGAAGATACACTAGGAGAAATGGATTTATCAACCAAAGAAAACCTTAAATCCAACAAATCCTTAACACAAAACACCCAGGAAATATGGGACACCATGAAAAGACCAATTCTAAGAATAATAGGTATAAAAGAAGGAGAAGAAATCCACCTCAAAGGGGCAGAAAGTATATTCAACAAAATCATAGAAGAAAACTTTCCCAACCTTAAGAAAAACATGCCAATGAAGGTACAAGAAGCATACAGAACACCAAATAGAGTGGACCACAAAAAAAATCCCCTCGCCACATAATAATCAAGACCCCAAACATACAGAATAAAGAAAGAATATTAAGAGCAGCTAAGGAAAAAGGTCAAGTAACATATAAAGGCAGACCTATCAGAATTACACCTGATTTCTCCATGGAAACTCTGAAAGCCAGAAGGTCCTGGATAGATATTCTACCTACACTAAGAGACCACGGATGCCAGCCCAGACTACTATACCCGGCAAAGCTCTCAATCACTATAGACGGAGAAAATCAACAAGATAGACAAACCTTTGTCCAAACTTACCAAACAGCAGAGAGTGAACACGCAAATTAACAAAATCAGAAATGAAAAGGGGGACATAACAACAGACTCTGAGGAAATCCAGAGAATCATCAGGTCATATTTTGAAAACCTGTACTCCACAAAATTCGAAAATTTAAAGGAAATGGATGACTTCCTGGACAGCTATCATTTGCCAAAACTAAATCAAGAACAGATAAGCAATTTAAATAGACCTATAACCCCTATGGAAATAGAAGCTGTCATCAAAAGTCTCCCAACCAAAAAAAGTCCAGGTCCAGATGGCCTCAGTGCAGAATTCTAGCAGAATTTCAAAGAACAGCTTATACCAATTCTTCTCAAAGTGTTCCACACAATAGAAGCAGAAGGGTCTTTGCCAAACTCTTTCTATGAGGCTTCAATAACCTTGATCCCCAAGCCACACAAAGATACAACTAAGAAAGAGAACTTCAGACCAATATCCCTCATGAACATTGATGCAAAAATACTCAATAAAATACTGGCAAATCGGATCCAAGAACATATCAAAACAATCATTCACCACGATCAAGTAGGTTTCATCCCAGGAATGCAGGGATGGTTCAACATACGAAAATCCATCAACGTAATCCACCATATAAACAAGCTGAAAAACAAAAATCACATGATCATCTCACTAGATGCTGAAAAAGCCTTTGACAAAATCCAACACCCCTTCATGATAAAGGTCTTGGAGAGATCTGGGATAACAGGGACATACTTAAACACAATAAAAGCCATATACAGTAAACCAACAGCCAGCATCAAACTAAATGGACAGAAACTCAAGGCAATTCCTCTAAAATCAGGAACAAAACAAGGCTGTCCACTCTCTCCATACCTTTTCAACATGGTACTTGAAGTTCTAGCTATTGCCATACGACAACAAAGGGGGATCAAGGGGATACAAATTGGGAAGGAAGAGGTCAAACTTTCACTGTTTGCAGACGATATGATAGTTTACATCAATGACCCAAAGAACTCTACCAGGGAACTCTTACAGCTGATTAACACCTTCAGCAAAGTGGCAGGCTACAAGATCAACTCAAGAAAATCAGTAGCCCTACTATATATAGATGATAAAAGGGCTGAAAGTTAAATCAGAGAAACATCACCCTTTACAATTGCCACAAACAACATAAAATACCTTGGGGTAACGCTAACCAAACAAGTGAAAGACCTGTATCATAAGAACTTTGAATCTTTAAAGAAAGAAATTAAAGAAGCCCTCAGAAAATGGAAAGATCTCCCATGCTCTTGGATAGGTAGGATCAATGTAGTAAAAATGGCAATCCTGCCAAAAGCAATCTACAGATTCAATGCAATCCCCATTAAAATCCCAGCACAGTTCTTCACAGACCTTGAAAGAACAATAATCAATTTTGTATGGAAAAACAAAAGACCCAGGATAGCCAAAACAACCCTGTTCAACAAGGCAACGTCCGGAGGCATCACCATCCCTGACCTCAAGCTCTATTACAGAGCTATAGTCCTGAAAACAGCTCGGTATTGGCACAAAAATAGACAGGTAGACCAATGGAATCGAATTGAAAACCCGGGTATTAACCCACACACGTACGAACATCTGATCTTTGACAAAGAAGCTAAAAATATACAATGGAATAAAGAAAGCATCTTCAACAAATGGTGCTGGCATAATTGGAGACTGGCATGTAGAAGAATGCGGATCGATCCATGTTTATCGCCATGCACAAAACTTAAGTCCAAATGGATCAAAGACCTCAACATAAATCCAGCCATACTGAACCTCTTAGAAGAGAAAGTGGGTGGTACCCTTGAACGAATTGGTACAGGAGACAGCTTCCTGAACATAACACCAGTAGCACAGACAGTGAGATCAACAATTAATAAATGGGACCTACTGAAACTGAGAAGCTTCTGTAAGGCAAAGGACCCAGTCAGCAAGACAAAAAGGCAGCCCACAGAATGGGAAAAAATATTCACTAATCCCACATCTGACAGAGGGTTGATCTCCAAAATTTACAAAGAACTCAAGAAGCAAGTCTCCAAAACACCAAAGGACCCTATTAAAAAGTGGGCTCCAGAACTAAATAGAGAGTTTTCAATAGAGGAGTCTAAAATGGCTGAGAGGCACTTGAGAAAGTGTTCAACATCCTTAGCCATCCGGGAAATGCAAATCAAAACAACTCTAAGATAACCTCTCACTCCTGTCAGAATGGCTAAAATCAAAAACACCAATGACAATTTATGCTGGAGAGGATGTGGTCAAAGGGGGACACTCCTCCATTGCTGGTGGGAGTGCCAACTGGTTCAGCCCCTTTGGAAATCAGTATGGAGATTCCTCAGAAAAATGGGAATAAACCTACCACAAGACCCAGCAACTCCACTCTTAGGCATATATCCAAAAGATGCCCATTCATACAACAAAGATGTCTGCTCCACTATGTTCATAGCAGCTTTATTTGTAATAGCCAGAACTTGGAAGCAACCTAGATGTCCCTCACCCGAAGAGTGGATAGAGAAAATGTGGTACATCTACACAATGGAGTACTATTCAGCAGAAAAAAATAATGGAATCATGAGATTCACAGGCAAATGGATGACACTAGAAGAAACCATCCTGAGTGAGGTAACCCAGTCACAAAAAGAGAAACATGGCATGTACTCTCTCCTATATGGATTTTAGACATAGATCTGGGGAGTGCCAGTCTACAATCCTATGGCCAGAGAGTCTGGGAAACAGAAACTTCTTTTAGTGGCTGATCGAAGAAGTGGCAGACTCCCTTGGTTAAATACTGAGCTGAACTCAAGAAAGCCAGTAACAGAGAGGGAGGACTGATGATCAAAGGGATTAAGACTGGGCTGGTTTAACCCCCAGAAACAGCTGACCAGACAAAGGTTAACTCTTGAATCCCAGGCATCAGCCTGGGAATCCAGCATGGGACTGATCAAGACCCCCCTGAATCTGGGTGTCAGTGAGGAGGCCTAGGGAATCTATTGAGCCTTGGGCAGCAGATCAGTACCCATCCCAAGTATACACACGGACTTTGGACTCCCATAGAACAATGTGAGGTGCACTCTCACCCTGAACTCTTGGGGAAGGGTCTAGGCCCTGCCTTATATGAAATGACAGACTATGGGCACCCCCATGGAGGGCCTCACCCTCGCTGGGGGAATGAGGGGATAACGGGGGGGGTTGGGGGGAGGGCACGGGAGGAGGGGAGGGATTGGGAGAGGGACCTGGAACTGACTTGTGAAGCAACCTCGTTTCTTATCTAAATTTAAACTGGAAAATAAAATATAAATAAAATAAATAAATAAAAAGTGGGGTACAGAACTAAACAGAGAATTCTCAATAGAGGAATTTATAATGGCTGAAAGACACTTAAGAAACTGCTCAACATCCTTATCCATCAGGGAAATGTAAATCAATATGACAGAGATATCTTCTTACACCAGTCAGTATGACTTAAATCAAAAACATCAATGACAGTCTATGCTGGAGAGGATGTAGAGAAAGGAGAACCCTTCTCCATTGGTGGTGGAGTGTAAACTTGTACAGTCACTTTGGAAATCTGTATGCCAGTTTCTCTGGAAAATGGGAACCAGTCTACCACAAGATCCAGCACTTCCACTCTTAGGCATATACCCAAAAGATGCACATTCATACAACAAGGATATCTGTTCAACTATGTTCATAGTTATTTCTAATAGCCAGAACCTGGAAGCAACTTAGATGCCCCTCAACTGAAGAATGGATACAAAAAATGTGGTATATTTACATAATGCAGTTACTACTCAGTGGAAAAAACAATGGAATCTTGACATTTCAGGCAATAGGATGAAATTAGAAGAAACCATCCTAAGTGAGGTAACCCAGTCACATAAAGACAAAGAAGGTATGTATTCACTCATAAATTGATGTTAGACATAGAGGAAAGGATTGCCAGCCTACAGTCCACACTGTCAGAGGAGCTAGGAAACAAGGAGGACAGTAAAAGGGTTATATTGTTCCCCAGTGAAGCAGAAAGGGACAAGAGCCCCTGAACAAATGGATATCACGAGGGGGGGATGTAGGAGGAAGAGGAGGAGAGAAGAGGGGGGAGGAGAACATCAGGGATCAGGTTGATTGAGTAGGAAGAGGAAAAGAGGAGAGCAAGAAAAGAGACACATCAATAGAGGGAGCCATTATAGGTTTAAGGAGAAATCTGGCACCAGGGAATTATACAGATATCCAAAAGGATGACCCCAACTAGGAACCTAAGCAATAGTGAAGAGGCTACCTTAAATGCCATCCCCCTATAATGAGAATGATGACTGTCTTAAATGCCATCCTAGAGTCTTCATCCAGTACCTAATGGGAGAAGAAGCAGAGATTCCCAACCAAGCACTGAACCAAACTCCTGGAATCCAATTTCAGAGAGGGAGGAGTGATGAATAAAGGGGTGAAGACCTTGCTGGGAAAACCCACAGAAACAGCTGACCTGAGCAAGTGGGAACTTATGGACCCCAGTCTGGCAGATGGGAAACCAACCCAGGACCAAACCAGGCCCCCCTGAATGTGGGTGTCAGTTAGGAGCACTGGACATTCTATGGAGCCTCTGGCAATAGAATCAGTATGTATCCCTGGTGCATTTGACTTCAGGAGTCCATTTCCCATGGAGGGATATTCTCTTAGCCTAGACAGACAGGGGAGAATCTGTGCCCTGCCCCAAATGACTTAACAGATTTTGATGATCCCTCATGGAAGGCCTCACCCTCCCTGGGAAGTGAATGTGGGATGGGGGTGTTATTAGAGGACATGGGAGGATGGAAGGGAGAAGGAACTGAAATTGATATGTAAAATAAGACTGTTTCTAAGTTAAATAAAATCTATTTTAAAAATTAAGGAACTTCTGGAGGAATCACCATCCCTGACTTCAAGCTCTACTATAAAGCTACAATAATGAAGTCAGTTTTGTACTAGCATAAAAACAGAGGCACCAATGGAATGGAATCGAAGACCCTGATATTAATGCACACACCTATGAATGAATGATTTTTTATAAAGAAGCTAAAATTATGCAGTGGAAAAATAAAGCATCTTCAACAAATTGTGCTGGAATAACTTAATGCTGGCATTAGAAGAATGCAAAAAGATCCATATCTATCACCATATACCCAACTCAAGTGCAAATGGTTCAAAGACCTCAACAGAAATCCCCCCACACTGCACTTCATAGAAGATAAGTGGGATGTAGCCTTGAACTCAGTTGCTAAAAAACATTTGATATTAGATGCTACCAGATTAATTCAACCTATATATTTTTAAAAAGCCTTTACTTTAAAATTTAAGTCTAAGGACATGTTACTTTGGAAATAGGTTCTGCTTTTGTTTCCACAGAAGATAATAAGCTGAGATTCCATCCAGACTAATGTGGTTTGTTCAAACTATACCCCCTAAAACAATGGCCCAAGTGATTCAACATCCATGAGAGCTGAGACCATGCAGCCTCGCAGACCACTGTAGTCAGAATTTGGCCAGGGTTCTGGATTTTCTCATGATCCTCTTGGACAGAACCCCCAAACAGCAAGAAGCAGTTTGGAAATAACTGCACCCACATTCCCAAATAGTGTTTATAAATGTTTGTTTTCATTTAAATGGGGTTGGTTATAAATGGTTAATGATGACAGCCTTAAAAAGTGAAATATGATATAGAAACCAATACTTTACATTGGTATGGATTTTTGTTTATTGATACAAAGTTAAGGTCAATTTTGTTATATGTATATTTCTACTCTTGTTTAGGTATTGTGTTTTTACAGCTCTTTTTTAAAATGTAATGTAAAAGTACATGCAGATTATAGATAGCCACCTATAATAGTCAAAACCTACGTTAAGTTTTCTAGATATACAGATATGTATGTATGTATGTATCAAATGGATAGGTATTCTTCAAACCTTTCAAAGACTTACATAATATGACATTTAACATGGTTTATTAGGGTTTTTCATGACAATGAGACACAACTGCTCCTGGCAACACCAATTACATCAGAGAGAAAGATGGGCATCAAAGAAACTCATTATGGAGTTTGCCTTCAACATGACAGGGATAGCTATTTGGGTAAGAAACTGCTCTTGCCTGGAATGTTTGAAAGCAGGCTGTCCAAACTGGACAAGAAGGTTACAAATAAAAGTGACTGCTGAATTTGCCAAGGGACAGGATGGCCCTTCAGGGTCCCTGCTTCATCAAAAAGTCTGACAGAAACTATGGCCTATGGGCTAAAAATGGATGCCCCAACGTTACAGAGGAACTTTGGGAGATTGTTCAGGCAGTGAGATGTATCGTCAATTCTAGATTTTATATATTATCCTTCTGGGATCTTTGATGGAGTTGAAAACAGATAGTCATGGTTATATTTTTCCTTACTTATGATTAAAGGTAAGTTATACATGAAAATTTACATTCACGAAGATTGGTGATAGACTATTTTCTGTAAGTTTCATCAAATGTTAATGGACTAAACAATATTAACTAAGGTTCTTGCTTTATAAATATTTTCTTATATATAATTTTGCTATGTTAAAGTTAAAACCTTTTTTATTAAGGCAAAAAAGAAGAGATGATGTGGAATGTCCTTCTGTAAGCTGTGAATATATGTTTCTCATATTGGTTGATGAATAAAGCTGTTTCAGCCAATGGACAGGCAGGAAATATAGGTGAGGCTACCAGACTAGGAGAAAGTTGGGAGGGGAACACAAGGTGAGTTGCCACGCAGCTGCTGAGGAAGGAAGTAGTCTGGGCATCACTGGCAAGCCAAGACCATGTGACGATATATAGATTAATAGAGATGGGTTAATGATTAAGAGAGAATTAGTGAAAGAGAAGCCTGAGCCATTGGTCAAATAGTTATATAATTAATATAAAACCTCTGTGCTTATTTGGGGCTAAATGGCCACAAGACCAGGCAGAACAGAAACTTCCACAGGAGACCACTTCCGAAATATAAAACCAATAACACAAACACTGAGAGGAATAATTAATAAATGGGACCTCCTGAAACGGATAGGCTTCTATAGGGCATAGAACACAGCCTGCAGAATGGGGAAAAAACTTCACCAACTCCACCTGTAAGAGAGGCATGACCTCCAAAATTATGCAAAGAACTCAAGAAACTAGGCATCAAAATAACAAATAAGGGGTACAGATCTAAACAGAGAACTCTCAACAGAGGAATCTCAAACGGTCAAAAGGCACTTATGGAAATGCTCCAGGTCCTTAGGCATTAGAGAAATTCGAATTAAAATGGTTGTGCCCACTAAGGATCCTAAGGCTTCAAGGAGCTTAACGACACTCGATTGCAAGTACAAGACGGTTTTTATTTTGAAGAAAAACCAGCTAGCCGGGGCCTCAACTCTGTCAGGAGAGTTGAACCCCTGAACCACAAATGCAAGGCACTTTTAAAGAGAAAGGGGGGTGTAGGAGTCCCGAGACTGCAAGTCTCAGTTCGTAAGGTTCCCATGGTTACAGAGATTATTTGGCACACAAAGTTTCCGTTCAAGGTCGTCATGAAACTAAGGGCCTTAAGGAAAGCAATAACTGTCACCTGGTTAGGTAAAATTAATTGGCACCTCTGTGGTCTCGGGTCTCATTACCAGAGCACACATCCTGCGATTGTGGGCTGGGAGTTAGTTTTATGACCAGTAGAGCAACAGGCTATCTGGTTCCCAGACTTCTCAAGACAAGGGGATAGCAGCAGATTATTGTTGCCGCTGCTCAAGGATCCGAGCTTCTGGTCATGTAATCTGTGGTCAGGGAGATTGGCAGGTCAAGGCAACCATCCAGTTCCCAGTTTTATAAGATAATGGGGTAGGGGTGAGCTTGGATCCCCTTCTTGTGGGAATTGCTTGTGGTCTTCTGTCACCTCGCTTAGTTGGGGACTTTTATTTTCCCCATTATATTTCAAAAGCAACTCTGAGATATTTTCTTACCCCTTCCAGAATGGCAAAAATCAAAGACATTCATTCATGACAACTTATGCTGGAGAGAATTTGGAGTAAAGGGAACACTCCTCCATTACTGGTGGGAGTGCAAACTTGTACAGGCCACTGTGGAAATCAGTATGGCAGTTTCTCAGAAAACTGGGACTCCATCTACCTCAAGAACAAGCAACACCACTCTTGGATACATACTCAAAGGATGCACACTCATACCACAATGACACTTGCTCAGCTATGTTCATAATAGCCAAAACCTGGAAGCAACCTAGATGCCCCCCAACAGGAGAGCGGATAAAGAAATTGTGGTACATCTTGAAATTCCCAGGCAAATGGGCAGAACTAGAAAATGCCATCCTGAATGAGGAAACCCAGAAAAAGAAAGACAAACATGGTAGTACTCACTCATAATTGGATATTGGACACAAAGCAAAGGATAACCAGCCCATAGTTCACAACCCCAGAGAAGTTAGGTAACTAAGAATAAATGCATGGACTCACCTAGGAAAGGCAAATAGACAAGATCTCCTGAGTAAATTGGGAGTGTGGGAGGAGGGGAGGTGGTGGAAGGGGAGAGGGGGGAGGAGGGAGGAGAAAATGAGGGGATACAAAATTATGCAGTTTTGGGAGAACAGTGCACTAGAAAGCCAGAATTGTTACAACCAACACAGCTGAAAGAGAGGCTGTAGTTGTTAAGGAGGCAGTCACCATGAAGGGGAGCTCTGCTCTGCACTGGGACAGCAGGAAGAACCCGAGCCCACCCAGCTAAGCTTCCAGTTTGTGAAAAGAGAAATCCTGAAGTGTTGCTTGTCAAAAAAAAGTATTTTCCAACATGCCAAAGCTAGCTCTATTGTGATCAAAGAAGCAAGGGGCCCATCCCATGCTTTCAGCTGAAACATATGACCTTCCCTCACCACAGTTACGGACTCCTTTCACTGGGTCCACACACCAAAACAAAATTGTTTGGGATCGAGGTGTTCTTTCACAGCAGCAGAAATGAAACTAATGCACCATGCAAGACCTGGTTTGGTTCTGTAATACGGCAGGGTTGGGCTACCCCCGAGGACACTGGAGCCAGTTCTCCATGTTCTCTGAGCTCTCACCAGAACCTACTTGTCAGAAATCTTACCAGAAGGGCTCATATGAACATTTCAGGGAATAAAAAAAAATCATTAACCAAGGAAGTGACACTGTTGCTTCTTCTCTGGAGAGGCTCATTGCTCTCCACTTCCCATCGTCTTCATAAACCCTGACTGAATGCCACAGCAAGGTTTTCTTTCCACTAGTCCTCTCAAGAAGAAGGTGACATTCTAGGGATCACAGGCATTAAGTTTCCTAGGAGACGCCTTAGCAGTTCCTACAAGGCTGCTATTTACCACCACACACAAAATGCCACATTATCTGCTATTTGTGCAGCAGACAGTAGGGTACAGCAGGCATGGAAGGGCAGGTCCCTGCATCCTCACAGATCTGAGTGTTCAGTTTTCTCTCAGAAACTGTAAGAGGGGACTGTATCAACATTTGGGTTGCTCTCACAGCTGTAGAGGCAACCTCTGACACACTCCAGGACAGATACCCCCCCACACACTAAAGGACTATGCTCTTTAGTCCCAAGGCCAAAGTGTACTCAGTGTGTAAAGCACTTGTGATATTCTGTGTTTGCTTTGTGCATCATTTAACTTCCTGAAAACTTTGTCTCATTGTATAATAGCTTTCTGCTGATTCTTGTCCCCATTTTCTCCTGCAAACTGTTTATAAACACCATGTACTTCTTAATAAACCTCCTTGGCTAAGACATCAGCAAGACTTCCTGGTCCCAGTTCTCCTGCCTTATTTATCATATCTACTCCTCCCCTTGGGGACCCTCTAACTAAAAAAAATAGCCTGCTGGATCAGGTCAATAGGCAACCAGACAGGGACCTGATTATGAAACAGAAGTGTGTACAGTCATAAAATAGAGCATCAGAGAAGTGAAACTCACAAGCCCAGAGCAGAATGCTTGCAGGCTGTCTACCAGGACAACCAGACAACTGGTTCCTCCAGATACAGGGGATCCATCCAACACTCATCACAACCCACCCCCACCTTTGCTGCTGGTCTACGGAGGGATCCAAGTAGTGCCTGTGGGGCCCAGGGAGTGAGCACTAACTCAGATATCATCATAAGACAAAAAAAAGCAAAAGATCTGTTTTCCCACATGTGAGTAGGAAATGGAAGCAAACGACCCCGTAGGCTCATCGGGAGCAGCAATATTAAGAGGTGTGACCTTTTTGGAGTAGGTGTGACTTTGTTGGAGGAAGTGCATCACTATATCACTATGGGATGGGCTTTCAGATCTGAAATGCTCAAATCAGGTCTAATGTAGCATTCACTTCCTGCTGCCTGTAGAACCAGATGTAAAACTCGCAGCTACTTCTTTATACCATGTCTACCTGCACTCTGCCATGCTTCCTGCCACAATGATAATGGACGAAACCTCTGAACTGTTAGCCAGTCCCAATTAAGTGTTTGCCTTCATAAGACTTACCATGGTCACAGTGTCTCTTCACAGCAATAAACCCTTCGCCAATATGGGAAGTCTTTTCTCTTTTCACTCCTGCCTTCACTTCTGCATATCTGATTTTACCAGGTCAAACTTCTAAACCTAATTCCCCAAGCTGTCTCTCAGATGCTAACTGGGCTAATGACCGTCTTCCCTCTCCGAATATCCACTCCTCCCAGATTGTCCAGGCCCGAGCAGAGAAGCTGTATGTGGAATTTGTCCCTCCTACATCAAACTCAACAGTGATTTCCTCAGGAGGTCCTAAACTAGATGTTAATAACTAAAGAGATGATTGCTCCAACTCCAGAACACATCGTCCCCACGGGAAAATGATTACCCTCCCTTTATAAATGAAATAGCATAAATATGACACACAAGCACGCACGCACATGCACGTGAACACGCACACACACACACACACGCATACACACACACACACCTCCTATCTTTGTTTCCTCATCCCAACCTCCACTCAGGACCTTATCACTAAAGAAGGATTAATTGGTCCATGTCAACTGGGACGTTATGAGGAAGGGTGGACTTTATGACTCTCTCATTGGAAAATTATCAGCATATCAGGGTCCCCTGTGGTCATGTCTTGCACGTCTGTCAAAGACTTTGTGACTCTGGTTAGTGGTCACTATGGGACATGAAGTCTGCATTCCAGAACATCGGAAGAGCATGTTTTAGTCAAGTAGCTTCTGAGGCAGATGCAGGCTGCATGCCTTTATATGCAAGGAAGAAAAGGGCCATAGGGGAACTTTAGGTCTGTTTTAAACCATTAGTGGGCTCCTAAGACCCCCAGAGGGATGAACTTCAGACTCTCAACCTGCTCAGGGGTCTCTACATTCATCCCAAAATGTCAATCCCAGAATTCTGCTTAATTTCCCTTGTTTGGTGACCCAGTGATGGCTGTTAAGTTGCCCGGACTGCCTTCTCGGGATTGGGAGTCATGGGGGAGTGCAGGAGCATGGGTCAGAGAAGCAATCACTGTGCTATGCACCTCCTTCCTACACTAGTGGGGCTTGAATTATCCTGTCAGTGCAGGAGGGGACTAAAGGACTGAGCAGGACTACAGTCCAATGTGGCAGACAACCTCGCTTCACTGTCAGTGAACTTTCGTGTGTGGAGTCAACAAAGAAAGCAGTGACGCAAGAACGGTTATTTGAAACACGTGACTGAAAGTGAATTGAGCACATACTAAATATTCACAGAGCAGTGCTTTCCATCAAAACAATTGGCTGCAGGAAGTATCTGCCCCTGAACTGGTTAGCAGTGTGATAGAGCCCTCCAAGCCTACAGAAAGGCTGCTGGATAAGGAAGCATATACAGGGCAGCGTGGTTGGGATGAGTATTAAGAGAGAGTTACTGAGTATCAGAATGAAGAATCCTCACCCTCCTCATTTCTGACTAGGGATACAGAGCGGCAGAAAACCTAGTGGTGAGATTCAGCAGGAGCTAAGAGGCTTGAAAGACTTGGCAGAATCACTCTCACAGGAGATAAGAGATTTGCAGCTTTCCTCAGATCAGAGAAGCGTGCCTATGCCTACTGCAGTGGCAAGTATAGATCCTTCTAAGATGCAGGCACTCTCCAGTCATGACAGACAATTGCAGAGGGTCAGGTGTCTCCAGTGCAAGATAGTGTAGGAGAAGTGGTGGACAGAGGAGAAGATTTGCAGGGGTTTCAGACATTTCCTGTAATGGAGCATAGGGATTACCCAGGAAACATAGATAGAATGCATACAATAATACCATTTAAACAGCTCAAGGAACTAAAAATGGCTTGTGTTCAGTATGGACCTACAGCAGTTTTTACCCAGATGCTAATAGAGAGTATTGCTATAGAAGCTTTACCCTCAGGAGATTGGAAACAGATAGCCAAGGCCTGCCTATCAGGAGGGGACTATCTGTTGTGGAAAACAAACTTTGCAGTGCTGTGTTGGATCGCAGCGAGATGAATAGAGCCCATAATCTAATCATTTCTTATGAGATGCTCTCTGGTGAAAAGCAATACAATGATATAGATCAGCAGTTAGGTTTTGAAGAAGCAGTGTATAATCAGATTGGTGCCACTGCCAAGAGAACCTGGAACAAACTTCCAGCTACTGGGGTACAGACAGAAGACTTAACAAAGATCAGTTAGGGACATGAAAAATTGTTTCAGAATGTTGTCTCTAGACTAATGCAGTCATTATCCAGAATAATGGGAGACACAGAGGCTGAACTTCTGATTGTAAAACAGCTAGCCTATGAAAAGGCTAATGGGTGGGCCTGCCCAGGCCCAGAGCACAAAGGTAAGATAAGGCCAAGACCAAAGTCTAGGAAAGTCACAGGCTTGACAGCTGCTCCCTTGGACAACGCCCAGCCCAGTGTGTAGAAAGATTAATGCAGCCAGTCAAAAATTGTCTTAAGACCTTATAGAAAGAAAGGTGACATGATGAGTTTAAACTTGCTCAGATTTTTTGGATGCTCATAAGCACAAGGGTTAGTTATGGTTGCTGTATTACAAGAGATTTCCGTTAAGTTTAATTTCAACAAATGAATCATGGCTAGGGAGAAGTAGAACTGAAAGATGCATGTATGTTCTATGTGTATGGTGTGGCCACACACTTGCGTGTGAAGTAAAATTGTGAATGCATGAATCTTAACAGAAGGACCTACTTAAGTTGCTCTGGATGTAGTCAAACAGGGCATCAGTCAGGTAATGTCTTAACAGGAGAGGTTGGCTATCTGCGCCCTTAGTAAATCAATGGAAAAATAGCAAAAGCCAGCATGGCCTAAGAGCCAAGGGAATCTGTATGGATGATTCAATAGCCTTTAGCAGAGGAGAGGATACAGAGATCATCCTAATTTTGTGCGTAAAAAAGAAATTAAGAGAA
The DNA here is from genome assembly GCF_017639785.1 of Mesocricetus auratus. NCBI lineage: Eukaryota > Metazoa > Chordata > Mammalia > Rodentia > Cricetidae > Mesocricetus > Mesocricetus auratus. Next base: position 5,891,179 of record NW_024429186.1, read on the forward strand.
TATAGGTTAATATAAGATTTGAAAAAAGGTATGGATAAAAAAGCCTCAGGGAACTGCAGCCCTGTTAGGCCCCACATAGAGAGGTGCCTGTGTAGATGCAAATGAGACAATTTCAGTTAGTGAAAGCTTTACAAGTTGGATTAGAAAAGACTACTTACAAACCCTAGATAATTTTCAAAAGTTATTTAGGACATGTGTTATATCCTAAGAAATTAAACCTCAAAAATTAAAAATTTAAAAAGATAGATTGTGATCTTTGAAAGATTTTCAGAAGTTGTTGGGAAATATTTAATGGTTACATCCTTTTTTGAAAGCATCTACTGGTGATATGAAAGCTTTAAGTGATACTCTAAATCAAGGCCTACTTCTTATTCATTTATGGCAAATGGATGTTACTCGCATTGTGAAATTTGGCAAGTTAAAATATGTGCACATGCAGTTGATACGTATTCAGACTTGTAATGACCACTGCACAAACTGACGAAGCCACTAAGCATGTGCCAAGTCACCACTTAGAAAGTTTTGCTTACATAGCAGTTCCAAAAGTGACAAAAATGAACAATGGATCTGGATTTCAGCAATTTTGTGCTCAATGGAAAATAGGTCACACAACAAGCATTCCTCATAATCCTCAAGGACACAGAATTTTGGAGCACACTCACAGCTCCTTGAAAATGCAACTTCAAAAGATAGAGAGGGAAGCCATGTTCCCAGTCTCCACATGATGCGCTAAATCATGCACTCCTTATTTCAAATTTTGACTGTGGATGCCAGTGAGCAATCTACCGCAGACAGATTCTGGTTTGTTGGAACTCGAGCGACTTTTGCACCGCACAATTGGAATGATCCACGCATCAGGCAATGGAGGGGACCCAATCCTCTCAGAATCTCATAGGAAGAGAATGAAGCTCGATGGCTGCCAGAACGTTTGGTGAGATGCATGGAGCAGGGCAAAGCTGGACCTGAACCCGCAGGAGCCTGCCCAAGCCAGTTTCAGTGAGACCCGCTGAGCCGGTGTTCCTGATACTTTATGCCACTGAACCTAATGTTCGAGAAAGGAAGATAGTTCGAAATTTCCAAATTATCAACAGGCCTGCTACATCAGGGTCCCAGACCCATGAGTTTTTTTGGGTACAATGTGACGAGAAAGGCAGATGTAGATTTTGATATAGCCAAAGGTACTTGAGACATTCCCCCACCAATTTCAAAAAGGACATTTTCACTTGGTTCATCCTCTCCTTTTGCAGGAGATTGTTGCAGCCGTTAAAGCACAAATTTTGCTTGGAATTATCAAACTTACTTGTGAGCTACCTTTGAAAAACAGCCTTAGAGATGTGTGGCATTGTGCTATGCTCCACCCCCCAACATGCTTGGTTACAGACGCCACATACCAAAGACAGGTAAAGTCTTCTTGCCTCCAGTTAACCTAAGACAGGTCACACGTGCCAGAATGCATGGTTCGAGGACGTGTAAACACTGGCAGGTTGAAGGAGACGACTAACATAGGTGCAGTTGTCTGTCCTGTTGCAGATGCATGGGTATTATTTTATTAATTTAAGAAGGGGCAATTTCCAGGGCCTATAATTTTGGGAAATGTATTCCATCCGGTCATGAGTTCTGGAGAGACCAGAACCTCTATTGTCTTTTAGATGCCAAAAAACAGATGCTAGAGTTCCTGGCCTCGATGAAGAATGACACCTATAACAATATTCGATGCTATATATGGAAAGCAATATATTTATTTACCAGACAGAGGGAGAGAGTCACACAGACGAGGAGTTAGAAGTGTGCCTGCCTTCCAGGAGAAAATGGGGTGATCCTTTTCCTTTCACTTCCTTTTATCTCTACCTGTGCTAATTTACTTGTCCCCGCCCTGATGGGCAGATAGCTTTGTGGGGTTCACTCCTACAATTCCCCTTTTAGTCTAAATAGAAGATTTAAATTTGATACAAACTTAAACATATACAACATATATACGTAGAGGATGATACTTAAGTTATATCCATTCCACCTAAATTCTAAACTTATCTGAAAAGGGTGCCTATGTCTGAACACCTCCTTCCAATCCCAACCCTAAAATAATTGCAAATTAACACTAACAGGTATAAACTATACTCTAATGTCAATAGTAGGGAGAAGGGACGTGGAATTCTCGAATTTACTTCCTGCTGAAGTGGGACGATGACAATCATGGGGATCTGTGGGAAGAAATTGTTAGTGTAACAAGAGTCCTAAGTAGGTCAGTTATTCTCTGTTTTGCAGGAGAGGCTTGACTGAAGTTCCAGATTAGATTTCTGATTTTGATTGAGGCTCTTGTCTGAAGCTCTGATCAGATTGTAGAAGATGCACTGTATCAGTTCCTTGGCCTGATGATGTGTCGAGTGATGTAGTTTCAAGCAGGTTCAGGATGGTGCTTGTCAGGTGGGGTCGATGATGTGGGGCAGTTTAGATGTATCCAGCCGAATCAGATGGAGCTGGGGAAGTGAATCCACATTCTCTTTCTGAAGCAGTTGAAGATCGCTGTCAAGAAATCCCTTTGTCTCTGGAAAACTGAAATATTAATGTTAGCACAGAAATTCTTAACTTTTATGTGTATGAATACTGGGAAAGACGACCCTAAGGAAGATAATACACATGAAGGAGATTAGAGTTTTAGAAAAGAATCAAATATACACAGATGACATTCCATATATATATATATATATATATATATATATATATATGTTGGGGGAAGTCCTGTTCATTTGTCAATAAAGCACTGCTGGCCAATAGGAATCTAGATAGGTGGGACTAGGAGTCCAAGAGGACTCTGGGTAGGTGAAACACCAGAGAGTCGAGATGTAACGCCATGGGTTAGGAAGCACGGAACTATTCTCCGGTAAGAGACATACTTAGATTAACAATTATGGTGTAATTACTTAAGTTAGAGCTAGCCAGTAAAAAACAAGCAAGGCCAACAGCTTCATAATTAATATAGCCTCCTGTGTGTTTATTTGGGACTGATGCGGCTCTAGAACCAGGCTGGCAGGAAGGCTTCTATCAAAGAAAAAAGCTTCCCTTTACATATATATATCTTTTTATTGTTGTTGTTGTTTCTGTCTTATATCAATGGCTCTTTGATATAATAGAGAAAGTCTGAATTGCATTTTAACAATATGCTTGGGTTTAAAGCAGGAGAGCCCATCCAACTCCAAAGCCAGCATTAACTAGATGAATTGCGATTCAGGCATAATAAGAAGTGGAAGAAATAGAAATTACAATAACAAAATAGAGAGATTTAGACATTGATAACACATCGTATTATTGCATGTTTGGTGGTCCTCTGAGTAGCTATCCTTTCTTCTTTAGGTATCCATATACCTAGTATTTTTTCACTGTTCAGAACTAATTTTCCTGTAAAGACACAAACAGAATACTTCTCTTTCCTTTAATGAGGTCTCCTTATACATAGCAGACCTTGTAGATGAGCCGTCATCCTTCCTTCTCCGGAGACGTTTTCTGTTCTGATCGAATCTTGATTAATTTAGATGGGACCCAAAGCTTTTCTTCTCCTGTGGAAACAAAAGCATAACCCCTTCCCCAACATAACACATATCCTGGTTTCCAGACTGAGGTCATAACATCCTTAAAATACACCGGTTGGTTCAGTTCAGAAGTCTTCTCTGTAGTCCAGTGTCTTTCTGCTGCAGTTTGTCCTTTTTCATCAGCATTAAGAAAATTCAATGTTAGTAAAGCATTATGTGACCTGTGTTTAGGGGTCTTTTTTCTCCCTGGCTGTTTATGAAGCATCTCTTTTAAGGTTCGGTTAGATCTTTCAATCACTGCTTGTCCTGTGGGATTGTAAGGTATACCAGTTACATGTTTTATATTATAATATTTGAAAAAATGTTCCAATTTACTGGAGACATGTGCTGGAGCATTGTCAGTTTTTATCATTTTAGGTATACCCATAACAGCCATCACCTCTAAGAGGTGTGTAATAACAGAGTCAGCTTTTTCAGAGCTGAGGGCAGTAGCCCATTGGAATCCTGAGAACTTGTCTATGGTATGGTGTACATATTTTAAACTGCCAAATTCTGGGAAGTGAAATACATCCATTTGTAAAAGTTCATTTCTGTGAATACCTTTAGGATTACAACCTGCTGGTAATGGAGTTTGATTGTAGAATGAGCAACTGGGGCAATTTTTTACTATTTCTTTGGCTTGTTGCCAGGTGATAGAAAAATCCTTCTTTAAGTCTTTGCTGTTAACATGGTGTTTCTTATGAAATTCTGAAGCTTCCAACAGATTACCTACTAATAAACGATCAATTTCATCATTGCCTTGTGCCAGAGGACCTGGCAGACCTGTATGGGATCTGATGTGCGTTATATATATAGGATGAGTCCTGTTTCTGATGGTTTCCTGTAATTGTAAAAATAATGAGGTTAATTCTGTACTATCAGGAACAAATTCTGCAGGCTCAATGTGCAAGACAACTCTTTCTGCATACTGAATCTGTGACTATATTGAGAGGCTCTGTAAAGTCTTTAAGTACCATGAGAATGGCATATAACTCTGCCTTTTATACAGAGTTGTAAGGGCTTTCTACTACTTATATTTCCTGATTTATACCCTGCCTTACCTGATTTGTTTGCATCCGTGTAGAAGGTAAGAACGCCAGAAATAGGTGTTTGTCTCACAATATGTGGAAGAATCCAAATTGTTTTCTTTATGAATTTGATTCTCTCTGTTTTGGGATAGTTATTACTAATAGTTCCCAAAAAGTCACTGCAAGCTATTTGCCAATACTCATTATCCTTCCATAAGGAGGAAATTTCATCATTTGTTAAAGGTACAATAATTTCAGCTGGGTCTTTCCCAGTCAGTTGATGAAGCCTTAACTTACCTTTTAATATCAAATCAGAGACCTTTTCTATATACGTTTTCAATTTTTTATTCTGATTATGTGGCAGATATACCCATTCTAGTATGATGTCTTCCCTCTGCATTAATATTCCTGAGGGGTATTCTCTAGATGGCAAAATAACCAGAATACAGTCCAGTTTTGGACTGCCCTTTCGACACCTCCTGCAGAGACCAGGTGGCTGAGGCCTTCTGTTTGGCGCATTCCTGGTAGAAGCATTATTCCTAGGAATGCGTTGTCTACAGTTCCTACTCAGATGTCCCATTTTACCACAATTAAAACATCTAAAGTTTTGATGTCTTTTGAAACTTCTAAAGATTGCTTCCCCAACCCAATTTGGTATCTCCTCTTGGGTAGGCCATATTTCATCCTGATTCCTCCTAAATCCTTTAGAAATGGCTTCTCCTATCCAGGTTCCTGCCTCTGGATTGCCATACTCAACATTAGCTGTATATAAGACCCATTCCTCCAATGGTGCTGATCTTACCTTTAATGGCCACAATATCTGTTTGTAATGTGGGTTTGCATTCTCGTAAGCCAAAGTTTCTGTAAGAAGTCACCTAACATTAGGATCAGTTATTTGTAAATCTACTGCTCTGGATAATCTTTATAAAAATTCAGAGAATCTTTCTCTCAGACCCTGTATCACTCTTGAATATGATTCAACTCTTTCCCCTTGTTCAAGAACCTTATCCAAAGCATTTAGTGCTGCTGTTTTGCATAAAACAAATGTACGCTCATCATAACCAGCTTGGACCTGCGGGTCAGAAAATTGCTTCTCCCCAATAATCTTACTTTCAGAAGCTTCAAAGCCATCCTTCAAACCTTGAAGTTCAAGGGCCTTGGCTTCCTGTCTCCACAAAGCTTTCCACTGTATTTGGGAAGACTGGTCCAGCACTGCAGATATTAAATCATTCCAATCTGTGGGAGTTATCTTATTGGTAGTAGCCCATTTGTTTAGTAACTGTTTACATAAGGGCTGTGGACCCCAAAAGTCATTATCGCTTGCTTTATAGCTTTCATTTCTTTCATGGTAATAGGTTCCAATTTATGTGTAGTGGAACCAGATTGGTTCCTCTGTGATGGTGGCCTTTCTACCATGGTTACTGGAAAGGCCACCTTAGGATGTCTAGTAGCCATATTTCGTTTATTTACCTACTTTTCCTTCCAGAAAACACATTCGGTCCACTAGATTGCCATTATTATCAGGCATAGATTGAATTGACCCTGCTAATTTTGAAAATTCCTCCTGGCTAGATTCCATCTTAGCCATAAATGTAGTGGACATCGAATTGAATGTGTCTCGAAGGTTGTCCTGGTCAAATTTGACCAAATCCCCTTGTTCCTGAATTTTTGACTCTAACTTTTGAATTGACTCTGCTAATTTAGAAAGTTCCACCTGGTTAGACTCAGTCTTAACCATAAATGCAGTAGACATAGAATTAAATGTAACCAAATCCACTTGTTCCTGAATTTTTGACTCTAATTTTTGAATCATAAGCTCATGTTTCTTCCATGTGATTACATGTATTAATACACTAATCACAAGCATGGCACACATATACGTATGAAAAATATCATAATTGTCTTTTACTGCATAATCCATCACATTGGTAACGAAATCTCTAAAATCCTGCAGTGTTAAATTACCTGTCATGTTATAATTAGATGTTCTTACCATCAATTGGTGATTCCTAAATTGGAAAAAAATCATCTCCTTTATTGTCTCAAATT